>NC_081358.1:55085274-55408607 GCF_030684315.1 Stegostoma tigrinum | reverse complement strand
TGCGCAGTCTCCCCCTCACTCACTCTCTCTCTCTCTCTCACGCGCGTGCAGTCTCATCCTCGCTCACTCTCTCTCTCTCACTCACGAGCGCGCAGTCTCCCCCTCACTCTCTCTCTCTCTCTCACTCACGAGCGCGCAGTCTCCCCCTCACTCTCTCTCTCTGACGCGTGGGCAGTCTCCCCCCCTCTCTCTCTCTCACGCGCGCGCAGTCTCCCCCTCACTCACTCTCTCTCTCTGTCTCACGCGCGCGCAGTTGACCGCTCACTCTCTCTCTCACACGCGCACAGACTCCCCTTCACTCCCTCTCTCACAAGCGCGCAGTCTCCCCCTCACTCACTCTCTCTCTCATGCGCGCACCGTCTCCCCCTCACTCACTCTCTCTCTCTCTCACGCGCGCACAGTCTCCCCCTCACTCACTGACTCACTCACTCTCTCTCTCTCACGCGCGCGCAGTCTCCTCCTCACTCACTCTGTCACGCGTGCGCAGTCTCCCACTCACTCACTCTCTCTCTCTCACACACGCGCGCAGTCTCCACCCACACACTCTCTCTCTCGCACGTGCGCTCAGTCTCCCCCTCACTCACTCACTCACTCTCTCTCTCATGCGCGCGCAGTCTCCCCCTCACTCTGTCTCTCTTTCTCACTCATGAGCGCGCAGACTCCCCCTCACTCTCTCACTCACACGCGCGCAGTCTCCCCCTCACTCTCTCTCTCAAGCGCGCACAGTCTCCCCCTCACTCGCGCGCAGACTCCCCCTCACTCTCTTCCACGCGTGCGCAGTCTCCCCCTCACTCTCTCTCTCACGCGCGTGCAGTCTCCCGCACACTCTCTCTCTCTCTCATGCGCGCGCTGTCTCCCCCTCACTCTCTCTCTCTCTTACGCATGCGCAGTCTCCCCCTCACTCTCTCTCTCTCTCACGCGCGTGCAGTCTCATCCTCGCTCACTCTCTCTCTCTCTCTCTCTCACGCGCGCGCAGACTCCCCCTCACTCACTCTCTCTCTCTCACTCACGAGCGCGCAGTCTCCCCCTCACTCTCTCTCTCTCTCTCACTCACGAGCGCGCAGTCTCCCCCTCACTCTCTCTCTCTGACGCGTGGGCAGTCTCCCCCCCTCTCTCTCTCTCATGCGCGCACAGTCTCCCCCTCACTCACTCTCTCTCTCTGTCGCACGCGCGCGCAGTCGACCGCTCACTCTCTCTCTCACACGCGCACAGACTCCCCCTCACTCCCTCTCTCACAAGCGCGCAGTCTCCCCCCACTCACTCTCTCTCTCACGCGCTCGCAGTCTCCACCTCACTCTCTCGCTCTCTCTCCACGCGCGCACAGTCTCCCCCTCACTTTCTCTCTCTCATCCGCGCGCAGTCTCCCCCTCACACTCTCTCTCTCTCTCACGCGCGCACAGTCTCCCCCTCACTCACTCTCTCTCTCATGCGCGCACCGTCACCCCCTCACTCACTCTCTCTCCCTCTCTCATGCGCGCGCAATCTCCCGCTCACTCTCTCTCTCACGTGCGCGCAGACTCTCCCTCACACCCTCTCTCATGCGCGCACAGTCTCCCCCTCACTCACTCTCTCTCTCTCTCCCACGCGCGCGCAGTCTCCCCCTCACTGACTGACTCACTCACTCTCTCTCTCTGACGCGCGCTCAGTCTCCCCCTCACTCACTCTCTCACACGTGCGCAGTCTCCCCCTCACTCACTCACTCAATCTCTCTCTCACACGCGCGCAGTCTCCCCCTCACTCTCTCTCTCACGCGTGCGCAGTCTCCCGATCATTCTCTCTCTCTTTCTCACGCGCACGCAGTCTCCCCCTCACTCACTCTCTCTCTCTCTCACGCGCGCGCAGTCACCCCCTCACTCACTCTCTCGCTCTCTCTCATACGCGCGCTGTCTCCCCCTCACTCACTCTCACATGCACATGCAGTCTCTCCCTCACTCACTCTCTCTCTCTCACTCACGAGCGCGCTGTCTCCCCTTCACTCTCTCTCTCTCTCTCTCACGCGTGCGCAGTCTCCCCCTCACTCACTCTCTCTCTGTCACGCGCGCGAAGTCTCCCCCTCACTCTCTCTCTTACGCGTGTGCAGTCTCCCCCTCACTCACTCTCTCTCTCTCTCATGTGCGCGCAGTCTCCCCCTCACTCACTCTCTCTCTCTGTCTCACGCGCGCGCAGTCGACCGCTCACTCTCTCTCTCACACACGCACAGACTCCCCCTCACTCCCTCTCTCACACGCAGGCAGTCTCCCCCTCACTCACTCTCTCTTTCTCACTCACGAGCGCGCTGTCTCCCCTTCACTCTCTCTCTCTCACGCGCGCGCAGACTCCCCCTCACTCTCTCTCTCTCTCTCTCTCACGCGCTCGCAGTCTCTCCCTCACTCTCTGTCTCTTTCACGCGCGCGCTGTCTCCCCCTCACTTTCTCTCTCCCACGCGCGCAGTCTCCCACTCACTTTCTCACTCACGCGTGCGCAGTCTCCCCCTCTCTCTCTCTCTCATGCGTGAGCAGTCTCCCCCTCACTCTCTCTCTCTCACGCGCGTGCAGTCTCCCTTTCATTCTCTCTCTCACGCGCGCGCTGTCTCCCCCTAACTCACTCTCTCACGCGCGCGCAGTCCCCCCTCACTCTCTCTCTGTCTCTCTCACGCGCGCACAGTCTCCCTCTCTCTCTCACGCGCGCGCCGTCTCCTTCTCACTCTCTCTCTCACGCGCGCACAGTCTCCCCATCACTCTCTCACGCGCGCGTCATCTCCCCCTCACTCTCTCTCTCACGCGTGTGCATTCTCCCCCTCATTCACTCTCTCTCTCTCTCTCTCATGCGCGCGGTCTCCCCCTCACTCCCTCTCTCTCTCTCTCTCATGCGCGCGCAGCCTCTCAATCAATCTCTCTCTCACATGCGCGCAGTCTCCCCCCACTCACTCTCTCTCTCTCTCACCCGCGCGCAGTCTCACGCTCACTCTCTCTCTCACACGCGCGCAGTCTCCACCTCACTCTCTCTCTTTCCACGCGCGCGAATTCTCCCACTCACTCTGTCTCTCTCACGTGCGCACAGTCTCCCCCTCACTCTCTCTCTCTCTCACCCGTGCGCAGTCTCCCCCTCACTCTCTCTCTCTCTATCATGCGCGTGCCGTCTCCCCCTCACTCACTCTCTCTCTCTCACGTGCGCGCAGTCTCCCGCTCACTCTGTCACGCGCGCGCAGTCTCCCGCTCACTCTCTCTCTCACACGCACGCGCAGTCTCCCCCTCACTCACTCTCTCTCTCTCACGTGCGCGCAGTCTCCCGCTCACTCTGTCACGCGCGCGCAGTCTCCCGCTCACTCTCTCTCTCACACGCACGCGCAGTCTCCCCCTCACTCACTCTCTCTCTCTCCCATGCGCGCGCAGTCTCCCCCTCACTCACTCTCTCTCTCTCTCACCCGCGCAGCCTCCCGCTCACTCTCTCTCTCACACGTGCGCAGTCTCCCCCCACTCACTCTCTCTCTCTCTCACGCGCGCGCAGTCTCCACCTCACTCTCTCTCTCTCCACGCGCGCACATTCTCCCCCTCACACTCTCTCTCTCTCACCCGCGCACAGTCTCCCCCTCACTCTCTCTCTCTCACGCGTGTGCATTCTCCCCCTCACTCACTCTCTCTCTCTCTCTCATGCGCGCGGTCTCCCCCTCACTCCCTCTCTCTCTCTCTCTCACGTGCGCGCAGCCTCTCGATCACTCTCTCTCTCACACGCGCGCAGTCTCCCGCTCACTCACTCTCTCACACGCGCGCAGTCTCCCGCTCACTCACTCTCTCACTCTCCCATGCGCGCGCAGTCTCTCACTCACTCTCTCTCTCACGCGTGGGCATTCTCCCCCTCACTCACTCTCTCTCTCTCATGCGCGCGGTCTCCCCCTCACTCACTCTCTCTCTCTCTCACCCGCGCAGCCTCCCGCTCACTCTCTCTCTCAGACGTGCGCAGTCTCCCCCCACTCACTCTCTCTCTCTCTCACGCGCGCGCAGTCTCCACCTCACTCTCTCTCTCTCCACGTGCGCACATTCTCCCCCTCACTCTCTCTCTCTCTCACCCGCGCGCAGTCTCCCCCTCACTCTCTCTCTCTCTCACCCGCGCGCAGTCTCCCCCTCACTCTCTCTCTCTCTCACGCGCGCGCAGTCTCCCCCTCACTCTCTCTCTCTCTCACCCGCGCGCAGTCTCCCCCTCACTCACTCTCTCATGCGCGCACAGTCTCCCCCTCACTCCCTCTCTCATGCGCGCACAGTCTCCCGCTCACTCTCTCTCTCACGCGCGCACAGTCTCCCCCTCACTCTCTCTCTCACACGCACGCGCAGTCTCCCCCTCACTCACTCTCTCTCTCTCACGCGCGTGCAGTCTCCCCCTCACTCACTGACTCACTCACTCTCTCTCTCTCACGCGCGCGCAGTCTCCCCCTCACTCACTCTCTCTCTCCCACGTGCGCGCAGTCTCCCCCTCACTCACTCACTCTCTCTCTCACGCGCGCGCAGTCTCCCCCTCACTCTGTCTCTCTCTCTCACGCGCGCGCAGTCTTCCCCTCACTCTCTCTCTCTCTCATGCGCGCGCAGGCTCAACCTCACTCTCTCGCTCTCTCTCACGCGCGCGCAGTCTCCCCCTCACTCTCTCTCTTACGCGTGTGCAGTCTCCCCCTCACTCTCTCTCTCTCTCTCATGTGCGCGCAATCTCCCCCTCACTCACTCTCTCTCTCTGTCTCACGCGCGCGCAGTCGACCGCTCACTCTCTCTCTCACACGCGCACAGACTCCCCCTCATTCCCTCCCTCATACGTGCGCAGTCTCCCCCTCACACTCTCTCTCTCTCATGCGCGCACCGTCACCCCCTCACTCACTCTCTCTCCCTCTCACACGCGCGCGCAGTCTCCCGCTCACTCTCTCTCTCACGTGCGCGCAGACTCCCCCTCACTCCCTCTCTCACGCGCGCGCAGTCTCCCCCTCACTCACTGACTCACTCACTCTCTCTCTCTCGCTGACGCGCGCTCAGTCTCCCCCTCACTCACTCTCTCACGTGTGCGCAGTCGCCCACTCACTCACTCTCTCTCTCTCACACGCGCGCGCTGTCTAACCCCACACACTCTCTCTCTCTCACACGTGCGCAGTCTCCCCTTCACTCACTCACTCTCTCTCTCTCTCCCACGCGCGCGCAGTCACCCCCTCACTCACTGACTCACTCACTCTCTCTCTCTCGCTGACGCGCGCTCAGTCTCCCCCTCACTCACTCTCTCACGTGTGCGCAGTCTCCCACTCACTCACTCTCTCTCTCTCACATGCGCGCGCTGTCTCACCCCACACACTCTCTCTCTCTCACACGTGCGCAGTCTCCCCTTCACTCACTCACTCAATCTCTCTCTCACACGCGCGCAGTCTCCCCCTCACACACTCTCTCATGCGCGCGCAGTCTCCCCCTCACTCACTCCGTCACGCGTGCGCAGTCTCCCCCTCACTCTCTCTCTCTCACGCGCACGCAGTCTCCCCCTCACTCACTCTCTCTCTCACGCGCGCGCAGTCTCCCCCTCACTCTCTCTCTCACGCACGTGCAGTTTCCTGCACACTCTCTCTCTCACGCGCGCACAGTCTCCCCTTCACTCTCTCTCACGCACGCGCAGTCTCCCCCTCACTCGCTCTCTCTCTCTCACAAGTGCGCAGTCTGCCCCTCACTCTCTCTCTCTCACGCGCGCGCAGTCTCCCCCACACTCTCTCTCTCTCTCACACACGCGCGCAGTCTCCCCCTCACTCTCTCTCTCATGCGCGTGCAGTCTCCCGCACACTCTCTCTCTCTCACGCACGCGCTGTCTCCCCCTCACTCTGTCTCTCTCTCACACGCATGCGCAGTCTCCCACTCACTCACTCTCTCTCTCTCTCTCTCTCACGTGCGCGCAGTCACCCCCTCACTCACTCTCTCTCTGTCTCACGCGCGCGCAGTCGACCGCTCACTCTCTCTCTTACGCGTGTGCAGTCTCCCCCTCACTCTCTCTCTCTCTCTCATGTGCGCGCAATCTCCCCCTCACTCACTCTCTCTCTCTGTCTCACGCGCGCGCAGTCGACCGCTCACTCTCTCTCTCACACGCGCACAGACTCCCCCTCATTCCCTCCCTCATACGCGCGCAGTCTCCCCCTCACACTCTCTCTCTCTCATGCGCGCGCCGTCACCCCCTCACTCACTCTCTCTCCCTCTCACACGCGCGCGCAGTCTCCCGCTCACTCTCTCTCTCACGTGCGCGCAGACTCCCCCTCACTCCCTCTCTCACGCGCGCGCAGTCTCCCCCTCACTCACTGACTCACTCACTCTCTCTCTCTCGCTGACGCGCGCTCAGTCTCCCCCTCACTCACTCTCTCACGTGTGCGCAGTCGCCCACTCACTCACTCTCTCTCTCTCACACGCGCGCGCTGTCTAACCCCACACACTCTCTCTCTCTCACACGTGCGCAGTCTCCCCTTCACTCACTCACTCTCTCTCTCTCTCCCACGCGCGCGCAGTCACCCCCTCACTCACTGACTCACTCTCTCTCTCTCTCTCGCTGACGCGCGCTCAGTCTCCCCCTCACTCACTCTCTCACGTGTGCGCAGTCTCCCACTCACTCACTCTCTCTCTCTCACATGCGCGCGCTGTCTCACCCCACACACTCTCTCTCTCTCACACGTGCGCAGTCTCCCCTTCACTCACTCACTCAATCTCTCTCTCACACGCGCGCAGTCTCCCCCTCACACACTCTCTCATGCGCGCGCAGTCTCCCCCTCACTCACTCCGTCACGCGCGCGCAGTCTCCCCCTCACTCTCTCTCTCTCACGCGCACGCAGTCTCCCCCTCACTCACTCTCTCTCTCACGCGCGCGCAGTCTCCCTCTCACTCTCTCTCTCACGCGCGTGCAGTTTCCTGCACACTCTCTCTCTCACGCGCGCACAGTCTCCCCTTCACTCTCTCTCACGCGCGCGCAGTCTCCCCCTCACTCGCTCTCTCTCTCTCACAAGTGCGCAGTCTGCCCCTCACTCTCTCTCTCTCACGCGCGCGCAGTCTCCCCCACACTCTCTCTCTCTCTCACACACGCGCGCAGTCTCCCCCTCACTCTCTCTCTCACGCGCGTGCAGTTTCCTGCACACTCTCTCTCTCACGCGCGCACAGTCTCCCCTTCACTCTCTCTCACGCGCGCGCAGTCTCCCCCTCACTCACTGACTCACTCACTCTCTCTCTCTCACGCGCGCGCAGTCTCCCCCTCACTCACTCTCTCTCTCCCACGTGCGCGCAGTCTCCCCCTCACTCACTCACTCTCTCTCTCACGCGCGCGCAGTCTCCCCCTCACTCTGTCTCTCTCTCTCACGCGCGCGCAGTCTTCCCCTCACTCTCTCTCTCTCTCATGCGCGCGCAGGCTCAACCTCACTCTCTCGCTCTCTCTCACGCGCGCGCAGTCTCCCCCTCACTCTCTCTCTTACGCGTGTGCAGTCTCCCCCTCACTCTCTCTCTCTCTCTCATGTGCGCGCAATCTCCCCCTCACTCACTCTCTCTCTCTGTCTCACGCGCGCGCAGTCGACCGCTCACTCTCTCTCTCACACGCGCACAGACTCCCCCTCATTCCCTCCCTCATACGTGCGCAGTCTCCCCCTCACACTCTCTCTCTCTCATGCGCGCACCGTCACCCCCTCACTCACTCTCTCTCCCTCTCACACGCGCGCGCAGTCTCCCGCTCACTCTCTCTCTCACGTGCGCGCAGACTCCCCCTCACTCCCTCTCTCACGCGCGCGCAGTCTCCCCCTCACTCACTGACTCACTCACTCTCTCTCTCTCGCTGACGCGCGCTCAGTCTCCCCCTCACTCACTCTCTCACGTGTGCGCAGTCGCCCACTCACTCACTCTCTCTCTCTCACACGCGCGCGCTGTCTAACCCCACACACTCTCTCTCTCTCACACGTGCGCAGTCTCCCCTTCACTCACTCACTCTCTCTCTCTCTCCCACGCGCGCGCAGTCACCCCCTCACTCACTGACTCACTCACTCTCTCTCTCTCGCTGACGCGCGCTCAGTCTCCCCCTCACTCACTCTCTCACGTGTGCGCAGTCTCCCACTCACTCACTCTCTCTCTCTCACATGCGCGCGCTGTCTCACCCCACACACTCTCTCTCTCTCACACGTGCGCAGTCTCCCCTTCACTCACTCACTCAATCTCTCTCTCACACGCGCGCAGTCTCCCCCTCACACACTCTCTCATGCGCGCGCAGTCTCCCCCTCACTCACTCCGTCACGCGTGCGCAGTCTCCCCCTCACTCTCTCTCTCTCACGCGCACGCAGTCTCCCCCTCACTCACTCTCTCTCTCACGCGCGCGCAGTCTCCCCCTCACTCTCTCTCTCACGCACGTGCAGTTTCCTGCACACTCTCTCTCTCACGCGCGCACAGTCTCCCCTTCACTCTCTCTCACGCACGCGCAGTCTCCCCCTCACTCGCTCTCTCTCTCTCACAAGTGCGCAGTCTGCCCCTCACTCTCTCTCTCTCACGCGCGCGCAGTCTCCCCCACACTCTCTCTCTCTCTCACACACGCGCGCAGTCTCCCCCTCACTCTCTCTCTCATGCGCGTGCAGTCTCCCGCACACTCTCTCTCTCTCACGCACGCGCTGTCTCCCCCTCACTCTGTCTCTCTCTCACACGCATGCGCAGTCTCCCACTCACTCACTCTCTCTCTCTCTCTCTCTCACGTGCGCGCAGTCACCCCCTCACTCACTCTCTCTCTGTCTCACGCGCGCGCAGTCGACCGCTCACTCTCTCTCTTACGCGTGTGCAGTCTCCCCCTCACTCTCTCTCTCTCTCTCATGTGCGCGCAATCTCCCCCTCACTCACTCTCTCTCTCTGTCTCACGCGCGCGCAGTCGACCGCTCACTCTCTCTCTCACACGCGCACAGACTCCCCCTCATTCCCTCCCTCATACGCGCGCAGTCTCCCCCTCACACTCTCTCTCTCTCATGCGCGCGCCGTCACCCCCTCACTCACTCTCTCTCCCTCTCACACGCGCGCGCAGTCTCCCGCTCACTCTCTCTCTCACGTGCGCGCAGACTCCCCCTCACTCCCTCTCTCACGCGCGCGCAGTCTCCCCCTCACTCACTGACTCACTCACTCTCTCTCTCTCGCTGACGCGCGCTCAGTCTCCCCCTCACTCACTCTCTCACGTGTGCGCAGTCGCCCACTCACTCACTCTCTCTCTCTCACACGCGCGCGCTGTCTAACCCCACACACTCTCTCTCTCTCACACGTGCGCAGTCTCCCCTTCACTCACTCACTCTCTCTCTCTCTCCCACGCGCGCGCAGTCACCCCCTCACTCACTGACTCACTCTCTCTCTCTCTCTCGCTGACGCGCGCTCAGTCTCCCCCTCACTCACTCTCTCACGTGTGCGCAGTCTCCCACTCACTCACTCTCTCTCTCTCACATGCGCGCGCTGTCTCACCCCACACACTCTCTCTCTCTCACACGTGCGCAGTCTCCCCTTCACTCACTCACTCAATCTCTCTCTCACACGCGCGCAGTCTCCCCCTCACACACTCTCTCATGCGCGCGCAGTCTCCCCCTCACTCACTCCGTCACGCGCGCGCAGTCTCCCCCTCACTCTCTCTCTCTCACGCGCACGCAGTCTCCCCCTCACTCACTCTCTCTCTCACGCGCGCGCAGTCTCCCTCTCACTCTCTCTCTCACGCGCGTGCAGTTTCCTGCACACTCTCTCTCTCACGCGCGCACAGTCTCCCCTTCACTCTCTCTCACGCGCGCGCAGTCTCCCCCTCACTCGCTCTCTCTCTCTCACAAGTGCGCAGTCTGCCCCTCACTCTCTCTCTCTCACGCGCGCGCAGTCTCCCCCACACTCTCTCTCTCTCTCACACACGCGCGCAGTCTCCCCCTCACTCTCTCTCTCACGCGCGTGCAGTTTCCTGCACACTCTCTCTCTCACGCGCGCACAGTCTCCCCTTCACTCTCTCTCACGCGCGCGCAGTCTCCCCCTCACTCGCTCTCTCTCTCTCACAAGTGCGCAGTCTGCCCCTCACTCTCTCTCTCTCACACGCGCGCAGTCTCCCCCACACTCTCTCTCTCTCTCACACACGCGCGCAGTCTCCCCCTCACTCTCTCTCTCATGCGCGTGCAGTCTCCCGCACACTCTCTCTCTCTCACGCACGCGCTGTCTCCCCCTCACTCTGTCTCTCTCTCACACGCATGCGCAGTCTCCCACTCACACTCTCTCTCTCTCACGCACATGCAGTCTCATCCTCGCTCACTCTCTCTCTCTCTCTCACGCGCGCGCAGTCACCCCCTCACTCACTCTCTCTCTCTCACTCACGAGCGCGCAGTCTCCCCCTCACTCACTCTCTCTCACGCGCGTGCAGTCTCCCCCTCACTCTCTCTCTCTCACACGCATGCGCAGTCTCCCCCTCACTCTCTCTCTCTCTCACGCGCGTGCAGTCTCATCCTCGCTCACTCTCTCTCTCTCTCTCTCACACGTGCGCAGTAACCCCCTCACTCACTCTCTCTCTCTCTCTCTCTCACGTGCGCGCAGTCACCCCCTCACTCACTCTCTCTCTGTCTCACGCGCGCGCAGTCGACCGCTCACTCTCTCTCTCACATGCGCACAGACTCCCCCTCACTCCCTCTCTCACACGCGCGCAGTCTCCCCCTCACTCTCTCTCTCTCTCCACGCGCGCACGGTCTCCCCCTCACTCTCTCTCTCTCATCCGCACGCAGTCTCCCCCTCACTCTCTCTCTCTCTCACGCGCGCACAGTCTCCCCCTCACTCACTCTCTCTCTCATGTGCGCACCGTCACACCCTCACTCACTCTCGCTCCCTCTCTCATGCGCGCGCAGTCTCCCGCTCACTCTCTCTCTCACGTGCGCGCAGACTCTCCCTCACTCCCTCTCCCACGCGCGCGCAGTCTCCCCCTCACTAGCTGATTCACTCACTCTCTCTCTCTGACGCGTGCTCAGTTTCCCCCTCACTCACTCTCTCACACGTGCGCAGTCTCCACCTCACTCACTCACTCAATCTCTCTCTCACACGCGCGCAGTCACCCCCTCACTCACTCACTCACTCTCTCGCTCTCTCTCATGCGCGCTCAGTCTCCCCCTCACTCTCTCTCTCACGCGTGTGCATTCTCCCCCTCACTCACTCTCTCTCTCTCTCTCATGCGCGCGGTCTCCCCCTCACACACTCTCAAGCGCGCGCAGCCTCCCGATCACTCTCTCTCTCACACCCGCGCAGTCTCCCCCCACTCACTCTCTCTCTCTCTCTCACGCGCGCGCAGTCTCCACCTCACTATCTCTCTCTCCACGCGTGCGAATTCTCCCACTCACTCTGTCTCTCTCACGCGCGCACAGTCTCCCCCTCACTCTCTCTCTCTCTCATGCGCGCGCCGTCTCCCGCTCACTCACTCTCTCTCTCTCTCTCACGCGCGCGCAGACTCCCCCTCACTCCCTCTCTCACATGTGCGCAGTCTCCCGCTCACTCTCTCTCTCACACGCACACGCAGTCTCTCCCTCACTCACTCTCTCTCTCTCACGCGCGTGCAGTCTCCCCCTCACTCACTCTCTCATGCGCGCACAGTCTCCCCCTCACTTCCTCTCTCACGCGCGCACAGTCTCCCGCTCACTCTCTCTCTCTCCACGCGTGCGAATTCTCCCACTCACTCTGTCTCTCTCACGCGTGCGCAGTCTCCCGCTCACTCTCTCTCTCACACGCACACGCAGTCTACCCCTCACTCACTCTCTCTCTCTCACGCGTGCGCAGTCTCCCGCTCACTCTCTCTCTCACACGCACACGCAGTCTCTCCCTCACTCACTCTCTCTCTCTCACGCGCGTGCAGTCTCCCCCTCACTCCCTCTCTCACGCGCGCAGTCTCCCGCTCACTCTCTCTCTCACGCGCACGCAGTCTCCCGCTCACTCTCTCTCTCACACGCACACGCAGTCTCCCCCTCACTCACTCTCTCTCTCTCTCTCACGCGCGTGCAGTCTCCCCCTCACTCACTCTCTCATGCACACACAGTCTCCCCCTCACTCCCTCTCTCACGCGCGCACAGTCTCCCGCTCACTCTCTCTCTCACACGCACGCGCAGTCTCCCCCTCACTCACTCTCTCTCTCTCACGCGTGCGCAGTCTCCCCCTCACTCACTCTCTCACGCGCGCGCAGTCTCCCCCTCACTCACTCTCTCATGCGTGTGCAGTCTCCCCCTCACTCACTCTCTCACGCGTGCGCACTCTCCTACTCACTCACTCTCTCTCTCTCACACGCATGCGCAGTCTCCCCCTCACTCTCTCTCTCTCTCACGTGCGTGCAGTTTCATCCTTGCTCACTCTCTCTCTCTCTCTCACGCGCGCGCAGTCACCCCCTCACTCACTCTCTCTCACGCACGCGCAGTCTCCCCCTCACTCTCTCTCTCTCTCACATGCATGCGCAGTCTCCCCCTCACTCTCTCTCTCTCTCACGCGCGTGCAGTCTCATCCTCGCTCACTCTCTCTCTCTCTCTCTCACACGCGCGCAGTCACCCCCTCACTCACTCTCTCTCTCTCACTCACGAGCGCGCAGTCTCCCCCTCTCTCTCTCTCTCACGCGCGCGCAGTCTCCCCCTCACTCACTCTCTCTCTGTCTCACGCGCGCGCAGTCGACCGCTCACTCTCTCTCTCACACGCGCACAGACTCCCCCTCACTCCCTCTCTCACACGCGCGCAGTCTCCCCCGCACTCTCTCTCTCTCATCCGCACGCAGTCTCCCCCTCACTCTCTCTCACGCGCGCACAGTCTCCCCCTCACTGACTCTCTCACACGCGCGCAGTCACCCCCTCACTCACTCACTCTCTCGCTCTCTCTCACGCGCGCTCAGTCTCCCCCTCACTCTCTCTCACACGCGTTTGCATTCTCCCCCTCACTCACTCTCTCTCTCTCTCATGCGCGCGGTCTCCCCCTCATTCACTCTCACGCGCGCGCAGCCTCCCGATCACTCTCTCTCTCACACGCGCGCAGTCTCCCCCCACTCACTCTCTCTCTCTCTCACGCGCGCGCAGTCTCCGCCTCACTCTCTCTCTCCACGCGTGCGAATTCTCCCACTCACTCTGTCTCTCTCACGCGCACACAGTCTCCCCCTCACTCTCTCTCTCTCTCATGCGCACGCCGTCTCCCGCTCACTCTCTCTCTCACACACACACGCAGTCTCTCCCTCACTCACTCTATCTCTCTCTCACGCGCGTGCAGTCTCCCCCTCACTCACTCTCTCGCTCTCTCTCACGCGCGCTCAGTCTCCCCCTCACTCTCGCTCACACGCGTGTGCATTCTCCCCCTCACTCACTCTCTCTCTCTCTCATGCGCGCGGTCTCCCCCTCACTCACTCTCACGCGCGCGCAGCCTCCCGATCACTCTCTCTCTCACACACGCGCAGTCTCCCCCCACTCACTCTATCTCTCTCTCACGCGCGTGCAGTCTCCCCCTCACTCACTCTCTCATGCACACACAGTCTCCCCCTCACTCCCTCTCTCACGCGCGCACAGTCTCCCGCTCACTCTCTCTCTCACACGCACGCGCAGTCTCCCCCTCACTCTCTCTCTCTCTCATGCGCGCGCCGTCTCCCGCTCACTCACTCTCTCTCTCTCACGAGCGCGCAGTCTCCCTCTCACTTTCTCTCTCACGCGCGCGCAGACTCCCCCTCACTCCCTCTCTCACAGGTGCGCAGTCTCCGCCTCACTCACTCACTCTCTCTCTCTCACGCGCGTGCAGACTCCCCCTCACTCCCTCTCTCACGCGTGCGCAGTCTCCCGCTCACTCTCTCTCTCACACGCACACGCAGTCTCCCCCTCACTCACTCTATCTCTCTCTCACGCGCGTGCAGTCTCCCCCTCACTCACTCTCTCATGCATGCACAGTCTCTCCCTCACTCTCTCTCTCACGCGTGCGCAGTCTCCCGCTCACTCTCTCTCTCTCACACGCACACGTAGTCTCCCCCTCACTCACTATCTCTCTCTCTCACGCGCGTGCAGTCTCCCCCTCACTCACTCTCTCATGCGCGCACAGTCTCTCCCTCACTCTCTCTCTCACGCGCACGCAGTCTCCCCCTCACTCTGTCTCTCACACGCACGCGCAGTCTCCCCCTCACTCACTCTCGCTCTCTCACGCGCACGCAGTCTCCCCCTCACTCACTCTCTCACACGCGCGCAGTCTCCCCCTCACTCACTCTCTCATGCATGTGCAGTCTCCCCCTCACTCACTCTCTCACGCGTGCGCAGTCTCCCACTCACTCACTCTCTCTCTCTCACACGTGCGCGCTGTCTCCCCCTCACTCTCTCTCTCACTGACGCGCAGCCTCCCCCTCACTCTCTCTCTCTCTCTCAGGCGCGCGCAGTCTCCCGCTCACTCTGTCTCTCTCTCCCACGCGCGCGCACTCTCCCCCTCACTCTCTCTCTTACGCGTGTGCAGTCTCCCCCTCACTCACTCTCTCTCTCTCATGTGCGTGCAGTCTCCCCCTCACTCACTCTCTCTCTCTCTCACGCGCGCGTAGTCTCCCCCTCACTCACTGACTCACTCACTCTCTCTCTCTCTCACGCGCGCGCAGTCTCCCCCTCACTCACTGACTCACTCACTCTCTCTCTCTCTCACGCGCGCGCAGTCTGCCCCTCCCTCACTCTCTCACGCGTGCGCAGTCTCCCGCTCACACTCTCTCTCACATGCACACGCAGTCTCCCCCTCACTCACTCTATCTCTCTCTCACGTGCGTGCAGTCTCCCCCTCACTCACTCTCTCATGCACGCACAGTCTCTCCCTCACTCCCTCTCTCACGCGTGCGCAGTCTCCCGCTCACTCTCTCTCTCTCACACGCACACGTAGTCTCCCCCTCACTCACTCTATCTCTCTCTCACGTGCGTGCAGTCTCCCCCTCACTCACTCTCTCATGCACGCACAGTCTCTCCCTCACTCCCTCTCTCACGCGTGCGCAGTCTCCCGCTCACTCTCTCTCTCTCGCACGCACACGTAGTCTCCCCCTCACTCACTATCTCTCTCTCACACGCACGCGCAGTCTCCCCCTCACTCACTCTCGCTCTCTCACGCGCACGCAGTCTCCCCCTCACTCACTCTCTCACACGCGCGCAGTCTCCCCCTCACTCACTCTCTCATGCATGTGCAGTCTCCCCCTCACTCACTCTCTCATGCGTGCGCAGTCTCCCACTCACTCACTCTCTCTCTCTCACACGTGCGCGCTGTCTCCCCCTCACTCTCTCTCTCACTGACGCGCAGCCTCCCCCTCACTCTCTCTCTCTCTCTCACGCGCGCGCAGTCTCCCGCTCACTCTGTCTCTCTCTCCCACGCGCGCGCACTCTCCCCCTCATTCTCTCTCTTACGCGTGTGCAGTCTCCCCCTCACTCACTCTCTCTCTCTCTCATGTGCGCGCAGTCTCCCCCTCACTCACTCTCTCTCTCTCTCACGCGCGCGTAGTCTCCCCCTCACTCACTGACTCACTCACTCTCTCTCTCTCTCACACGCGCGCAGTCTCCCCCTCACTCACTGACTCACTCACTCTCTCTCTCTCTCACGCGCGCGCAGTCTGCCCCTCCCTCACTCTCTCACGCGTGCGCAGTCTCCCCCTCACTCACTCTCTCTCTCTCTCACGCGCGCGTAGTCTCCCCCTCACTCTCTGACTCACTCACTCTCTCTCTCTCTCACGCGCGCGCAGTCTCCCCCTCACTCACTGACTCACTCACTCTCTCTCTCTCTCACGCGCGCGCAGTCTGCCCCTCCCTCACTCTCTCACGCGTGCGCAGTCTCCCACTCACTCACTCTCTCTCTCTCTCATACGCGCGCGCAGTCTCCACCCACACACTCTCTCTCTATCACGTGCGCTCAGTCTCCCCCTCACTCACTCACTCACTCACTCTCTCACGCGTGCGCAGTCTCCGACTCACACACTCTCTCTCTCTCACGTGCGCGCAGTCTCCCCCTCACTCACTCAATCACTCACTCTCTCTCTCACGCGCGCGCAGTCTCCCCCTCACTCTGTCTCTCTCTCTCATGCGCGCACAGTTACCCCCTCACTCACTCTCTCTCCCTCTCTCATGCGCGCGCAGTCTCCTGCTCACTCTCTCTCTCACATGCGCGCAGACTCTCCCTCACTCCCTCTCTCACGCGCGCGCAGTCTCCCCCTCACTCACTCTCTCTCTCTCCCACGCGTGCGCAGTCTCCCCCTCACTCACTGACTCACTCTCTCACGCGCGCGCAGTCTCCCCCTCACTCTGTCTCTCTCTCTCACGCGCGCGCAGTCTCCCCCTCACTCTCTCTCTCACTGACGCGCAGTCTCCCCTTCACTCTCTCTCTCTCTCTCATGCGCGCGCTGGCTCCCCCTCACTCTCTCTCTCTCTCTCATGCGCGCGCAGTCTCCCCCTCACTCTGTCTCTCTCTCCCACGCGCGCACAGTCTCCCCTTCACTCTCTCTCTCATGCGCGCGCCGTCACCCCCTCACTCACTCTCTCTCCCTCTCTCACGCGCGCGCAGTCTCCTCGTCACTCTCTCTCTCACATGCACGCGCAGTCTCCCCCTCACTCACTCTCTCTCTCTCACGCGCGCGCAGTCTCCCCCTCACTCACTCTCTCACGCGTGCGCAGTCTCCCCCTCACTCACTCTCTCTCTCTCACATGCGCGCGCAGTCTCCACCCACAAACTCTCCCTCTCTCACGTGCGCTCAGTCTCCCCCTCACTCACTCACTCACTCACTCACTCTCTCACGCTTGCGCAGTCTCCCACTCACACACTCTTTCTCTCTCACGTGCGCGCAGTCTCCCCCTCACTCACTCACTCACTCACTCACTCTCTTTCTCACGCGCGCGCAGTCTCCCCCTCACTCTGTCTCTCTCTCTCTCACGCGCGCGCAGTCTCCCCCTCACTCTCTCTCTCTCTCTCATGCGCGTGCAGGCTCCCCCTCACTCTCTCTCTCTCTCTCACGCGCGCGCAGTCTCCCGCTCACTCTGTCTCTCTCTCTCCCACGCGCGCGCAGTCTCCCCTTCACTCTCTCTCTCATGCGCGCGCCATCACCCCCTCACTCACTCTCTCTCCCTCTCTCATGCGCGCGCAGTCTCCCGTTCACTCTCTCTCTCACGTGCGCGCAGACTCTCCCTCACTCCCTCGCTCACGCGCGCACAGTCTCCCCCTCACTCACTCTGTCTCTCTCTCCCACGCGTGCGCAGTCTCCCCCTCACTCACTGACTCACTCTCTCACGCGCGCGCAGTCTCCCCCTCACTCTGTCTCTCTCTCTCACGCGCGCGCAGTCTCCCCCTCACTCTCTCTCTCACGCGTGCGCAGTCTCCCCCTCACTCTCTCTCTCTCTCTCTCTCTTGCGTGCGCAGGCTCTCCCTCACTCTCTCTCTCTCTCTCTCTCACGCGCGCGCAGTCTCCCGCTCACTCTGTCTCTCTCTCCCACGCGCGCGCAGTCTCCCCTTCACTCTCTCTCTCATGCGCGCGCCGTCACCCCCTCACTCACTCTCTCTCCCTCTCTCATGCGCGCGCAGTCTCCCCCTCACTCTCTCTCTCACACGTGCGCAGTCTCCCCTCACTCACTGACTCACTCACTCTCTCTCTCTGATGCGCGCTCAGTCTCCCCCTCACTCACTCTCTCACACGTGCGCAGTCTCCCCCTCACTCATTCTCTCTCTCTCTCAAGCGCGCGCAGTCACCCCCTCACTCACTCACTCACTCACTCACTCTCTCTCTCTCTCACGCGCGCTCAGTCTCCCCCTCACTCTCTCTCACACGCGTGTGCATTCTCCCCCTCACTCACTCACTCTCTCTCTCACGCGCGCCCAGCCTCCCGATCACTCTCTCACATGCGCGCAGTCTCCCCCCACTCACTCTCTCTCTCACGGGCGCGCAGTCTCCACCTCACTCTCTCTCTCTCCATGCGTGCGAATTCTCCCACTCACTCTGTCTCTCTCACGCGCGCACAGTCTCCATCTCACTCTCTCTCTCACGCGCGCGCAGTCTCCCTCTCACTTTCTCTCTCACGTGTGCGCAGTCTCCCGCTCACTCTCTCTCTCATGCGCGCGCCGTCTCCCGCTCACTCATTCTCTCTCTTTCTCTCACGCGCGTGCAGTCTCCCCCTCACTCACTCTCTCATGCGCTCACAGTCTCCCCCTCACTCCCTCTCTCACGCGCGCACAGTCTCCCGCTGACTCTCTCTCTCACGCGCGCGCAGTCTCCCCCTCACTCTCTCTCTCTCTCTCATGCGCGCGGTCTCCCCCTCACTCACTCTCTCTCTCTCTCTTACGCGCGTGCAGCCTCCCGCTCACTCTCTCTCTCACACGTGCGCAGTCTCCCCCACTCACTCTCTCTCTCTCTCACGCGCGTGCAGTCTCCACCTCACTCTCTCTCTCTCTCCACGCGCGCGAATTCTCCCACTCACACTGTCTCTCTCACGCGCGCACAGTCTCCCCCTCACTCTCTCTCTCTCACCCGCACGCAGTCTCCCCCTCACTCTCTCTCTCTCTCATGCGCGCGCCATCTCCCCCTCACTCACACTCTCTCTCTCACGCGCGCGCAGTCTCCCCCTCACTCACTCTCTCACGCGTGCGCAGTCTCCCACTCACTCACTCTCTCTCTCTCACACGCGCGCGCAGTCTCCACCCACACACTCTCTCTCTCACGTGCGCGCAGTCTCCCCCTCATTCACTCACTCACTCACTCTCTCTCTCACGCGCGCGCAGTCTCCCGCTCACTCTCTCTCTCACACGCACGCGCAGTCTCCCCCTCACTCACTCTCTCTCTCTCCCATGCGCGCGCAGTCTCCCCCTCACTCTCTCTCTCACGCGTGGGCATTCTCCCCCTCACTCACTCTCTCTCTCTCTCATGCGCGCGGTCTCCCCCTCACTCACTCTCTCTCTCTCTCACCCGCGCAGCCTCCCGCTCACTCTCTCTCTCAGACGTGCGCAGTCTCCCCCCACTCACTCTCTCTCTCTCTCACGCGCGCGCAGTCTCCACCTCACTCTCTCTCTCTCCACGCGCGCACATTCTCCCCCTCACCCTCTCTCTCTCTCACCCGCGCACAGTCTCCCCCTCACTCTCTCTCTCACGCGTGTGCATTCTCCCCCTCACTCACTCTCTCTCTCTCTCTCTCATGCGCGCGGTCTCCCCCTCACTCCCTCTCTCTCTCTCTCTCACGCGCGCGCAGCGTCTCGATCACTCTCTCTCTCACACGCGCGCAGTCTCCCCCCACTCACTCTCTCTCTCTCTCACCCGCGCGCAGTCTCACGCTCACTCTCTCTCTCCACGCGCGCGAATTCTCCCACTCACTCTGTCTCTCTCACGTGCGCACAGTCTCCCCCTCACTCTCTCTCTCTCTCACCCGTGCGCAGTCTCCCCCTCACTCTCTCTCTCTCTATCATGCGCGCGCCGTCTCCCCCTCACTCACTCTCTCTCTCACACGCGCGCGCAGACTCCCCCTCACTCCCTCTCTCACGCGCGCGCAGTCTCCCACTCACTCTCTCTCTCACACGCACGCACAGTCTCCCCCTCACTCACTCTCTCTCTCTCACGTGCGCACAGTCTCCCGCTCACTCTCTCTCTCACGCGCGCGCAGTCTCCCGCTCACTCTCTCTCTCACACGCACGCGCAGTCTCCCCCTCACTCACTCTCTCACTCTCCCATGCGCGCGCAGTCTCTCCCTCACTCTCTCTCTCACGCGTGGGCATTCTCCCCCTCACTCACTCTCTCTCTCTCATGCGCGCGGTCTCCCCCTCACTCACTCTCTCTCTCTCTCACCCGCGCAGCCTCCCGCTCAATCTCTCTCTCAGACGTGCGCAGTCTCCCCCCACTCACTCTCTCTCTCTCTCACGCGCGCGCAGTCTCCACCTCACTCTCTCTCTCTCCACGTGCGCACATTCTCAACCTCACTCTCTCTCTCTCTCTCACCCGCGCGCAGTCTCCCCCTCACTCTCTCTCTCTCTCACCCGCGCGCAGTCTCCCCCTCACTCTCTCTCTCTCTCATGCGCGCGCAGTCTCCCCCTCACTCTTTCTCTCTCTCACGCGCGCACAGTCTCCCCCACACTCTCTCTCTCTCTCACCCGCGCGCAGTCTCCCCCTCACTCACTCTCTCATGCGCGCACAGTCTCCCCCTCACTCCCTCTCTCATGCGCGCAGAGTCTCCCGCTCACTCTCTCTCTCACGCGCGCACAGTCTCCCCCTCACTCTCTCTCTCACACGCACGCGCAGTCTCCCCCTCACTCACTCTCTCTCTCTCTCTCACGCGCGTGCAGTCTCCCCCTCACTCACTGACTCACTCACTCTCTCTCTCTCACGCGCGCGGAGCCTCCCCCTCACTCACTCTCTCACGCGTGCGCAGTCTCCCACTCACTCACTCTCTCTCTCTCACACGCGCGCGCAGTCTCCACCCACACACTCTCTCTCTCCCACGTGCGCGCAGTCTCCCCCTCACTCACTCACTCACTCTCTCTCTCACGCGCGCGCAGTCTCTCCCTCACTCTGTCTCTCTCTCTCACGCGTGCGCAGTCTCCCCCTCACTCTCTCTCTCACACGCACACGCAGTCTCCCCCTCACTCACTCTCTCTCTCTCTCTCACGCGCGTGCAGTCTCCCCCTCACTCACTCTCTCATGCGCGCACAGTCTCCCCCTCACTCCCTCTCTCACGCGCGCACGGTCTCCCGCTCACTCTCTCTCTCATGCGTGTGCAGTCTCCCCCTCACTCACTCTCTCACGCGTGCGCACTCTCCTACTCACTCACTCTCTCTCTCTCACACGCATGCGCAGTCTCCCCCTCACTCTCTCTCTCTCTCACGTGCGTGCAGTCTCATCCTCGCTCACTCTCTCTCTCTCTCTCTCATGCGCGCGCAGTCTCCCTCTCACTTTCTCTCTCACGCGCGCGCAGACTCCCCCTCACTCCCTCTCTCACAGGTGCGCAGTCTCCGCCTCACTCACTCACTCTCTCTCTCTCACGCGCGTGCAGACTCCCCCTCACTCCCTCTCTCACGCGTGCGCAGTCTCCCGCTCACTCTCTCTCTCACACGCACACGCAGTCTCCCCCTCACTCACTCTATCTCTCTCTCACGTGCGTGCAGTCTCCCCCTCACTCACTCTCTCATGCACGCACAGTCTCTCCCTCACTCCCTCTCTCACGCGTGCGCAGTCTCCCGCTCACTCTCTCTCTCTCACACGCACACGTAGTCTCCCCCTCACTCACTATCTCTCTCTCTCACGCGCGTGCAGTCTCCCCCTCACTCACTCTCTTATGCGCGCACAGTCTCTCCCTCACTCTCTCTCTCACGCGCACGCAGTCTCCCCCTCACTCTGTCTCTCACACGCACGCGCAGTCTACCCCTCACTCACTCTCTCTCTCTCACGCGCACGCAGTCTCCCCCTCACTCACTCTCTCACACGCGCGCAGTCTCCCCCTCACTCACTCTCTCATGCATGTGCAGTCTCCCCCTCACTCACTCTCTCACGCGTGCGCAGTCTCCCACTCACTCACTCTCTCTCTCTCACACGTGCGCGCTGTCTCCCCCTCACTCTCTCTCTCACTGACGCGCAGCCTCCCCCTCACTCTCTCTCTCTCTCTCACGCGCGCGCAGTCTCCCGCTCACTCTGTCTCTCTCTCCCACGCGCGCGCACTCTCCCCCTCACTCTCTCTCTTACGCGTGTGCAGTCTCCCCCTCACTCACTCTCTCTCTCTCATGTGCGCGCAGTCTCCCCCTCACTCACTCTCTCTCTCTCTCACGCGCGCGTAGTCTCCCCCTCACTCACTGACTCACTCACTCTCTCTCTCTCACGCGCGCGCAGTCTCCCCCTCACTCACTGACTCACTCACTCTCTCTCTCTCACGCGCGCGCAGTCTGCCCCTCCCTCACTCTCTCACGCGTGCGCAGTCTCCCACTCACTCACTCTCTCTCTCTCATACGCGCGCGCAGTCTCCACCCACACACTCTCTCTCTATCACGTGCGCTCAGTCTCCCCCTCACTCACTCACACACTCTCTCACGCGTGCGCAGTCTCCCACTCACACACTCTCTCTCTCTCACGTTTGCGCAGTCTCCCCCTCACTCACTCACTCACTCACTCACTCTCTCACGCGTGCGCAGTCTCCCACTCACACACTCTCTCTCTCTCACGCGCGCGCAGTCTCCCCCTCACTCTGTCTCTCTCTCTCATGCGCGCACAGTTACCCCCTCACTCACTCTCTCTCCCTCTCTCATGCGCGCGCAGTCTCCTGCTCACTCTCTCTCTCACGTGCGCGCAGACTCTCCCTCACTCCCTCTCTCACGCGCGCGCAGTCTCCCCCTCACTCACTCTCTCTCTCCCACGCGTGCGCAGTCTCCCCCTCACTCACTGACTCACTCTCTCACGCGCGCGCAGTCTCCCCCTCACTCTCTCTCTCACTGACGCGCAGTCTCCCCCTCACTCTCTCTCTCTCTCTCTTGCGCGCGCAGGCTCCCCCTCACTCTCTCTCTCTCTCTCATGCGCGCGCAGTCTCCCCCTCACTCTGTCTCTCTCTCCCACGCGCGCACAGTCTCCCCTTCACTCTCTCTCTCATGCGCGCGCCGTCACCCCCTCACTCACTCTCTCTCCCTCTCTCACGCGCGCGCAGTCTCCTCGTCACTCTCTCTCTCACACGCACGCGCAGTCTCCCCCTCACTCACTCTCTCTCTCTCACGCGCGCGCAGTCTCCCCCTCACTCACTCTCTCACGCGTGCGCAGTCTCCCACTCACTCACTCTCTCTCTCTCATACGCACGCGCAGTCTCCACCCACAAACTCTCCCTCTCTCACGTGCGCTCAGTCTCCCCCTCACTCACTCACTCACTCACTCACTCACTCTCTCACGCGTGCGCAGTCTCCCACTCACACACTCTTTCTCTCTCACGTGCGCGCAGTCTCCCCCTCACTCACTCACTCACTCACTCACTCTCTTTCTCACGCGCGCGCAGTCTCCCCCTCACTCTGTCTCTCTCTCTCACGCGCGCGCAGTCTCCCCCTCACTCTCTCTCTCACTGACGCGCAGGCTCCCCCTCACTCTCTCTCTCTCTCCCACGCGCGCGCAATCTCCCACTCACTCTCTCTCTCACACGTGCACAGTCTCCCGTTCACTCACCCTCACTCTCTCTCTCACGCGCGCGCAGACTCCCCCTCACTGTCTCTCTCTTTCACGTGCGCGCAGTCTCCACCTCACTCACTATCTTTCTCTCTCATGCGCGCGGTCTCGCCCTCACTCACTCTGTCTCTCTCTCATGCGCGTGCTGTCTCCCACTCACTCTCTCTCTCACATGCGCGCAGTCTCCCCCTCACTCTCTCTCTCACGCACGCGCAGTCTCCCCCTCACTCACTCTCTCACACGTGCGCAGTCTCCCCCTCACTCTCTCTCTCTCTCACGCGCGCGCAGTCTCCCCCTCACTCTCTCTCTCTCTCTCTCACGCGCGCGCAGTCTCCCCCTCACTCATTCTGTCTCTCTCTCACGCGCGCAGTCTCCCCCTCACTCACTCTCTCTCTCTCACGCGCGCGCAGTCTCCCCCTGACTCATTCACTCACTCTCTCTCACTTACGCAAGCACAGTCTCCCCCTCACTCACTCTCTCTCTCTCTCTCACGCGTGCGCAGTCTCCCCCTCACTCTCTCTTTCACGCGCGTGCAGTCTCCCCCTCACTCTCTCTCTCTCACGCGCGCGCAGTCTCCCCCTCACTCACTCTCTCACACGTGCGCAGTCTCCCCCTCACTCTCTCTCTCTCTCACGCGCGCGCAGTCTCCCCCTCACTCTCTCTCTCTCTCTCTCACGCGCGCGCAGTCTCCCCCTCACTCATTCTGTCTCTCTCTCACGCGCGCAGTCTCCCCCTCACTCACTCTCTCTCTCTCACGCGCGCGCAGTCTCCCCCTGACTCATTCACTCACTCTCTCTCACTTACGCAAGCACAGTCTCCCCCTCACTCACTCTCTCTCTCTCTCTCACGCGTGCGCAGTCTCCCCCTCACTCTCTCTTTCACGCGCGTGCAGTCTCCCCCTCACTCTCTCTCTCTCACGCGCGCGCAGTCTCCCCCTCACTCTCTCTCCCTCTCTCACGCGCGCGCAGTCTCCCGCTCACTCTGTCTCTCTCTCCCACGCGCGCGCAATCTCCCACTCACTCTCTCTCTCACACGTGCACAGTCTCCCGTTCACTCACCCTCACTCTCTCTCTCACGCGCGCGCAGACTCCCCCTCACTGTCTCTCTCTTTCACGTGCGCGCAGTCTCCACCTCACTCACTATCTTTCTCTCTCATGCGCGCGGTCTCGCCCTCACTCACTCTGTCTCTCTCTCATGCGCGTGCTGTCTCCCACTCACTCTCTCTCTCACATGCGCGCAGTCTCCCCCTCACTCTCTCTCTCACGCACGCGCAGTCTCCCCCTCACTCACTCTCTCACACGTGCTCAGTCTCCCCCTCACTCTCTCTCTCTCTCACGCGCGCGCAGTCTCCCCCTCACTCTCTCTCTCTCTCTCACGCGCGCGCAGTCTCCCCCTCACTCATTCTGTCTCTCTCTCACGCGCGCAGTCTCCCCCTCACTCACTCTCTCTCTCTCACGCGCGCGCAGTCTCCCCCTGACTCATTCACTCACTCTCTCTCACTTACGCAAGCACAGTCTCCCCCTCACTCACTCTCTCTCTCTCTCACGCGTGCGCAGTCTCCCCCTCACTCTCTCTCTCACGCGCGCGCAGTCTCCCCCTCACTCCCTCTCTCACGCGCGCACAGTCTCCCCCTCACTTACTCTCTCATGCGTGCGCAGTCACCCCCTCACTCACTCACTCTCACTCTCTCTCTCACGCGCGCGCAGTGTCCCCCTCACTCTCTCTCTCTCTCACGCGCGCGCAGTCTCCCCCTCACTTTGTCTCTCGCACGCGCGCGCGCAGTCTCCCCCAAACTCGCTCTCTCTCTCTCACGTGCACGGAGTCTCCCCCTCACTCACTATCACTCTCTCTCTCAAGCGCGCGAAGTCTGCCCCTCACTCTCTCGCTCACATGCGCGCAGTCTCCCCCTCACTCTCTCTCTCACGCGCGCGCAGTCTCCCCTACACTCTCTCTCTCTCTCACGCGAGCGCAGTCTCCCCCTCACTGTCTCTCTCTCTCACGCGCGCTCAGTCTGCCCCTCACTCACTCTGTCTCTCGCTCACGCGCGTGCAGTCTCCCCATCACTCTCTCTCTCACGCGCGCGCAGTCTCCCCCTCACTCACTCTCTCTCTCTCTCTCTCACGCGTGCGCAGTATCCCCCTCACTCTCTCTCTCACGCCCGCGCAGTCTCCCCCTCACTCCCTCTCTCACGCGCGCACAGTCTCCCCCTCACTTACTCTCTCATGCGTGCGCAGTCACCCCCTCACTCACTCACTCTCACTCTCTCTCTCACGCGCGCGCAGTGTCCCCCTCACTCTCTCTCTCTCTCACGCGCGCGCAGTCTCCCGCTCACTCTGTCTCTCCCTCCCACGCGTGTGCAGTCTCCACCTCACTCACTCACTCACACACTCACTTACTCACTCTCTTTCACAGGCGCGCAGTCTCCCCCTCACTCACTCTCACTCTCTATCTCACATGCGTGCAGTCTCCCCTCTCACTCTCTCTCTCTCTCACGCGCGCGCAGTCTCCCCCTCACTCTCTCTCTGTCTCACGCGCCCGCAGTCTCCCCCTCACTCTCTCTCTCACGCGTGTGCAGTCTCCCCCTCACTCACTCTCTCTCTCTCACACGCGCGCGCAGTCTCCCCCTCACTCACTCTCTCTCTCTTACGCGCACGCAGTCTCCCCGTCACTCACTCTCACTCTCTCTCTCATGCGCGCGCAGTCTCCCGCTCACTCTCTCTCTAACGTGCGCGCAGACTCTGCCTCATTCCCTCTCTCACGCGCGCGCAGTCTCCCTCTCACTCACTCTCTCTCTCTCTCACCCGCGCGCAGTCTCCCCCTCACTCTCTCACGCGCGCGCAGTATCCCCCTCACTCTCTCTCGCACGCGCGGGCGGTGTCCCCCTCACTCTCTCTCTCACGCGCACGCAGTCTCCCCCTCACTCTCTCTCACGTGCGCGCAGTCTCCCCCTCACTCACTCTCTCTCTCATGCGCGCGCAGTCTCCCCCTCACTCACTCTCTCTATCTCTCACGTGCGCACAGTCTCCCCCTCACTCTCTCTCTCACATGCGCGCAGTCTCCCCCTCACTCACTCTCACTCTCAAGCGCGCGCAGTCTCGCCCTCACTCTCTCTCTCACGCGCGCGCAGTCTCCCCCTCACTCCCTCTCTCTCTCTCACGTGCACAGAGTCTCCCCCTCACTCACTATCACTCTCTCTCTCAAGCGCGCGCAGTCTGCCCCTCACTCTCTCGCTCACATGCGCGCAGTCTCCCCCTCACTCTCTCTCTCTCTCTCACGCGCACGCAGTCTCCCCCTCACTCTCTCTTGCTCTCTCACGCACGCGCAGTCTCCCCCTCACTCTCTCTCTCACATGCGCGCAGTCTCCCCCACACTTACTCTCTTTCTCTCTAACGCGCGCCCAGTCTCCCCCTCACTCTCTCTCTCACGCGCGGGCGGTGTCCCCCTCACTCTCTCTCTCTCTCTCACATGCGCGCAGTCTCCCCATCACGCTCTCTCACGCGCGCGCAGTCTCCCCCTCACTCTCTCTCTCACATGCGCGCAGTCTCCCCCTCACTCTCTCTCACATGCGCGCAGTCTCCCCCTCACTCACTCTCTTTCTCTCTAACGCGCGCCCAGTCTCCCCCTCACTCTCTCTCTCACGCGCGCGCAGTCTGCCCCTCACTCGCTCTCTCTCTCTCACGTGCACAGAGTCTCCCCCTCACTCACTATCACTCTCTCTCTCAAGCGCGCGCAGTCTGCCCCTCACTCTCTCGCTCACATGCGCGCAGTCTCCCCCTCACTCACTCACAAACTCACTCACACTCTCACTCTCTCACATGCGTGCAGTCTCCCCCTCACTCTCTCTCTCTCTCTCACGCGCGCGCAGTCTCCCACTCACTCTGTCTCTCTCTCCCACGCGCGCGCAGTCTCCCCCTCACTCACTCTCACTCTCACGCGGTCGCAGTCTCGCCCTCACTCTCTCTCTCACGCGCGCACAGTCTCGCCCTCACTCACTCTCACTCTCAAGCGCGCGCAGTCTCGCCCTCACTCTCTCTCTCACGCGCGCACAGTCTCCCCCTCACTCTCTCTCTCACAGGCGCGCAGTCTCCCCCTCACTCTCTCTCTCACATGCGCGCAGTCTCCCCCTCACTCACTGTCTTTCTCTCTAACGCGCGCCCAGTCTCCCCCTCACTCTCTCTCTCACGCGCGCGCAGTCTCCCCCTCACTCGCTCTCTCTCTCTCACGTGCACGGAGTCTCCCCCTCACTCACTATCACTCTCTCTCTCAAGCGCGCGCAGTCTGCCCCTCACTCTCCCGCTCACATGCGCGCAGTCTCCCCCTCACTCTCTCTTGCTCTCTCACGCGCGCGCAGTCTCCCCCTCACTCTGTTTCTCTCTCGCACGCACGCATAGTCTACCCCTCACTCTCACGCACGCGCAGTCTCCCCCTCACTCTCTCTCTCTCTCACGCGCGCGCAGTCTCCCCTACACTGTCTCTCTCTCACGCGCGCGCAGTGTCCCCCTCACTCGCTCTCTCTCTCTCACGTGCACGGAGTCTCCCCCTCACTCACTATCACTCTCTCTCTCAAGCGCGCGCAGTCTGCCCCTCACTCTCCCGCTCACATGCGCGCAGTCTCCCCCTCACTCTCTCTTGCTCTCTCACGCGCGCGCAGTCTCCCCCTCACTCTGTTTCTCTCTCGCACGCGCGCACAGTCTACCCCTCACTCTCACGCACGCGCAGTCTCCCCCTCACTCTCTCTCTCTCTCACGCGCGTGCAGTCTCCCCTACACTGTCTCTCTCTCACGCGCGCGCAGTGTCCCCCTCACTCTCTCTCTCTCTCACGCGCGCGCAGTCTCCTGCTCACTCTGTCTCTCCCTCCCACGCGTGTGCAGTCTCCCCATCACTCACTCTCACTATCTCACACGGGCGCAGTCTCCCCCTCACTCACTCACTCACACACTCACTTACTCACTCTCTTTCACAGGCACGCAGTCTCCCCCTTACACACTCTCACTCTCTCTCTCACGTGCGCGCAGTCTCCCCCTCACTCACTCTCACTCTCTCTCTCACATGCGTGCAGTCTCCCCCTCACTCTCTCTCTCTCACACGCGCGCAGTCTCCCCCTCACTCTCTCTCTGTCTCACGCGCGCGCAGTCTCCCACTCACTCTGTCTCTCTCTCCCACGCGCGCGCAGTCTCCCCCTCACTCTCTCTCTCATGCGTGTGCAGTCTCCCCCTCACTCACTCTCTCTCACACGCGCGCGCAGTCTCCCCCTCACTCACTCTCTCTCACGCGCGCGCAGTCTCCACCCCACCTACTCACTCACTCACTCTCTCTCTCTTACGCGCGTGCAGTCTCCCCCTCACTCACTCTCACTCTCTCTCTCACGCGCGCGCAGTCTCCCGCTCACTCTCTCTCTTACGCGCGCGCAGTCTCCCCCTCACTCACTCTCACTCTCTCTCCCACGCGCGCGCAGTCTCCACCTCACTCTCTCTCTCACGTGTGTGCAGTCTCCCCCTCACTCACTCTCTCTCTCTCACACGCGCGCGCAGTCTCCCCCTCACTCACTCTCTCTTTCACGTGCGCGCAGTCTCCTCACCTACTCACTCACTCACACTCTCTCTCTTACGCGCGCGCAGTCTCCCCCTCACTCACTCTCACTCTCTCTCTCACGCGCGCGCAGTCTCCCCCTCACTCATTCTCTCTCTCTCTCACATGCGCGCAGTCTCCCCCTCACTCTCTCTCTCACATGCGCGCAGTCTCCCCCTCACTCACTGTCTTTCTCTCTAACGCGCGCCCAGTCTCCCCCTCACTCTCTCTCTCACGCGCGCGCAGTCTCCCCCTCACTCTCTCTCTCACGCGCGCGCAGTCTCCCCCTCACTCGCTCTCTCTCTCTCTCTCTCACGTGCACGGAGTCTCCCCCTCACTCACTATCACTCTCTCTCTCAAGCGTGCGCAGTCTGCCCCTCACTCTCCCGCTCACATGCGCGCAGTCTCCCCCTCACTCACTCTCTTTCTCTCTAAAGCGCGCCCAGTCTCCCCCTCACTCTCTCTCTCACGCGCGGGCGGTGTCCCCCTCACTCGCTCTCTCTCTCTCTCTCTCACGTGCACAGAGTCTCCCCCTCACTCACTATCACTCTCTCTCTCAAGCGCGCGCAGTCTGCCCCTCACTCTCTCGCTCACATGCGCGCAGTCTCCCCCTCACTCTCTCTCTCTCTCTCACGCGCACGCAGTCTCCCCCTCACTCTCTCTTGCTCTCTCACGCGCGCGCAGTCTCCCCCTCACTCTCTCTCTCACATGCGCGCAGTCTCCCCCTCACTTACTCTCTTTCTCTCTAATGCGCGCCCAGTCTCCCCCTCACTCTCTCTCTCACGCGCGGGCGGTGTCCCCCTCACTCTCTCTCTCTCTCTCTCACATGCGCGCAGTCTCCCCCTCACACTCTCTCACGCGCGCGCAGTCTCCCCCCACTCTCTCTCTCACGCGCACGCAGTCTCCCCCTCACTCTCTCTCACGCGCGCGCAGTCTCCCCCTCACTCTCTCTCTCACGCGCGCGCAGTCTCCCCCTTACTCTCTCTCTCACATGCGCGCAGTCTCCCCCTCACTCTCTCTCTCACATGCGCGCAGTCTCCCCCTCACTCACTCTCTTTCTCTCTAACGCGCGCCCAGTCTCCCCCTCACTCTCTCTCTCACGCGCGCGCAGTCTCCCGCTCACTCTGTCTCTCCCTCCCACGCGTGTGCAGTCTCCCCATCACTCACTCTCACTATCTCACGCGCGCGCAGTCTCCCCCTCACTCACTCACAAACTCACTCTCACTCTCACTCTCTCTCTCACGCGCGCGCAGTCTCCCACTCACTCTGTCTCTCTCTCCCACGCGCGCGCAGTCTCCACCTCACTCTCTCTCTCATGTGTGTGCAGTCTCCCCCTCACTCACTCTCTCTCTCTCACACGCGCGCGCAGTCTCCCCCTCACTCACTCTCTCTTTCACGTGCGCGCAGTCTCCACCTCACCTACTCACTCACTCACTCTCTCTCTCTCACGCGCGCGCAGTCTCCCCCTCACTCACTCTCACTCTCTCTCTAACGCGCGCGCAGACTCTGCCTCACTACCTCCCTCATGCGCGCGCAGTCTCCCCCTCACTCATTCTCTCTCTCTCTCACATGCGCGCAGTCTCCCCCTCACTCTCTCTCTCACATGCGCGCAGTCTCCCCCTCACTCACTGTCTTTCTCTCTAACGCGCGCCCAGTCTCCCCCTCACTCTCTCTCTCACGCGCGCGCAGTCTCCCCCTCACTCTCTCTCTCACGCGCGCGCAGTCTCCCCCTCACTCACTATCACTCTCTCTCTCAAGCGTGCGCAGTCTGCCCCTCACTCTCCCGCTCACATGCGCGCAGTCTCCCCCTCACTCAATCTCTTTCTCTCTAACGCGCGCCCAGTCTCCCCCTCACTCTCTCTCTCACGCGCGGGCGGTGTCCCCCTCACTCTCTCTCTCTCACATGCGCGCAGTCTCCCCCTCACGCTCTCTCACGCGCGCGCAGTCTCCCCCCACTCTCTCTCTCTCTCACGCGCACGCAGTCTCCCCCTCACTCTCTCTCACGCGCGCGCAGTCTCCCCCTCACTCTCTCTCTCACGCGCGCGCAGTCTCCCCCTCACTCTCTCTCTCACATGCGCGCAGTCTCCCCCTCACTCTCTCTCTCACATGCGCGCAGTCTCCCCCTCACTCACTCTCTTTCTCTCTAACGCGCGCCCAGTCTCCCCCTCACTCTCTCTCTCATGCGCGCGCAGTCTGCCCCTCACTCGCTCTCTCTCTCTCACGTGCACAGAGTCTCCCCCTCACTCACTATCACTCTCTCTCTCAAGTGCGCGCAGTCTGCCCCTCACTCTCTCGCTCACATGAGCGCAGTCTCCCCATCACTCTCTCTCTCTCTCACGCGCGCGCAGTCTCCCGCTCACTCTGTCTCTCCCTCCCACGCGTGTGCAGTCTCCCCATCACTCACTCTCACTATCTCACGCACGCGCAGTCTCCCCCTCACTCTCTCTCTCTCTCACGCGCGCGCAGTCTCCCCTACACTCTCTCTCACGCGCGGGCGGTGTCCCCCTCACTCTCTCTCTCTCTCACGCGCGCGTAGTCTCCCGCTCACTCTGTCTCTCCCTCCCACGCGTGTGCAGTCTCCCCATCACTCACTCTCACTATCTCACGCGGGCGCAGTCTCCCCCTCACTCACACACTCACTTACTCACTCTCTTTCACAGGCACGCAGTCTCCCCCTTACACACTCTCACTCTCTCTCTCACGTGCGCGCAGTCTCCCCCTCACTCACTCTCACTCTCTCTCTCACATGCGTGCAGTCTCCCCCTCACTCTCTCTCTCTCACGCGTGCGGTCTCCCCCTCACTCTCTCTCTGTCTCACGCGCGCGCAGTCTCCCACTCACTCTGTCTCTCTCTCCCACGCGCGCGCAGTCTCCCCCTCACTCTCTCTCATGCGCGTGCAGTCTCCCCCTCACTCACTCTCTCTCACACGCGCGCGCAGTCTCCCCCTCACTCACTCTCTCTCACGCGCGCGCAGTCTCCACCCCACCTACTCACTCACTCTCTCTCTCTTACGCGCGCGCAGTCTCCCCCTCACTCACTCTCACTCTCTCTCTCACGCGCGCGCAGTCTCCCGCTCACTCTCTCTCTTACGCGCGCGCAGTCTCCCCCTCACTCACTCTCTCACGCGCGCGCAGTCTCCCGCTCACTCTCTCTCTAACGCGCGCGCAGACTCTGCCTCACTCCCTCCCTCATGCGCGCGCAGTCTCCCCCTCACACTCTCTCTCTCTCTCACGCGCGCGCGCGCAGTTTCCCCCCACACACACTCTCTCTCTCACCCGCGCGCAGTCTCCCCCTCACTCACTCACTCTCTCTCTTACGCGCGCGCAGTCTCGCCCTCTCTCATTCTCACTCTCTCTCTCACGCGCGCGCTATCTCCCCCTCACTCTCTCACGCGTGCGCAGTCTCCCCCTCACTCACTCTCTCTCACGCGTGCGCAGTCTCGCCCTCACTCTCTTTCACGCACGCGCAGTCTCCCCCTCACTCTCTCACGCGTGCGCAGTCTCCCCCTCACTCACTCTCACTCTCTCTCTCATACGCGCGCGCAGTCTCCCCCTCACTCACTCTCTGACTCTCACGCGCGCAGTCTCCCCCTCACTCACTCTCACCCCCTCACTCACTCTCACTCTCTCATACGCGCGCGCAGTCTCCCCCTCACTCACTGACTCTCACGCACGCGGTCTCCCCCTCACTCACTCTCATGCGCGCGCAGTCTCCCCCTCACTCACACGCGCGCGCAGTCTCCCCCTCACTCTCTCACACGCGCGCAGTCTCCCCCTCACTCACTCTCTCACGCGTGCGCAGTCACCCCTCACTCACCCTCTCTCTCACACGCGCAGCCAGTCTCCCCCTTACTCACTCACTCTCTCTCTCTCTCTCTCACACACACGCACGCTGCCTCCCCCTCACTCACTCTCTCTCTCTCTCTCTCACGCGCACGGTCTCCCCCTCCCTCACTCACTCACTCATTCTCTCTCTCTCTCTCACGTGCTCGCAGTCTCCCCCTCACTCACTCTCATTCTCATGCGTGCTCAGTCTCCCCCTCACTCAGTCTCACTCTCCCTCTCTCACACGCGCGGTCTCCCCCTCACTCTCTCACACGCGCGCAGTCTCCCCCTCACTCTCTCTCTCACGCGCGCACAGTCTCCCCCTCACTCTCTCTCTCACGCGCGCACAGTCTCCCCCTCACTCTCTCACGCACGCGCAGTCTCCCCCTCACTCTCTCTCTCACGCGCACGCAGTCTCTCACTCTCTCTCACGCGCACGCAGTCTCACCCTCACGCTCTTTCACGCGCGCACCGTCTCCCCCTCACTCTCTCACGCGCACGGTCTCCCCCTCACTCTCTCTCACGCGCGCGCAGTATCCCCCTCACTCTCTCTCACGCACACACACTCTCTCTGTCACTCGTGCACGCTCACGCACGCACACTTACCATCTCCCTCTGTCACACGTGCTGTCTCCCTCTCCTGCGCTTTGCCACTCACACTCTGTCTCCGTCCATCAAACACGCGCGCGCACACGCCCTGGCTCCCTCCGTCGCACGCACATGCACGCACTGCATCCCTCCATTGCGCGCACACATGCGCTGTCTCCCTCCCCCTCTCGCACACGCAAACTATCTCCCTATCTCTCTCAAACACACTCTCTCCCCATTTTCCTCACTTGCGCACACACAAATCTATGGGGTGTATTTGCATTTGCAGACTTGTAACTGCAGATAGATTCTCTTTTATTCAAAAAGCACACAATTTGAACAGTCAATGGTGGCCTTTTATAAATTTATATTTTTGAATAAATACCAGTCTGTCTCTAAGTTAACACACAGCCAGATTTTCAACAAGGCCTCACTCTTAAAAGACACTGTCTGACCTGAGATGTCACCTCAGATAAAACCGTTATCTTGGGGCAGTGACTTAAAAATAAATTCTGGGATTTGCATATTAATCCTTTCTAACTGATTTAAGATTAAACAGCATTTTAGGTTTGTTCAATACATTTGCATCAATGTTTTAAGACCCTTTGATATTTGATTTTAAATTCTGTGTCTGATGCCACCTCTCTCACTAACACCAGGAGCGAAATTCTGAAAGCTTGCGTCTTCAAATAAACCTGTCGGACTATAAACTGGTGTCCTGTGATATTTGATCTTGTCCACCTCAGTCCAACACAGGCGCCTCGACGTCACAACCTCGACAAGCCAGGCCTCTTGTTATCACACAATCTGCTATTACACAAATTGTTCGTTCTTAACTCCCATAATCTGCGTATGAAGCAACATGTTCCTCGTTAGCATCACCTCTGAGGAAGGGTCACCGGACCTGAAACGTTAACTCGCAACAGATGCTCCCAGACCTACTGAACTTTTCCAGCAATTTCTATTTTTCTTTCTGATTTACAGCATCTGCAGTTCTTTCGGTTTTTATTCAGTATGTAAAAATAATAATTCTTTCCAATCCGCCCCCGTTCTCGTTTCCAGACACTGCCAATTAATAAGCATTAGTCCCGCCCCTAGACGCTTGTCCCTCCAGCAAAAACCAGATCACGTGTACACATTCAGGCCCCGCCGAAACCCCAGCCGTCACTTTGCAGACACATCTAACCGCTAGAGATAGTAGGAACTGCAGATGCTAGGAGAATGAGATAACAAGCTGTAGAGCCGCTTGAAATTTCTGAAGAAGAGTCTAGACCTAAAACACCACTTTTCCTGCGCCTCTGATGCTTCTTGGCCTGCTGTGTTCATCCAGCTCTACACCTTGTTATGTCACAGCCAACCGCTATCCATCTGCTGAATCCCGGTATCAGCTGCGCATGCGGACTGCAATGCAAGCGCAGTTCCGTATTGGTACGAACTGCAGTTCTCAGAATGCAGTCGGTCAGATTTTTATCTTAATCACCATCATAAACTCTTTAATCCACTGATTATAGGAAAGCATTCATATCCTTCTGTACGTTCGATTTTATTCGTTGTATGACGATCAGCATTAGCTTATCCTACAGCAGACAGCTAACTGTGGTCGGTTTTCCGCCCGGACCCTTTTCAGAGCCGGATCTGGACCCGGACTGCATACACCATCGGATTCCGCGCGACCGTTAAACTGACAACGTTCGAGAATTCGGACAGTTGGGCCGGCGATGGAGTTGTCAGTACTTATCAAGAAATTAGGTAGAGAACGGCCCGAAACGGGGCAGATACCGTTCTATGGACTTGTCCTGATAGATCCAAAAATAGCGACTGGCTGGAATGGGGATCGGAGATAATGGGAACTGCAGATGCTGCAGAATCCAAGATAACAAAGTGTGAAGCTGAATGAACACAGCAGGCCAAGCAGCATCTCAGGAGCACAAAAGCTGATGTTTTGGGCCTAGACCCTTTATCAGAAAAGGGGGATGGGGGGATGGGGAGAGGGGGAGGCGGACTGAAGATGGTCAGAGGAGAAGATAGGTGGGGAGGGTATAGGTCAGTCTGGGGAGGAGGGACAGGTCAAGGAGGCGGGATGAAGTTAGTAGGTGGAGAATGGAGGTGGGAGGGTGGGGATAGGTGAGAAGAAGAACAGGTTAGGGAGGCGGGGACAAGCTGGGCTGGTTTTGGGATACAGTGGGTGGAGGGGAGATTTTGACGCTGGTGAAATCCATATTGATACCATTGGGCTGCAGGGTTTCCAAGCAGAATATGAGTTGCTGTTCCTGAAATCTACGGGTGGCATCGTTATGGCACTGCAGGAGGTCCAGGATGGACATGTCTAAGGAATGGGAGGGAAAGTTGAAATAGTTTGCGACTGGGAGGTGCAGTTGTTTACTGCAAACCGAGCATAGGTGTTCTGCAAAGTGGTCCTCAAGTATCTGAGATAATGGGAACTGCAGATGCTGGAGAATTCCAAGATAATAAAATGTGAGGCTGGATGAACACAGCAGGCCAAGCAGCATCTCAGGAGCACAAAAGCTGACGTTTCGGGCCTAGACCCATCATCAGAGAGGGCGATGGGGAGAGGGAACTGGAATAAATAGGGAGAGAGGGGGAGGCGGACCGAAGATGGAGAGTAAAGAAGATAGGTGGGGAGGTAGGGAGGGGATAGGTCAGTCCAGGGAAGACGGACAGGTCAAGGAGGTGGGATGAGGTTAGTAGGTAGATGGGGGTGTGGCTTGGGGTGGGAGGAAGGGATGGGTGAGAGGAAGAACCGGTTAGGGAGGCAGAGACAGGTTGGACTGGTTTTGGGATGCAGTGGGTGGGGGGGAAGAGCTGGGCTGGTTGTGTGGTGCAGTGGGGGGAGGGGACGAACTGGGCTGGTTTAGGGATGCAGTAGAGGAAGGGGAGATTTTGAAACTGGTGAAGTCCACATTGATACCATATGGCTGCATGGTTCCCAGGCGGAATATGAGTTGCTGTTCCTGCAACCTTCGGGTAGCATCATTGTGGCAGTGCAGGAGGCCCATGATGGACATGTCATCTAGAGAATGGGAGGGGGAGTGGAAATGGTTTGCGACTGGGAGGTGCAGTTGTTTGTTGCGAACTGAGCGGAGGTGTTCTGCAAAGCGGTCCCCAAGCCTCCGCTTGGTTTCCCCAATGTAGAGGAAGCCGCACCGGGTACAGTGATGCAGTATACCACATTGGCAGATGTGCAGGTGAACCTCTGCTGAATGTGGAATGTCATCTTGGGGCCTGGGATAGGGGTGAGGGAGGAGGTGTGGGGACAAGTGTAGCATTTCCTGCGGTTGCAGGGGAAGGTGCCGGGTGTGGTGGGGTTGGAGGGCAGTGTGGAGCGAACAAGGGAGTCACGGAGAGAGTGGTCTCTCCGGAAAGCAGACAGGGGTGGGGATGGAAAAATGTTTTGGGTGGTGGGGTCGGATTGTAAATGGCGGAAGTGTCAGAGGATAATGCGTTGTATCCGGAGGTTGGTAGGGTGGTGTGTGAGAACGAGGGGGATCCTCTTAGGGCGGTTGTGGCGGGGGCGGGGTGTGAGGGATGTGTTTCGGGAAATACCGGAGACGCGGTCAAGGGCGTTCTTGATCACTGTGGGGGGAAAGTGAGGGATGTGCTGGAGATGGCCCAGGTGAACTGAAGGTTGGGGTGGAAGGTGTTGGTGAAGTGGATGAACTGTTCGAGCTCCCCTGGGGAGCAAGAGGCGGCGCCGATACAGTCATCAATGTACCGGAGGAAGAGGTGGTGTTTGGGGCAAGTATCTGCTTGGTTTCCTCAATGTAGGGGAAGCCACACTGTGTACATCGGATGCAGTATACCACATTGGTGGAAGTGCACGTGAACATCTGCTTGATGTGGAAAGTCATCTTGGGGCCTGGGATGGGGGTGATGGAGGTGGTGTGGTTGCAGGGGAAAACGCTGGGTGTGATGGGACTGGAGGGGATTGTGGAGAGGACAAGGAATTCCCGGAGACAGTGGTCTCTCCGGAAGGCAGACAAGGGTGGGGTTGGAAAACTGTCTTTAGTGGTGCAGTCAGATTGTAGATGGCGGAAGTGTCGGAGGATAATGTGTTGTATCCGTAGGTTGGTGGGCTGGTATGTGACGACTTGGGGGATTCTCTTTTGGCGGTTATTGAGGGCGGGGTGTGAGGGATGAGGTGCACGAAATGTGGGATACCCATTTGAGGGCATTCTCGAATGCGAGGAGGGAGAAGTTGCGGCCCTTGAAGAACGAGGACATCTGGGATGTGTCAGAGTGGAATGCCTCATCCTGGGGGCAGATGCGGCGGAGGCGAAGGAATTGGGAATAGGGGCTGGAATTTTTGCAGCAAGGTGGGTGGGAGGAGGTGTATTCCAGGTAGCTGTGGGAGTCGGTGGGCTTAAAATGGACAACACTTTGTAGGTGGTTGCCTAAGATGGAGACGGAAAGGTCCAGGAAGGTAAGTGATGTGGTGGAGATGGTCCAGGTGAACTTAAAGTTGGGGTGGAAGGTGTTGGTGAAATGGAAGAAATGTTCGATCTCCTCTTGGGAGCATGAGGTGGCGCTGATTCCGTCAGCAATGTAGCGGAGGAAGAGGTGGGGTTTAGGGCCAGTGTAGGTGGAAAATTGGCACTTCAGGGTTTTTTGGGTTATTCTCACTTTTTTTTAAAGTAGTCATAAGTGTAGTCCTCTCTGTTGGTCTTGGCTTTTTGGAGTTTTGTTTCAGGAGCTTTGGTTAATTTTCTGCAGAGCAACTTAGAAACAAGCAGTTTGATTCATTTACATGTGTCACTGTGGAGGAAATAGATGTTTATGGAAATGGTGCTTCTCAAGTAGATTGGTTTGAGCAGGATGGTATAAGGCTTTTGAGAGTTGTCAGAGCTGCCTTCATTCTATCTTGACTCATGTCTCGTAATTAGCTTTTAGGAGTCAGGAATTGAGTTATTTGCTGCATGATTCCTGGCTTCAAACGTGCTGTGGAGCAACAATATTTATACAGATTGTCCAGAAGTTGAACTGCACTATGGTAACTCACAGCATGTAGGCAGTGCTGGATTCATTAGTGATGCTATTAAATGCCAAGATTGATTGATAGTGCCTTTTCAGAGACATTGCATGCAGAATCATCATTCTGCCCCGTGCTCCCACATTGTGTAAAAATTTCCTCACTGAGCTATCCTGTCTCGGCCTCTGCATTGAACGTTTCATCATTACTCATTTCAAGATTGGCAAGAGAAGAAAATTCAGCTTTTAAGTTTGCCCCTCTTATGCTGGTAGTTGATGTTTGGAACAGCATTGTGTTTGACCCATCTCTTTGAACTGCAGCCCCATTCCCTTGCAAGGAATGGTGTTGTAACACTACTGTTTGAATATATCATTATAATGCGATGAGTTACATGGACACCTTTCAGAATAAATTTGAATATTGTTTCATTTTATCGCTATCATAAATTCTGATGTGCAGTTCTGAAAATACAGTTTTAGAGTACATTAATGTATTTTGGTAATTTACTGTTTATCGACTGACTTCTAAAGGGTTATATATGCTATTTTATACACTTCTTCAGGCTTGCTGACTGACGCTTTTTAACAGGATTTACTTCTAACTTTAGCTCTTTTAATTTGATTGAATTTATTTTCCATTATTTTGGTTGCAACTAAAATAAAATTGTTCCCTTTTTCCAGTTATTTTGCCTACTTGCTTGATGTGTTGTTTGACCCTGAGCTATCCTTCAAACAACATAACCTGCTTGTTGTTTGGGCTGTCCAATTTCAGTGTTACTTGTAATCATTCTGCCTCCATACTACATATATACACTGCATTAGCTACAAGCTTTACTTCTTTGCTTTCTTTCAAATCTTTTGAAATGCTTTTCTCACTTGCGTTGTTTCATTTTTCTTAAGTACATCTTTCCAGAACTGTCTAGTTTCCCTCCATGTGCTGAGTTCAGAATGCTTGTCTAATTTCACAAATTCCCACTGCTGTATCTCATTTTACCTCTGCAGTTTCCTTTACCTTTCTTGCACTTTGTTTTCTTCAATCTTACTTTCCTTGTCACTTGTGGATGCCTTCCACCATTTTGTCTTCAAACATCCACGTTTGCTGTTTCAACCACCCCTCTTTAACCTTGGTGCAGTTTTCTAATTTCGAAAGCCTCCTGAAAGCCCAAATCTTCAATTTTCACTTTGTTCACTTCTGCTTCTGTTCTTCTACTCTTTGGCCCTTTCTAGTGTTAGAGATACATGAAATTCACCAAATTGAAGGTGCTCTATAAATGTACAGTATTAATCACTTGCTCTCTCCTGCACCAAGAGGGAACTAATCCAACTTGCTGTGCAGAGCACTGCTGCATCAACAGGTACTATGATTCTGAAATTTGATACAGCGTGTGTATGTTTTAATAATCAAAACCCTAAATTTGCACCATGGAGGTAGGAAAGTCCTGCAGAGAAACATTGCAGCTGCGTTAAGCAGCAGGGCAGGGGGGAAACTAAAGACTGGTTTCTATTAACCACCACGTAGGATGTTGGTGGGAGCTTGTTTCCTGATTGAACATGTGGTAATTTAAAAACATGGGATTATTCACCCTGGCATAGCCTAAAGATGGTGCCACTGGAGAATGTCATTCTGCTTAAAATCAGTCCAGGAATTTTCAGAAGACAGAGAAATTATTTCAGACCTTCAATGAACTGGGGAGGAGAATGCCTATTGGAAGCTAGGAGAACAAAAGATTATTTTGTTCCCTTGTAAAAGTAGTGCAGTGTAACATTGAACCAAAATTCCTCCACTCTTTATATTATCAAGATTCTCTGGAGCTTCGTTACATATGAAGTAATCAACATTACATATGAAGTAATCAACATCCTTTGATTATGATTGACCAAAACTGATCTGGACTAGTCATAAATACTATGGCTACAAGAGTAAGTTAGAGATTAAGAATACTGCAGTGAATAACTCCTCTTCTAGCTGTGTCAAAGCCTTTCCATCATTTACAAGGACCAAGTCAGGAGTCTGGGTCTGACTGCCCAACTGCCTGGATAAGTGCATAGCACCTTCAATAGCCAAGCTTGACATCATTCAGGCCAAAACTCACTTGATTGTTACCACATCCACAAATATCCACTGCTGCTGAGCAGCAGTGCACCCATTTACAAGATGTAATGCAGGAATTGCACAAAGGCTCCTTGGACTGTACCTTCCAAACCCATAACAATGGCCATCAATTTGGACAAGAGCAGCAGATACACAGGAACACCACTGCCTTTGACTTCCTCTCCTCTGCCATCCTGACTTGAAAATGTGCTGCCATTCCTTTACTGTAGCTGTGTCAAAGTTCTGGAACTCTCTCCCTCATATCAGTGTGGGTGTACCTACGTCGAATGGGCTGCAAAAGTTCAAAGAGTCAGTTGGCCACCACTTTCTCAAGGGCAAATGGGGATGATAAACATTTATTTGTGTCAGCCACTGGGAATTCGAGTGTCTTTTTAAAAAAAGTTATTAGTGGGGATCGTGACACCATTGACAACAGTACACTTTGGCCTGAAAATAACTATCACATGATTATGTGCCAAGCTTCTTTGGATTAATCATGCTCTGAGGTGAAGAGTATCGCTGAACATTAGTGAAGACTGGGATAATCTGGATCCACAGTTGTGGTTAATTCGTAGTTGAAGCTACATCTGATCATGTGGAAACTTCATAAATTGAAGTTTTGTCGAATCTATTTTCCCATTAGTTCTCGTCATTTGATTTGGCATATGTTTTTATCACCTACATTTTGGAGTACCATCTTGCAATGTGTCGCTTTTGTTCTTTTATTTGTGGTTAGTTGTGTCTTGTATTAGGATCTGTAATGTGATGGTCGTTTGGTTATTGAATCACTGGCAATAACTGAACAGATCCTTCATTATTCTCCAGTCTAGCATTGTTCATACTATGAAATGCAGCGAGTGGAGAAAAGTCTCACATTGACCATACTGCTACAGCATAAAAATGAAAATTTGAAGGAATTTGAATGTCAAGTGGACTAAACTTTTACTTTGCTTTTCCTCTAGGTCACCAGCTTGTGGAAATTAGAGTTCGAGCGCTGAAGAATATTTTGTGTAAAATTGATCATGGTTTGATATCTGTTGTTGATCTGGCTCAAGAAAAAAGTCTTTTCATTCGACTTCTGGAATGGTTCAACTTTCCAACTGTTCCAATGCAAGAAGAAGTACTCACACTGTGTAATCGCTTTGTAAAGGTGAGTTATTTGCAGAGCATCATCTTCTGCACATTATATTTTTGTGTATTAGAGAAATAATTCTAGTTTAGTTTTGAAATGTAGAATGAATATTGGTTTAGTTTTTTTTTTACATTTGCCAATGATCTTTATAACCAAAATAGTGTTAATGAATAATGAGACAAGTGAGAGAATCCTGGCAATCTGTACAGTGTCAAGCTACATATTGTGAAGTTCCTGCGCTTAGCTGTTATGACTGAGATTTCTGTGAAAGTAAACTCTGATTATTTTCCAAAACCATTGCAAAGAATCTTCATTATAAATGCTTAGGGTGATTGCCAGCTGCATCAACAGGTATTGCAGGCCATGCGATAGCAAAGTATACAATTTTTTTTATGGAGGGTGAGGCACAAGGAGAACTCTTTTTTTTCCCTTTCTTTTAATTTTTAAATTTTTTAAATTTTTTAATTTTTTTTAAGGGCATGCAAATAGAGCCACAAGGTTCATATACCACAAGTGCAAAATTAACCATTTGAGATTAATGATGATGTCCAGCACTAATTAAAAGTTAGTATGTCCTTAAAAACCCAGTTACATCTTTTTCATGGATTTTTACATTTTTACAGTGTTGTTAAAATGAAAGTTCTTATTAGTTCAACAATTGTAGCCTGGGACTGGGGTTACCTCACCACTGCACTTTCTGAAGTAATGTAGAATAAATGACAGCAACTGCTGGAATTCTGTGCACATACAGATTCCAAATATTTCTGACTATTTCACAGGAGTAATGACACCAAATCCTGGCTGTTTTTTATTCATTCATGGGACGTGGGTTTCGCTGTTTAGGTGAACACCTATTGCCCATCCCTAATTGGCCATAGGGCATTTGAGAGTCCACCACATTGCTGTAGGTTTTGGGTCACATGTAGGCCAGACCAGATAAGGATGGCTGACTTGTTTACTGAAAAGGTATCACTGAACCAGAATGGGTTTTTCCTGATAATCAGCAATGATTTCAGAGTTATCGTCAAATTTTTATTGTTTTGAAATTCCACTATCTACTATGGTTGATTTCAAATGCTGGTGCTCCGAGTGTTACCTGCATCTCTGGATTAATAATCTAGCAACAAAACCACTAACTAGGTGGTTGAGTCTCCTGCCATTACTGCCAAAAAATCTAGGCCAGAGTAATAATAAAGTTCTTAAAGGGTCAGTATTGCTTATTTTTCATTGTAGAATTTTGGAACATGCTCTTAATGTCAAGTTAGCCTACAATTATAAAATGAAGAAGAGTAAAAAGTGCGTAGTAAATTAAGTTTTTTTTAAAATCATTTTAAAGCATTCTTCAGTTGCCCAATTATTTCGAGAAATTGGAGCTTTAGAATTTCTAGCACAGCTGCGATCCAATGTGGAGCCAAAGTTACAAGCGTGCATTGATGAAGTTATGGATGATCTGTTCAAACTGCCAGATACAATTGTTGATGTGCCACCTATTGCCTATCAGTCACAACCTCTGAAATCCTCTGATAATAAAGGTAACCTGAACAATTCTGATGTTAAACCTATGTGCTGTGATATTAGGAGAATACAGTCTATTGTTTTGCCATATAGCTTGCTTTTAAAACTGTGAATAGGTGTGGAGTATTTTTTTATTGTCATGTGTATGAACTATTCATGTAATACTTCCTTGCTGTGACACTTAAGAAGGTTCCATGAAAATATCACGAGGCTGTGAATAAAAGAATATAATTGGTAAGGAAGGACTTTGAAAGGGCTTTAAGTATAATATCCTTTCAGTACACAAAATTTAACTTACAAGTAAACCATGGTAACCTCTGAGAAAAATAATTAAATCAAGACATAAAATGTAAAAACTGCTGGTGGGAAATGGAAGCTAAAATAGAAATTTCTTGCGGAGTTGGCTTTCTGCAAGAGTTTGTTTCCTCATGAACTTGGAGTTGAAAAGAATGTTGTAACTGAACAAGATTTTTAAAAATTCAGTTTGATCTTTATATATAAGAACAAAAACAGGAGTTGCTGGAAAAGTTCAGCAGGTCTGGCAGCACCTGTGAAGACAAATCAGAGATAATGTTTTAGATCCAGTCACCCTTGCTCAGAACAGTTCTGTTTTTCGTCACAGATGCTGCCAGACCTGAGCTTTTCCACTAACTTCTGTTTTTGTTCCTGTTTTACAGCATCTGCTGTTCTTTTGTTTTATTTTTATTTAGCCTTTATATCCTTCCTAGAGTTCAGTGGTTCAGTCACTGCTGTAACAGCACTTAAAGTTCTTCACTTTCCAAAGTATTCTCTCATTAAACAATGGGGAGATGATGGTCTAGTGGTATTATTGGTCGACTATTAATCCAGAAACTCAGCTGATATTCTGGAGACCTGGTTGAAGTTTCAATTCAATGTAAATAAAAATTGGAATTAACTTTCTACTGATGTCCTTGAAATTGTTGTTGATCATTGGAAAATACCCATTTGGTTCACTAATGTCCTTTAGGGAAGGAAACTTCCATCCTCACCTAGTATGGCCAACATATGAATCCAGACCAAAGCAATATGGTTGACTCTCAACTACCCTCTGAAATGGCTATCAAATCACTCTGTTGTATCAATTGCTACATTGGCTACTTGTGTGAGAACATGAACCAGACGTGCAAAGGAGCTAAGGAGGGTCCAGAGATTGATTAAGAGGGTAAGCATAGTAAAAAGCAGACAAAGTAGTTCTATAATCACAGTAAAAGGAAAATAGATTAGGAAAGACAAATGAGAGAATTGATAATTTGGAGTAAGTTAATGGCAGAACAATTAAACAATGAAAGTACCTTTGTTTTATTTTCACAGAAGAACTGACCAAAAGTGGGATAGTTCAGTTGCTCAGTGATTAATGCTGCTGCGTCACAGCACCAGACACCTGGGTTTAATGCCACCTTTGGGCCACTGTTTATGTGGAGTTTGGACATTCTCCTTGTGTCTGCATAGGTTTCCTCCATGTGCTCTGGTTTCCTCCCACAGTCCAAAGATGTACACCCTGGATGTATTTGCCATGCTAAATTGCTCAAAATGTTCAGGGATCTGTAGATTAGGTAGGTTAGTCATGGGAAATGCAGGGTTACGGGGAAAGGGTAGGGGGTCTGGGGCTGTGTGGGATGGTCTTTGGCAGGTCAGTGTGGACTTGTTGGGCCATGGGCATTCAATGACAAGTGCTAGGGAAGTGAGCATCTTCCAGGAAGCAGGGATTGAAAGCAATTAGCTCTAGTAACAAAAAAAGCTGGAGACATTAATAGGACTGAAAGCTGATAATCTACATTCCAGGGAATTAAAGCATATGGTCATCGAAATACTTGATGTGTTAGTTGTCATCTTCCAATATTCTGTGGATTCTGGAACAATCCCAGCAAATTGGAGAGTGCCAAATATTATCCCACTCCTTTAAAAAAGACAGAGGGAGAAAATTGGTAATTATACACTAGTTAGCCTAATGTCAGTAGATGATAACATTTTGGAACCTATTCTCGAGGGTGTGGAAAAAAAACACTTTTAGAAGAATAATGACCAAACTACACCCCATCCAATTTTGCTTTGTACTATCCCGGCCTCTCTGAACAGTCTAAATTCATTGATTCGATACTTGCTTCTGGTGGGGAGAAAAGTCAAAAAGAAATTTTATGCATGATGACAGGGTAGTGAAGGAGAAGTTTGGTGTACACACCTTTATTGATCAGTGCATTGAGTGTAGGAGTTGGGAGGTCATGTTGTTCGTGTACAGGACATTGGTTAGGCCACTTTTGGAATATTGCATTCAATTCTGGTCTTCCTACTATAGGAAAGATGTTACTAAACTCAAAAAAATTTCAGAAAATATTTAACAGGATGCTGCCATCTTTGGAGGATTTGAGCTGTAGGGAGAGACTAAATAGGCTGGGACTGTTTTCCCTGGAGAGTCAGAGGCTGAAGGGTGAGTGGCATGGATAGGTTGAATGATCTGAGTCTTTTCCCTAGAGTAGGGAGTCCAAAACTAGATGGCATAACTTTAAGGTGAGAGGGTAAGAGGGTGGTGCATGTTTGAAATGAGTTGCCAGAGGAAGTGGTGGAGGCTGGTACAAATACAACGTTAAAAGGCATCTGGATGGATATATGCATAGGAAGAGGGTTATGGGTCAAATGCTGGTAAATGGGACTAGATTAATTTAGGATAGCTGGTTGGTATGGCCGAGATGGACCGAAGGGTCTATTTCTGTGCTGTACGCCTCTATGACTGAGAATAATACTTGATGAGACTTCACTAGTAAATGGGTAACTGGATAATTCATCTTTGCATCTTGTAATTCACCATAATCCTCCACTGGAGGTGGCATAAAGATCTTCTGTGGAACATTTCAGGAGTAGATGAATATTAGAAGCTCATTGTTAATAAGTAGGACCTATTTTACCTTCAAAGTAAATTTTCATGCAATAAAAATGTGCCCATTTGTAATAGCACTCCATTAATTGCATGCAGAGGCACATTTTATTGGGTCTTGTCCACACAGATAATATCCACCATTTTATATATTTTACTGATGGTTGGATTTGCATTTAGAATTGCAGTAACCAACTGCAAAGAAAGTGGAAGAAATATATCTTCTATTGCATCAAAATCATTTGTTGACTAAAATTTGATGCTATAAATAAAAATATGCCCCTTTTCCATAATTGTTAGTCTGCCTTTGTCAAATTACCTCCTGTGGGAAAGATTTAGGTGTTTCATCTTGTGGCTTTGTAGAACAATAAAAGTTCCGGTTTGAAATGTATATGTGATGTTCGATGTAGTATCTATCTATGACATGAAGGTAGTATTGAATGTGTTAAAACAAACTTTGAAAAACATTTCTACAGCTATACCTCCTGTAACATTCGAAGAAGAAATACTTGGTTACTTTCAGAGAAGCAGCTGCAGTCAAACACAACAAAGCAGAATTTTCCCTCAGAAAGCTGTTGGTGAGTTGGCCTGAACCTATGGGCTTGATATACTTTCGGATATAATTCTTGTTAAAAAGAAATCCCAACATTGTGATCTACTTTAACCTTCAATAAGGTACTATTGTTTTAGTTAAAAAGCAGAAAGTGCAGAAACTACTGAAAAAGTCAAAGTCGGCATATGCTCATGCATAAAGTGACTGAGTTATTGGTCATTACCAAATTAAACCTTTTTTGAGGTCAAAATGTGATTAGAGTTACATTGCACATATAGGCCCCCATTTCAAGTTATTTTATTGACATTTGCCAGTCATATGATATACACCCATTTTGTTTTATAGAGAAAAATTCCCTGAGCAGTTGACAGTTCCTTTTTGCTGTACTTTCAACACCCGTGTCGTAGATTTAAGCAAAGAAATGACACCTGTTCATTAACTAGAGTGCAAGAGTTTTAGTATTGTCTCGAAGTTTTTAAGAAAATCTGTTTCTGATTGAATATTGTTAGGAGCCCTCTTTCATGTATTGGTATAATGTTCTTTGAGAACACAAAATGCATATAATACCTTTCAAATCTGAAAAGATAACTGCACCTCAGGTGGAAGGAACAGAAACCAAAATATTGTGAAAACAATCATATTGTTGAAGTGGTATCAGAGATAATGGGAACTGCAGATGCTGGAGAATCCAAGACAAAAAAATGTGAGGCTGGATGAACACAGCAGGCCAAGCAGCATCTCAGGAGCACAAAAGCTGACGTTTTGGGCCTAGACCCTTCACCAAGGGTCTAGGCCTGAAACGTCAGTTTTTGTGCTCCTGAGATGCTGCTTGGCCTGCTGTGTTCATCCAGCCTCACATTTTGTTGTCTTATATTGTTGAAGTGTTTTGATTTGCTGAATTTCAAACTATCGTGGGTCATGCACATTCGCTAGAAATAAGTAGAGCCCTATTCTCTCAAAGGAATATGTTCATGTCTTATGCCTGTTTTGAATTACATTTCCAAGGAGTTAGGGAGCTCACTGTTCTCCATTCCTTTTTCCACGACAATGCCTGGGCCAATCAGATTCAACTTGCCAACCAATGAGCATCCTTTTCTCTTGTTATAAATTATTGCAATTTGATATACTTGTATTTGTTCTAACAGTTTGGCCACACATCTCTATTATTAGTTACGGAAATAAGACACTTTCAGTTTCTTTCTCTATTATCTTACAAATCTGTGTGTATGTTAGTAATGCAGTTGACAATGCTAAGATGGAAATTACAATTCCTAGGTCTTAAACAAAACAATGTAGAAATAACAAAACTATGAAGGAGCCATTTCACTGAATGATTTTATGTTTTGAAGTATTGGTTGAGAGGGTACTTTCTGTCTCCAAAGCATTGAATATGTCATTGACATTAACTATAAATTAAAGCATATGGTTATTTTGCAATTGATTTTGCAGTCCAGTTTCAAGATTTTTGTTTTTTGCTATTAGGCAATGAAACAGCGAAATGCTTGAAGTATTCCACCTTTCCTTGGTTGACACTTACTGTGACAGATAGGCATGTTCTTTCATCAAATGAAAGGTATGTTGTAGTAAGTTTGATTGTATGGATGACATTGGAAAAATAAATAACCTTAGCCTAAACTTAATTAAAAAGCTGTTTTGCAATCCTGGTAAGAAAATGAACATTGCTTATTTATGTTTCTGTATAAGAGAGTGTGAACTATTAACATGCTGCACATCAAACAAATTACCTGGGCTTGTACTGTGGTACCTAGTAGTCATGTAATTCATATAATTTATAGCTCTGTAATTCCATTCACATAGGAATCATTTAAATGCATTGGTGATCCAGAATGGTGTGATTGAAATAACACTTTTTTTTAAAAATAGCTTTGTATTAGCCTCACTTTAAAAATAAGAATTCAAAATTGTGAATTAAAAGGAAACTACTCACTTGTATACATTTTGGAAAATGCCTTCTGAAAGAAATACTGTATTCCATTTAAACTGCATAATTTAGGTTGGATGCACCTATTGGTTTAGCCATTCCTAATTAGCTCACCTCTTCTGCACCACTATTATCTGTTACTTATTTTGTTGTGATGAACTCTGAGTGGTATTGCTGTTCCTTGCTGGCTTGAACGTATTTTCAAGCTCCGCTGAAACCTGCAACATTTCAAAGAGGTCTTGGGGCCTTCTATGAGAGAAATACTGAGGAAATTCTGATCAGGGTGGGTATTATTTGGCAGGATGGCTTTGATATACCATATTTCAGCATCAAGCTTGTGTAATGCACAATTGGCTTGGGCATTATTTAGGAGATTGCTGATAAAGTCTGTCTTTTAGCACGTTGATTTGTAGCAATCTGAATGTGTATATTGACCAGTAAAGATAGGCTTGAGGTAGATATGCAATATTCTAAATCAGCCACTCTTGGTCCTGAAAATTGCCTACTACCTTCCATTACCAGGAAGGTCAATGTATCTTAAAAGTTTGAGCAAGAAGTGAAGCTAGCTGTTTCACACTGCTATGATACAGTAACAACAAAAGTGAAACAGAAAGTTGCTGTTAAGGCAAATGATTAATGTGATTTCCCTGGTTTGCAGTTCTGATCACTGCACAAGGAAGAATATGATTGCACTAGATAGGGTGCAAAGGAGGTTCAACAGGGATGTTGCTTGGCTGGATCATTTCCGCTGTGAAGAGAAACTAGATAAGCTGAAGATTGCTTTCCTTAGAGTAGAGAAAGCTGTATAGGACTTGGAGGTGGGGGTTAAGAATCTGATTTGGATGCTCAAAATTATGCGGGGAAAAGATCAGAAATTTTCCTATCCACATCCTTAGCAGAGGGATGAGTAACCAAGGGGCATAGTTTAGAGGTAAAGGGCAGATGATTTGGATGGTTATAAGAGGCAGTTTTCACCCAGAGAGTAACTGGTATCTCTACCTCATTGAAGGTGGTAGAGGTAGGAACCATCCGAATATTTAAGAAGTATTTAGGCAATCACGTGAAATGCCTTGGCATACAAGGACATGGCCTGAGTGCTGCAAAATAGGACTAGAATGAATAGATGCTCAATGTCAGGTGCAGACATGACGGGCTGGTGGATCTCTTCCTATGCTTTCAAACTCTGACTTTGTGAATGCCACTCCTGCTGCGATGCCACATATGTAGGCTATTCATCCCAAAGATATCAAACAGCATGTCTCTTCAGTTGGTTGCAAGAAAGAATGTACTGACCGTTTCCTAACTAGCCTATACTTCCAAAATTCACAACACTGTACCTAATATTAAATGTGAATTAGCAGTTTGACAATATTTTCTGGGTAATACTGAATGTATATGGAATTAATTTAGTGTTGTCACTTGGCCTCAGTGTGATGCACGTGTGTACTGGAAGCTACAGTATATAGGTTTTTGTTCTTTGTCGTTAGAAAGACCATTTACATGCATTGTACTTGTGTGGACTAGACATAGTCAGTGCTAGCGATTTGTTGGCTCATTGGTCAGAATACTGTTCTGTGAAGTTGTAGTCAACCTGCGTGGTTTAAAATTTAAACACAGCCAGGTTGTCAATTATCAGTCATGATTGACATGGAGAATGCACTAGCTAATGGTTCTACCAGTCAGAGTCTATTTGCTAACCAATCAGTTCTCTCCCCTCATGCAGCATAAATGCTAGCTTTTGTTTCCTTGTTTGTGCTCCTGCAAATTGTCCGAATGACTGCAAGATGAAAACTTCAACAAAATCAGCCTTCCAAATTCCAACACTATTTTTGAAAAAAATTGGATTTCAGCTTTCATGACAGTATTCTAATGTATGTGTTTCATGGATTATCTGCCTAACCTCAGAATATGTTGTGTGGAAAAGCGAAGAGGTTTTAAACATGTTGCTTATTTTTGAACAGCTCTCTGAAAAGCAGTAATCACACCTTAGTTCGCAATACCTGTGAACTTCTGCAAGATGTCATAATGCAGGATTTCCCTGCTGAGATCTTCCTTCAGCGTCCAATGATTGTCCAGGTAAGATGCACATTATAATTCTTTTTATAGAATGTTTCTTTGTAGAATCCCTACAACATGGAGGCAGGCCACTGAGTCCACACTGACTCTCCAAAGAACATCCATCCACGTCCATCCACACCCACCCTTGTAACCCTGCATTTCCCATGTCTAATTCACCTAACCTACACATCCCTGAACACTATGGACAATTTAGCACAGCCAGTCCACCTAACCTGCGTATCTTTGGACTGTGGGAGAAAACTGAAGCACTTGGAGGAAACCCATGCAGACACAGGGAGAATGTGCAAACTCCACACAGACAGTTGCCCAAGGCTAGAATCGAATCTGAATCCCGGGCACTGTGAGGCAGCAGTGCTAACCACTGAGGTATATTAAGTGCTAGTATGTATATCTCTGAACCTTCTTAATTCTGTGATAATAGGTCCAATTTAACAGTTGGGTTATCAATTAATACAGAAGCCGAAGGCTTATTCGGACTTTATCATGTAGAATGTGATTAACATTCTAAGCCATCCCGTGCCCTTCAATTCATTGTATGTCATGTCAGATTGCAAAATTGCTCTGTGACCAGAAAAAATAACCATGAAAGCTGCTGGTTCATTACACAAACCCAATTGACTCACTGTAGTTCAGGGAATGGAACATGTGACCCCTTGTCTAGCCTTACATTGTGTTGTTGATTCTTATTGTCTTCTAATGTAAATAAAAGCATTTACTGTTAACTACAAGGTATCCACTTCCTTCAGTTTACAGTCATACAAGAGTAAACAATCGGTGTAAGCTGATTACCACTGTAATCCTGAATTTTTTTTTAAAAAGGACAGGCTTAATCTATCAGAAGATATAGTTCAGTGGTTATTTGAAATTAAATGTCTGTTTTTAAAAGATATGCTGTGCTAATAATTATATTTCACAGCGAATGAAGATTATTACTGCTTTCTCTGAAATTAAAAGTTAATTGTGTTGAAAAACAGATGCTACATTTCCCTGTATGTAGGACTTTGTTTTTTTAAATCTTGAAACAACTCAGAAGTTTGTGGTTCATTCAACAGACAACGGATGAGTGTTAAACAGTCTCACTTGGTATGAAGATGCAGTATCATATTGTATCTGTGGAGACTGTTATGGACTAGACCAGCACCCCTCAAAATACTTTTAGGAGATAGCCCAAACACTGACTTTTTCTAACTTTTTTTTAAGGTAGGTATGAAGTGAGTACTCTAGCTGTGATGCAACTGGTCAAACGACACAATGTTAGTGATTTATTTAATCACTACAGTTAACACACAAACAAAAGAAAGAGAAAATTAGAGTAATTAAAGTATTGGAAAATTTAACCAAATATTAGATACAGTACCTATTACTAATCAGCTGTTCCAATATAGTAACATTCCATAAACACACCCTTTGGTGAAGAAGAAAATTCAGACACAGATTTTTACATGTGGTTCTCCAATCCGGGAGGAAACAACATCGAGAGATTTCGGAGAAAATAGCAGCTAAAAATCATTCACTGAAGCTTCCAACTCTCCAGAGTCCCCAAACAACTTCTGCCTACTAAAGCTAAAAATAAAGAAAATGAGAACTGGCTACTCGCATTCAAGCTGCTTCCATTGTTCCAACATTCAAAAGCCTAAAGGCCTTCTATCACCTTTGTCCCCCTACAACCACACATCAACGAATACCAGTCACGGTTGGACATAGAGCAGTTTTTCCGCTGTCTTCGCCTCCATGCCTACTTCTTCAACTGGGAACCTAACCCTCCTTCCACTGACCCCTTCACCCGCTTCCAACACAAGTCCTCCTCCTCCTGGACACCACCCCCAGGCCTCCTACCCTCCCTCGACCTCTTCATCTCCAACTGCCGTCGAGACATTAACCGCCTCAACCTCTCCACCCCTCTCACCCACTCCAACCTCTCCCCCGCAGAACGGGAAGCCCTCCGCTCCCTCCGCTCCAACCCCAACCTCACCATCAAACCCGCAGACAAGGGTGGCGCAGTGGTAGTATGGCGCACTGACCTCTACATCGCCGAGGCCAGACGCCAACTCTCCGACACCACCTCCTACCGCCCCCTCGATCATGACCCCACACCTGAGCACCAAACCATCATCTCCAACACCATTCACGACCTCACCACCTCAGGGGACCTCCCACCCACAGCCTCCAACCTCATTGTTCCCCAATCCCGCACGGCCCGTTTCTATCTCTTTCCCAAAATCCACAAACCTGCCTGCCCTGGTCGACCCATCGTCTCAGCCTGCTCCTGCCCCACCGAACTCATCTCCACCTATCTGGACTCCGTTTTCTCCCCTGTGGTCCAGGAACTCCCCACCTACGTCCGTGACACCACCCACGCCCTCCACCTCCTCCAGGACTTCCAATTCCCTGGCCCCCAACACCTCATCTTCACCATGGACGTCCAGTCCCTATGCACCTGCATTCCGCATGCAGATGGCCTCAAGGCCCTCCGCTTCTTCCTGTCCCGCAGGCCCGACCAGCCCCCCTCCACTGACACTCTCATCCGCCTAGCTGAACTCATCCTCACCCTCAACAACTTCTCTTTTGACTCCTCCCACTTCCTACAGACTAAGGGGGTGGCCATGGGCACAAGCATGGGCCCCAGCTATGCCTGCCTCTTTGTAGGTTACGTGGAACAGTCCCTCTTCCGCACCTACACAGGCCCCAAACCTCACCTCTTCCTCCGGTACGTTGATGACTGTATCGGCGCTGCCTCTTGCTCCCCAGAGGAGGTCGAACAGTTCATCCACTTCACCAACACCTTCCACCCCAACCTTCAGTTCACCTGGGCCATCTCCAGCACATCCCTCACCTTCCTGGACCTCCGCTGCATCTGCTCCCACGATAAGACATTCCATTCCCGCACATCCCAGATGTCCAAGTTCTTTAAGGACCGCAACTTTCCCCCCACAGTGATCGAGAACGCCCTTGACCGCGTCTCCCGTATTTCCCGCAACACATCCCTCACACCCCGCCCCCGCTACAACCGCCCTAAGAGGATCCCCCTCGTTCTCACACACCACCCTACCAACCTCCGGATACAACGCATTATCCTCTGACACTTTTCGCCATTTACAATCCGACCCCACCACCCAAGACATTTTTCCATCCCCACCCCTGTCTGCTTTCCGGAGAGACCACTCTCTCCGTGACTCCCTTGTTCGCTCCACACTGCCCTCCAACCCCACCACACCCGGCACCTTCCCCTGCAACCGCAGGAAATGCTACACTTGCCCCCACACCTCCTCCCTCACCCCTATCCCAGGCCCCAAGATGACATTCCACATTCAGCAGAGGTTCACCTGCACATCTGCCAATGTGGTATACTGCATCCACTGTACCCGGTGCGGCTTCCTCTACATTGGGGAAACCAAGCAGAGGCTTGGGGACCGCTTTGCAGAACACCTCCGCTCAGTTCGCAACAAACAACTGCACCTCCCAGTCGCAAACCATTTCCACTCCTCCTCCCATTCTCTAGATGACATGTCCATCATGGGCCTCCTGCACTGCCACAATGATGCCACCCGAAGGTTGCAGGAACAGCAACTCATATTCCGCCTGGGAACCCTGCAGCCTTTTGGTATCAATGTGGACTTCACCAGTTTCAAAATCTCCCCTTCCCCAACTGCATCCCTAAACCAGCCCAGTTCGTCCCCTCCCCCCACTGCACCACACAACCAGCCCAGCTCTTCCCCCCTCCCCACCCACTGCATCCCAAAACCAGTCCAACCTGTCTCTGCCTCCCTAACCGGTTCTTCCTCTCACCCATCCCTTCCTCCCACCCCAGGCCGCACCCCCATCTACCTACTAACCTCATCCCACTTCCTTGACCTGTCCGTCTTCCCTGGACTGACCTATCCCCTCCCTACCTCCCCACCTATACTCTCTCCACCTATCTTCTTTACTCTCCATCTTCGGTCCGCCTCCCCCTCTCTCCCTATTTATTCCAGTTCCCTCTCCCCATCCCCCTCTCTGATGAAGGGTCTAGGCCCAAAATGTCAGCTTTTGTGCTCCTGAGATGCTGCTTGGCCTGCTGTGTTCATCCAGCCTCACATTTTATTATCTAGGCCTTCTATGTTGTTTACTGAAGCCAAGTCAGCAGCCAGTTTTGCACATTTGCCTTGCATCCTCTCTTCAAAAAAACAACCCCAGGACTAAATAACCCTTTTCTAGTGACAACATGTTCACGAGAAAAACTGTCTTAATCCTGAGACAGCATGAAAGTTGCATTTTTAATTATTTTTTTCCTGGTAAATGGGGTACACTTTAGGAAGGCAAAGAGAAAGGGGAGACAAATGAAGATGAGTAACATGAATTTTTGAATTAAATTAAACAAAGATTATCAGAGGCTTTTAGGTTTGTTTTTGTTAAATTTGGAAAAAAATATGTTGTCGTTTACAGATGGATGAGACAGTATGCCTAAATGAAACTTAGATATGGAATTTAGGACAGATTTTGGGTTGAGGTTAGAAATCTAACTAACGATTATTATTTTCAAATGCTCTTTCACTTTTGAAATTGGTTGAGTATTTAGAAATTGGCCAATGTTTATTGCCTATCACAAATTTAGTTTAATTTGGTGCTGAGTCACTCATGACCTGTCCAGTTTGTGTTGCCACTGCAGTGACATTGCTATCAGAAAGTTCTCAATGTTCTTTTATCCAGCAACTATAAAAGGAAAGGTTATGTATTTCTGAGTCAAGAACGGCTTATGACTTGGAGTGAACTTGGAAGTAGTGGTCCTATGCAACTATTTCTTTGTTGTTTTTGAGTTTGCAGATTTGGAAATTATTGTTGAAGAAGCTGTGGTTAGTTGTCTTTGTGCAGTTTGTAGATGGCACATGGCAGCTATGCTCTTGTTGCAGGGGGGTGTAAATGCTAGTTTAAGTTGATGGATGAAGTGTTGATCAAATGTGCTGCTTTGCCAAGTTTTCTGAATGTTATTTGAGTTGCATTCATCCAGACAAGTGAACACAATACCATCATGCTCCTGACTTGTGCCATTGTAGTTAATGGACAGGCTACATGGACAATGGAGAGTCAAGATGTGAGTTATTTGCTGTAGGATTCCTAGTCTCTGAACTTCTCTTGTAGTAAACATATTTAAGTGGCTAGACCAGAGATAATGGGAACTGCAGATGCTGGAGAATCCAATATAACAAAGTGTGAAGCTGGATGAACGCAGCAGGCCAAGCAGCATCTTAGCAGCACAAAAGCTGACGTTTTGGGCCTAGACCCTTCGGCAGAGAGGAGGATGGGGAGAAGGTTCTGAAATAAATAGGGAGAGAGGGGGAGGCGGACCGAAGATGGATAGAGGAGAAGATAGGTGGAGAAGAGAGTATAGGTGGGGAGGGGATAGGTCAGTCCGGGCAGGACAGACAGGTCAAGGAGACGGAAGGTTAGTAGGTAGGAAATGGAGGTGCGGCTTGAGGTGGGAGGAAGGGATAGGTGAGAGGAAGAACAGGTTAGGGAGGTGGGGACGAGCTGGGCTCCTTTTGGGATGCAGTGGGGGGAGGGGACGAGCTGGGCTGGTTTGGGGATGCAGTGCGGGAAGGGGAGATTTTGAAGCTTGTGATACCATTGGGCTGCAGGGTTTGTCAAGCAGAATGAGTTGCTGTTCCTGCAACCTTCGGGTGGCATCATTGTGGCACTGCAGGAGGCCCAGGTTGGACTTGTCGTCTAAGGAATGGGAGGGGGAGTTAAAATGGTTCGCGACTGGGAGATGCAGTTGTTTGTTGCGAGCCGAGCAGAGGTGTTCTGCAAAGCGGTCCCCAATCCACCGCATGGTTTCCCCAATGTAGAGGAAGCCACAACGGGTACAGTGGATACAGTATACCACATCGTGCAGGTGAACATCTGCTTGATATGGAAAGTCATCTTGGGGTCTGGGATGGGGGTGAGGGAGGAGGTGTGGGGACAAGTGTAACACTTCCTGCGGTTGCAGGGAAAGGTGCCGGGTGTGGTGGGGTTGGAGGGAAGTGTGGAGCGGACAAGGGAGTCCCAGAGAGAGTGGTCTGAGGACACAGTCGGTGAACCCATCGATGACGTCACATCCGCCACAGCTGGGCACAACTGCGGGACCGCGAACGCGACCGCTGCTGCAGTCACCGCCTCCACTTCCAGAACGAACACCACAAACAGCACCACCACTGCTGTTGCTGCCGCCAACTCCACTCCTCCCACCGCCGCTGCTGACGGAACTCCGCCCACCACCGAAGACAGCGACACTCCGTCCACCGTTGATGGAACCCCGCCCACAGCCAATGCCGACAGAAGCCCGCCCGCAGCCGACGCCAACATTGCTCCGCCCACAGCCTCCACAGCCAGCAACCCCATAGGAGAGAGCCGCACAGAGCCCTGCCGAATCTTCACCATCCCCCCCAGACCTCCCCCTGAAGGAAGACGAACAGTCAGTCTTTAGCAAGGGCCTCACCTTTGTCTCCCTCCATCCACACATCAACGAATACCAGTCACATTTGGACGTGGAGCAGTTTTTCCGCTGCCTTCGCCTCTATGCTTACTTCTTTAACCGGGAGCCTAACCCTCCCTCTACTGACCCCTTCTCCCGCCTCCAACACAAGTCCTCCTCCTGGACACCACCCCCAGGCCTCCTACCCTCCCTCGATCTCTTCATCTCCAACTGCCGTTGAGACATTAACCGCCTCAACCTCTCCACCCCTCTCACCCACTCCAACCTCTCCCCCGCAGAACAGGCAGCCCTCCGCTCCAACCCCAACCTCACCATCAAACCCGCAGACAAGGGAGGCGCAGTTGTAGTATGGCCCACTCTACATCGCCAAGGCGAAACGCCAACTCTCCGACACCGTCCTACTGCTCCCTTGATCATGACCCCACCCCCGAGCACCAAACCATCATCTCCAATACCATCCATGTCCTCATCACCTCAGATGACCTCCCATCCACAGCCTCCAACCTTATTGTTCCCCAACCTTGCGCTGCCCCATTCTATCTCCTTCCCAAAATCCACAAACCCACCTGCCCCGGTCGACCCATTGTCTCTGCCTGCTCCTGCCCCACGAACTCATCTCCACCTATCTGGACTCCATTTTAAGACCATAAGACATCGGAGTGGAAGTAAGGCCATTTGGACCATCAAGTCCACTCCGTCATTTAAATCATGGCTGATGGACATTTCAACTCCACTTCCCTGCACTCTCCCTGTAGCCCTCAATTCCTTGTGAGATCAAGAATTTGTCAATCTCTGTCTTGAAGGCATTTAACGTCCTGGCCTCCACTGCACTCCATGGCAATGAATTCCACAAGCCCACCACTCTCTGGCTGAAGAAATGTCGTCTCATTTCCGTTTTAAATTTGCCCCCTCTAATTGTAAGGCTGTGCCCTTGGGTCCTGGTCTCCCTGACCAATGGAAACAACTTCCCACCGTCCACCCCTTCTAAGCCATACATTATCTTGTAAGTTTCTATTAGATCTCCCCTCAACCTTCTAAACTCTAATGAGTGCAATCCCAGGATCCTTAGCCGTTCATCATACATTAAACCTACCATTCCAGGGACTCTCCGCGTGAATCTCCGCTGGACACGCACCAGGGCTGGTATGTCTTTCCTGAGGTGTGGGGCCCAAAATTGGACACAATATTCTAACTGGGGCCTAACTAGAGCTTTTCTCCCTCTTGCTCCAGGAACTCCCCACCTCCATCCGTGACACCACCCATGCCCTCTACCTCCTCCAGAACTTCCAATTCCCTGGTTCCCAACACCTCATTTTCACCATGGACGTCCAGTCCTGATACACCTGCATTCCGCATGCAGGTGGCCTCAAGGCCCTCCGCGTCTTCCTGTCCCGCAGGCCCCACCAGTCCCCCTCCACCGACACCCTCATCCGCCTAGCCGAACTCATCCTCACCCTCAACAACTTTCTCTTTCGATTCCTCCCACTTCCTACAAAGCGGGTGGCCATGGGTACCCTCATGGGCCCAAGTTATGCCTGCCTCTTTGTAGGTTATGTGGAACAGTCCCTCCTCCGCACCTACCCTGCCCCCAAACCCCACCTCTTCCTCCGTTACATTGATGACTGTATCGGCACCACCTCTTGCTCCCAAGAGGAGCTCGAACAGTTCATCCACTTCACCAACACCTTCCACCCCAACCCCAAGTTCATCTGGGCTATCTCCAACACATCCCTCACCTTTCTGGACCGCTCTGTCTCCATCTCAGACAACCAGCTAGAAACTGATGTCCATTTCAACCCCACCGACTCCCAAGCTACCTAGAATACACCTCCTCCCACACGCCCTCCTGCAAAAATTCCATCCCCTATTCCCAATTCCTTCGCTTCTGCCGTATCTGCTCCCAGGATGAGACATTCCACTCCCCCCACATCCCAGATGTCCGCTTTCTTCAAGGACCGCAACTCCCCACCCCCCACAACACCCCACCCCCGCAGTGGTCGAAAACACCCTCGACCGTGTCTTCCGCATTTCCCGTAACACATCCCTCACACCTCGCCCCCGCAATAACCTCCCAAAGAGAATCCCCCTAGTCCTCACATACCACCCCACCAACCTCCAGATACAACACATTATCCTCTGACACCTTCGCTATCTACAATCCGACCCCACCACCCAAGACATTTTTCCATTCCCACCCTTGTCTGCCTTCCGGAGAGACCACTGTCTCTGGAACTCCCTTGTCCGCTTCACACTCCCCTCCAACCCCACCTCACCCGGCACCTTCCCCTGCAACCGCAGGAAGTGCTACACTTGCCCCCACACCTCCTTCGTCACCCCCATCCCAGGCCCCAAGATGAATTTCAAGCAGATGTTCACCTGCACATCCACCACTGTGGTGTACTGTATCCACTGTACCCTTTGTGGCATCCTCTACCTTGGGGAAACCAAGCGGAGTCTTGGGGACTGCTTTATAGAATACCTCCGCTCGGTTCTCAATAAACAACTGCACGTCCCAGTCGCGAACCATTTTAACTCCCCCTTCCATTCCTTAGACGTCATGTCCATTGTGGGCCTCCTGCAGTGCCATAATGATGCCACCCGAAGGTTGCAGGAACAGCAACTCATATTCCGCTTGGGAACCCTGCAGCCCAATGGTATCAGTGTGGACTTCACAATCTTCCCAAAACCAGCCCAGCTTGCCCCTGCCTCCCTAACCTGTTCTTCCTCTCACCTATCCCCTCCTCCCACCTCAAGCCGCACCTCCGTTTTCCACCTACTAACCTCATCCCACTTCCTTGACCTGTCTGTCCTCCCCGGACTGACCTATTCCCTCGCTATCTCCCCACCTATACTCTCCTCTCCACCTATCTTCTCCTCTTTCCATCTTTGGTCCGCCTCCCTCTCTCTCCCTATTTCTTTTAGAACCCTCCCCCCATCCCCCTTTCTGCTGAAGGGTCTAGGCCTGAAACGTCAGCTTTTGTGCTCCTAAGATGCTGCTTGGCCTGCCGTGTTCATCCAGCTTCACACTTTATATGACTAGACCAGTTCGGTTTCAGTCACTGTAACCCCCAGGATTTTGGTTATTAAATTTAACATTAAATACTGCTCATTTTCTCACTAGTTAGGTTGCAATCTCCACAACTTTATCTTTGATGGTGAGTCATTCCATGCTCACCCCAGCACACTAGAAAAAGCGTGGCATCTGTGCTGCCATCCTGACTATAATATTGTAAGAATCACATCTGATGAATTGAAACTGGAACCTTTCTGGTCCCTCCATGCTTCAGCTACTTGCAAAATTAATTTGTGGCAGAGAATTCCACAGCTCACCACCTCTGGGTGAAGAAATTTCACTTTGCCTCAACCCTAAATGGCCTACGCTGTATTTTTAGACTCCGACTCCTGGTACTGGACACCCAGCCATGAAAAACACTCCTCCATTTACCCTGTCTAGTCTGATTAGAATTTTATAGGTCTCATTCTTCTGAACTCAAGAGAATATTATAGAATTCCTACAGTGTGGAAGGAGGCTATTCCGCCCACTGAGTCAATGCTGACCCTCGGAGCATCCCACCCCATTCCTGTAACCCTGTATTCCGTATGGCTAATTCACCTAGTCTGCTCATCCCTAGACACTATGGGCAATTTAGCATGGCCAATCCACCTAATGTGCACACTTTTGGACTGTGGGAGGAAACCCAAGCAGATGTGGGGAGAATATGCAAACTCCACACAGACAGTCATCCAAGGATGGAATCGAACCCAGGCCCCTCGCTCTGTGAAGCAGCAGTGTTAATCACTGAGCACCTTGCCGCTCTAGCTAATGTATTCCTAACTGGTCCAGTTCATCCTCTCGTGTCAGTGCTGATTTGCAAACCTTTGTTGCATTTCCTCCAGAGCCAGAAGGAGAAAAGGAGAACAAAATTGTATACAGCTCTCCCAGTGTCATCTCATCAAAGCCCTGTATAATTGGTTCAAGACATCAGTGTACTTGACCTCTTGCCATGAAGGCCAATATGACATTTGCCTTTATCACTGCGTCTATACTTTCAGCATCTGGTCTCCGAGGGAGTCTCCCTGTCTCAATATTGCCATTCAGTCAGTCGGCCTTCCTGTTTTTGCTACCAAATTGGAAAACCTCATGTTTATCCAGATGTACTTCATCTGACATACATTTGCCTACTCTCACTCAACTTGTTCAAATCACACTGAAGACCATCTTCAACCTCCTTACCATTCATTCTCAAACTCAATTTTGGCATCTGCAAATTTGAAGAGACACAATATTTATTATTCATATATATTGTGAATAGGTGGGACCCAGATACAGAACCCTGCGGTACTTCACTGGTCACTTCCTGCCACCTGGGAAAAGATCTGTTTATTCCTATTCTGTTACCTGTCTGTCAACCAGTTCTTTATCTATGTCAATATGCTACTACCAATCCCAGACACGTTAATTGTATGTGCTAATCTCTCATGTGGAACCTTATCAAAAGCCTTCTGAAAGTCTAAATATACTGCATTCATTGGCTCCCCTTTACTAATTCTCTCAAAACTCCAATAGACATGTCAAGAATGATTTGCCTATCCTAAATCCATGGAAAGTTTGTCTGATCACCGTTTTCCAAAAACTTCATTTTAAGTCTTTTTAGTGGACTCGAACATTTTCTAAGTACTGATGTTGGGCTAGCCAGTTTATAATTTGCCAATTTCTCTTTACTTTCCTTTTTTTTAAATAGCCGGGTTACATCAGCTACGCAGGATCTGTTCCAGGGTCTAAAAATTTGTGAATGATCGACTATTTCCAGGGCCACTTTCTTAAGTACTCTGGGCTATAGATTATCAGGTCCCAGGGATTTAGCAGTCTTTAATCCCACTAATTTGCCTCCAATTTTTTCTCTATCAGTATTCCTTCACTTCAGTTCCTCCGTCTCATTAGCTTCTGCATTCCTCAACATTTTCAAGACACCATTTAATATATTTAATTGGAGTGCCATCTCTTTACTTCCCATTATAACTTTCCCGTTATACTCAGAAAAAGGGCAATTACAATGGGGATCACGGAGATGGCAGGTCAAGTTGTCTCTTTTTGGAAAAGGTTTGACAATAATAGTTTACATTTTTAATTTTTCTCTCTTCCCTAATATCCATTTTCAGAACCTTCTCTTGTTGACAAAATTAGCGTTTGGGGGAGATGGAACACAATATTTAGCGATGCAAGCCGTGGGTTGCTTGACCCAACTGTCTGTGTATCTGCAGAGGAGACTAAACTTTCACAGGGATCCTAGCTTCTTTTCTACAAAACAAGGTAAGGTGAACCACTTATTCCAACTTTAGTGTGAGAGAGAGAGAGATAGAAAGGAGCTACAGCAACTGGGAGACCTTGTTTGGGGGATGGGGTGTGTGAGAAAAGGAGTGACAGCAAATGCAGACAGAATTGACACTGGACTGAATGACCTCCTCCTTGCCATAATGCTTCTGCGATTCTGAAATTTTATCCATAGTTTCTTGAAAACCATCTCCCGAGTTGAGAATCTGACTACCAATTATTCAGATAGCTGCAAATGTTCGTATGAAATAAAAACATATGAATTTGGAAGATTCTACTGCACAGAACTTGGCTGATCTGATTACTTCATCTGTCCCCAAAATATTTTACCCCTTGTATGTCAAGAATCTTTTCCTGCCTTTTTAAAAAAATACCTCTTTTGAGGAAGAGTTTCAAACACTCATGATCCTCTGTGAGAAAAAAAATCTGCCTATTTCTGTCATAAATGGGTGAGCCATTGTTTTGAACTAGTTGTCCCTCATTCCATATTTTTCCATAACAGAAAAATCCTTTCATGTAGACCCTCAAGATCACATATGTTTCCATTAAGACACCTCTTGCTCTTTCAGCTGATATAAACTTTTCTGTCAACCTTTTCTCGTAATGCCAACCTCCCATATATTAGTGTAGTCACCCTTCGCTGAACTGCTTCCAATGCATTTGCATCCTTCCTTTTAAATAAAGTGACCAAAACAGCTCACACTGATATGGCCTCACCAGTGCCCTGTACAACTGAAGCATTGTGTGACCACTCTGCATTCAATCCCTGCCATAAAAAACAAAAACATTCCATTAACTTTTCTAATTACGTTCTGTGCTTGCATATACTCCATATTTACTCATTCATTTAACCCATCTATATCTCTTTGTATCTTCTATGAGTCTTCTTCATAACTTACTTTCCTATCTTTGTCCTCAGAAAATTTAACAAGCATATCTTTGGTTACTTCATCCAAATCTTGTCAGATAAATTGTAAAAGTTGAGGACTCAGCACTCGTCCCTGTGGCACAGTACCTAGCCTGTAGCCTTGCAGATGCTTGTGCTTCAGGAATTGAGGGATTCCACCTCAGCCACCAAACTGGGCAGCAAGTCCCTGATTCTTAACATCCTCTGGGTGAAAAAGATTTTCATGCCACCTCTCCTCTTTCAACCATTTACCTCTCCATTTTATTCAAGCCCCTCATTATTTTGCACACCTCCATTAAGTCAGGTCTTGGCATTCTCTTTGTTTTAGGGAAAACAACCTTAACACATCCAGTTTTTCTTCACACAAGAATAGAAAGTGCTGAAGAAACTCAGCAGATCTGGCAGCATCTGTAGAGAAAAAGACAAGTTCATGTTTCAAATCAGTGATTTTTTTCATTGGAACTCTTCTCAATTTTACCTTACATGCAATTTTCAAGCCCTGACAACATTCTTGTAAATCTGTTCGGCACCCTTTCTAGATCAATTACGTTCTTCCTGTGATATGTTGGCCTGTTCTGTACACAGCTCCAGCAGTAGCGTAACAAGTGACTAAAGCAGTTCCATCCCTGTATCCAACATCTGGTCCAAAGAAGGAAAGTATCCTATTTGCCTTCTATACCACTAATGCACCTATCCTGCTACCATGAGGGACCAGTAGACAGGCCACTTTTCTACCCACTCGGGTCAACATTAATCTTCCTTCACTATCAACTATCATATAATTTTGCAAATTTTTCAATCGTGCCTCCCCTAATTAACCCTAAATCATTAAAATATACCACAAAAAGCAAGGGACCCAATACTGAGCCCTGTCGAATGCAGTTGCAAGCTGTTTTCCATTGATAAAAACATTCAAAGGCTGTTTCCATTTGTGTCCTGTCACTCAGTTCATTTCGGATCCAACTTGCTGTTTACTGCTGTATCCCATTGCTTTTTTTTCTGAATAATCTGCCATCTGGGACCTTGACATATGCCTTGCTAAAATCCACATAGGCAACATCCATTGCATGACTGTTATCTATCCACTTTGTTACTTGCTCAAAAAATTTGATTAACTTTGTAAGACTTGACCTTCCTTTAACAAAACTATTCCTGATTAAATCTTGTCTCTCCAAGTACAGTTCATCACATTTGTCAGTATTGATTGCAGCAGTTTTCCTATCATTGAGGTCAAACTGGCTGACCTAAAATTACTTAGCCTATTCCTTGCAACGTTTTAGATTAATCTTACAATATTTGCAGACCTCCAATCCTCATACCTTGCCTAAATCTAGTGAGAATTGGTAAGTAATTCTCAGACCATCTCTTATTTCTACTCTAGCTTCCATTTAACAGCCTAGGATGCAATTTATCTGGCCCTGGTGTTTTAGGCACTGGTTAATTCCTTCAGGACACCATCCTCTTATTTATTTTATCTAAATTTCACATTCCTGCTGTTTAACTATAATGTCCCCATCATCCCTCTCTTTTGTGAAGGCAGACGTAAATTTCTTATGAAAAATCCTGTCACAATTTTTGCATCGCACAAAAAATCTTGTATGTTTCAATTGGGGGTAAAGCTTTCCTTAGTTATTCTCTTGTTCTTAATGCACTATTAAAAACACATTTGAATTTTGGTTTGCACTAAAGTGAAGACCGTTGCAAAATCTCTAAAGTTCTTCTGCCAACTCCTCACTTTCTATTATTAGTTTGCTAGAGTCACTCTTTATAGGTCCAATGTTCAATTTTGTATCTCTTCATTTTTTGAATTGTATAGAAACTCTTACTGCATGTAATTTATTGATAGCTAGTTTCCTCTTCTACTCTGTTCTTTCCTGCCACAACAAGAAATAGCCAGGGAGCTGGAAAGAATGGTGGGATGGAGGTGAATCAGGCAGCACCCCACCCTTTCGTCCTTCACTTGGGGCCAAAAAGATTTACAGCTGCCAAAGTGGTGGTGATAAGTGCAAATATTGTAGGATAATATGAGCCTAATTTGTAGAATTGGTCAAGTCAATTAACAGTCCTGGGAAATGGATAACCACTAGATCTTACTGAGTTCTCTCCATCCAGGTGCCAGTGTCTAGAGGTGTGGCAAAAGAGGCCCCATAAGTAAAATCTGAGGCCCAATGCGTTGTTGATTTTTGTTTTCAAATGGAGCTTGCAGATTAGTTGCTCACACTTGAAACTGTGCTTTAACCTGGAAGACCAGTTGATGTTGGAACATACTGGAGCTAATGTTTACTCTCTCTTACATTCATTTTTAGAGCTAACTATTACAAGCAGCTACCTCCTTCCTCAGTCACATTAGGATTCTAGTACATGTTTGTTTATTCTTCTCTTTGCCAATCAAGAGCGAGAAATTAAAGGGCCACTATTAATTTAACTGTAATAGAAAGCAAAAACCTAGGAGAGTAGCAAAGTAAAGTGATTACTGTTTTCAATGATGCAGTCCAGTTCTCTCTCCTTGCTTCCAAATGCATTCCAGTCATACGGCTTCAGGCACCCACTGAGTGCATCATATTCCCTCTCCGAGGATATCCCTGTTCAAAATAGCTGTGGAAGGGAGGCAGACAGTTGGAAAAAATGATCTACATGTGTCCTTTTATAGATATTTTCTAATCTAGCCAATTCAGATATTATACATACTAGCACAGGTATGACTTGAACAAACACTCTGTGCTGCAAGAGCCAAGTTATAGGCCAGGCCAGAACCTCTCAAAATATATCAAGGAGGTAGCCTAGACTCTGACTTCTTTATTATTTCAATGCAAGTGTAGGGTTCCATGCTCCAGATGTGATTTGATTGTCAAACTTACTGGGCTTTAAGAAAAACACACTTTTTGTATCTTAACTATGGTGAAAGAATAAACAAAAAAAAGGAATTATCATAACTGTCAGCTTACAACCCCAACTTGAACTGAAAAGAAAACTGAAACCATGGGTCTGTGAGAACCTGACACCACCCACTTAGGCTTCTTTTGTCTAATTTTGAAAAAAAGTTTCAAAAAAATGTTCAAAACAAACCAAATCATGAAAAGCACCACAGCTTTTACTAAAATATGCAAGTAGGCCAGTCTGTTTGACCCCTAACAATTTATTTTGAGCAAAGCATTTCTTTAGTAAAATGGACAGCTGGTGACTTGCATCCACCCATTTCATTTTAAAGATTTCCATTCTTGTTTGTTCGAGGAAGCAAGGCTTAGCTAAATCCTTAATTATTGACTTTTACCCATGAGTAATAGTCTGAAACCAGCAATACTTAAATACCTATCAGGAAGCATTGTTGTGAATGATTAGCTTCATATAAAAGCAACATATTCCAGATTCTGAAAATCTGAAATAAAAACAAAGGTCTGGCAACATCTGTGGAGAAAGAAGCATAATTAACTTTAGTGTGACTTAAAATTTTTTGAGAAGATTTGTAGCTTGGATTGTGAATGAGGTTGCAGACTTGTTTTCCGAGCCGGTGTGTTTAATTGCAGACGTTTCGTCACCCTGCTATTTAACATTGTTTGTGCAACTCCAGTGTCCTGGTCTGCTTGTTATTTACAAGCCTCGGTATGCTGGGGTGGTTGGTATTACTTCTAGTTCTGTTTTTCAGTGGTTTGCATATCAGGTCTAGTTCAATGTGGAAACACAAACAAAATTCACAAGAGAAGAAAAGGGCAACAATCAACTATCTTTGCTGGACATAATGGTGGAACATAAGAACAATGGGGTGCTCCAGACTAACGTATACAGAAAGGCCACATGTATGGAGCAGATACTTAATTACACCAACAACCACCCCAACACCCATAAACGGGGCTGCAGAGGACATTATTCAAATGAGCCACAACACACTACAGCAACCCGGAATTACGCAAAGCAGAACAGGAGCACTTATATGGAGTTTTTAAAAGGAGTGGATACCCAAAAAGCACAATCTGCCATTATCTCCGGGATAGGCCATAACAAGACACAACACGGCCAGACACACGTCACCCTGCTGTGCATAGGGGCATATCAGAGATGACCACAAGACTTCTCAGACCCCTAGGTATCAGAGTAGCCCACAAACCAACAAGCACCCTGTGACAGTTACTGACGAATGGAAAGGACCCTGTACCCACAACCAATGAAACTAATGTAATGTACAAAATACTGTGAAAGAACCTTGAGAAATATTACAGAGGCCAAACTGGAAGAAAACTGGCAATAAGGATACACGAACACCAACTAGCCACCAAGAGCCACGACCAATTCTTACTGCTACACACAGACAAAAAAGGACATGAATTTGACTGGGACAATGAGTTGTAAGAAATACAGATTTGACCGTTCAGAGTGAAACACCAGGGCAGTGACAGTGGTGGCAAAGGAATGATAGATGTGTAAAAAAAATGTGGAAATGTAACCTGTGAAAAGAAGAAAATGGGTGACCTGAGAGCAACGTCAGTAAGACACAAACAAAACACAGCTGAGGGAAGGTGATGGAGGTAAGAAAATGGACTACAGAGGTTATAGTCTGAAGTTGTGTAAATTAATATCGAATACAAGAGGCTTTAAACTACCTAAGTAGAAAATGAGTTTATCTTCCAACTTGTGTTGAACTTCATAGGAATATATTAGCAAGCTAAGGGTGAGTGTTAGCATGGGAGCAACATAATTTCTTAAAATAGTGAGTAACTGAATGGTTAGGTTCATTCCTATGGACAACTGTGTTTGATCTCGTCAATGTAGAGGTGACTGAATTGTGGGCAGCGAATATAGACAACTAAATTGAAAGAAGTACAAGAAAAACACTTCACTTGGAAGGTGTGTTTGAGGTCCTGGATGGCCATGAAGGCAGTGACGCATGGGCAGGTGTTACAATTGCAAGAGATGTATGGGAAGGAGGAAGTGTGGAGTGATGAAAGAGTAGATAAGAGTATCACGGAGGGAATTTATCTTGCAGAATGCTGACAGTGGAGGGGAGTGGAAGATGTTATTGTGGTGACAGAAATGGCAGAAGATGCTGTTTTGGGGGTGGAAATGAAGGCAGTGGGACCCTGTAGCCATAGGAGGGAGGGGGAAGAGGAGATGGTTGTAATGCACAGGTGGGTCGGACAATGAAAGCTCAATTACAGAGAAGTTGAGTGGCGGGGTTTGGTTCCATGATTGAGAAAAACGGTCATGTTAGATGTTGAAGTTGGTATCATTGGAACAGATGTGATGAGGTGGATAAACTGGGAGAATAAAATGGAACCCTGACAGCAAGAAGATTATGAGGAGGTGAAGGAATACAAAGGTTCCACATATATCGACAAACCGCTGAAAATGATCTGTTGGAAACCTCTATCAAGTGGACCTTTTACAACTATAGTATCTACTTTTAAATATCCAAGGATGTAATTTCCGTGTAAAATACTAGCTAAACTCTCAGGTGATTATTTCTGATGCATTTAGCAGATTTCCAAATCTCGTTAAGAGCAAAGATGTCCCTGTTCGCTTTCAAGTAGATAATGAATCCAATTTGAAAAGTAGTCTTCACATCGATCACATTCATTTGGGTTAAAGTCAAGCATAGCAGATTTAGCCAGATGCATCTGATGTCCAGCTGCTACAGCAAAAGGAGATCATCAGCAAATGGCCCAAACACATTTAGCAGGACTCTTGGCTGACACGATCTTTCTGGTTATTTAGAGACAAGTGATTATACCATTTTGTGACTCGTTAACTGCCATTTTCATTAGGTTTGGTTGGTGTTCCTCAGCAAAATGTGTCTGACAGTGTTCCACAGTTTATGTTTCCAAGTTCTTGGAAAGATACCATCATGCTGTGTAAACTCTAGTTTGTGAAACATTGTTACAGACATTAGCCCAATTCTATGACAAAACAGATGATCCATCAGATTTGTACATGATCAGACATTTGTCACATGTCATTATCCTTATATTGCTCCTTTTGTAGAGCATTCTTTTTTATAGTTTATTATTAAGGCGGCATGGTGGCTCAGTGGTTAGCGCGAGGAGCCCGTGTTCGATTCCACCCCTTGGTGACTGTGTGGGTTTCCTCTGGGTGCTCCAGTTTCCTCCCACAGCTCAGAGATGTGCAGATGAGGTGGATTGACCATGCTAAATTGTCCATCATGTTCAGGGATAGGTAGGTTAGGTGGGTAATGGGGGGATGGGTCTGGGTGGGATGCTGTGAGGGTTGGTGTGGACTTAGTGGACCAAAGGGCCTGCTTCTGCACTGTAGGGAATCTCATCAAGCCAAAATCATAATCTCCCACTTTTTATTTGTCTTTTCTTACATTCAGTAATTTTTAAATTGATTTGATTGTAACATTCTCAAATTTCGGTTTTGTTGCCTTTTTAGTGAGAGATTTCTGAAACTTCGCAAGTGCTTCAGTAGAGTTAGATGAATAATAAGATACTTCATTCACTAGCTTCTTGTTCTATTTTATTAGGAAAGATTTGGATGAACTGCTGTTTATCCATCAATCTTTCTTTTATGTTCCTTTTTTGTCCAGATGTCTAATTTTTGAATTTATAAAAACTGCCTTGTTAACATTCTTTTGTTTTTGTTGTAACTTTATTTTTCAATCTGAAACAACATCTAATTATATTCATTTCTAGAGGCATTCATCCATGTTCAATTCATCTGCTTGTTCTATTCCATTGCTGTTGGCTAGATTTACAATACTTGTCTCTATTTTACATAGACATATTTTGCGAGAAAACAATTCCCCAAATAGTATAGGAAGTCTATTCTCTTTTTCCCATATATTGCCCCTTCACCAATCAATTGCTGTGTGACTTAAATTTCTTAGGAATAAGAAGATTATCATTTTACTTTTTTATTTCTCTTCAAGTGTTAGGATCTCTAGTACAACCCCTCTTATAACAACCAATATTCTGCCTTCAATTTCCAACTATATATTGAATCTGACTGGATGATTCTGGCATTGGACCATGAAAGATCTGGACTGTACTTCAGCCTGAGCTGACTGAGTTCTCATTGCCAATTAATTGGCTTTCAGCTAATTTCAGATAATTGAGCCTACTTCAGGCAAGCAAGATGGTGATGATGTTTAGCATAGAATGAGACCATCCAGTAGATCCAACAAATTGCAAATACAATATGTCTTAGAAGGAACAATTATGAGTCATAATTAAAGCTCCGGCACTGAATTTAAATTGGTCCATCAGAGGGTACATTTGTAGAGTTAAGTAAGGGTAGAGTTGAGAGAGGATTTATCTCTTACAGATACATGGCTAGTCCTTAATTAATCCACGATGTATGGTGTCTTTTAGATGTTATTGTGTGTCTTTTAGATGTTATTGTGTAAGTACAAGCATATAATCCCTATGCTAGGTTAACATTCAGAAATTTGCTTTTGCTTCTTTTATCCCCTAGATTTAGTTTCTCAGCACTCTTCTGTGGCCTATTCTCAGGAAACAAGGGGGGGACACATTTCCCAAAATCCCTCTCTAAGAAGTACCAGTCCCAGACCAAATGTCGTTGGGCGAACTGTTCAACGGCCCAGAGGAGATGGCCAAGATGGTGATGCAGTATCATCAAGGTAAGTGAAATATTGCTCGGGCATTGTACTACCTAGGAGCAGTCCTGACTCATGGAAATTTCTTTCATTTGAGTCGTCAACAAATGTAACTTGGTTCTGTTCATCTGTAATGTCTATTTGTGTGCTTGCCCTTATGTTTATTTGGACATATACTTAAATTTACTCAAATAAAATTAATTCAGAATGTCCTGATAGAGTACGCCAGACCTTCATTAAAAAATAAAATTTCTGAGCAGCCTTTTAACTGGACCCGTATTAAAACAAAATAATAGAAACATAGAAACTGTAAATAGAGAATCTAGGTTATCATTTCAGAGCCTTCCATGAATTCTATGGAGGATCTGCATCTGAAGCTTTTCTCTATTGGGTGTGAATAGCTGAATAGTTCTACTGAATTATTATTTTCCAGTTCTACATTTCCAATACTTTCTCATTTTTGGTGGAAAAGTGTTCAAGATTGAATATATCTTGAATATCCATTGGTACTTGTATGAAGTTTGTCAATGAGTGTGCTTTTTACTACTGAATTGAATTCCATATCCTTTCAAGTTTGAACATTTTAAACTGGCATTATGTAATACTTAACAGAGGCAATTTTATTTTTTCATTGTAATTTCCTGTGGTGATGGAAAGAGAGTGATGTTCATATTCCTTGGTGCAAGGAAAATTAATTACAGAAAAGTTTTGCAATCTTGATCTAACCTCGATTTATGATCTTGTGGAAATGGAAAAAGACTTATTTTTAATGTTTGCGGGTGAGCATGGCAAAGTAAACAGTTCATTCAAGTCACCAGTTTGCTCTCCTCCAGTCGAGATCCAAGTGACAGCTTGCTAAATTGGTAAATGGTTGTAGATTTAAACTTTGTGCCACAACATGTACCCTGAAACAAGACACAACACTATGGGAAGAATAACCTATAAACAATGAGATGAATTTAAAAAGAAAAATCGGATATTAGCAAAAAGATTGAGTATAAATCGTAGAGGCTTAAAGCTGCTATATCATCCCATCAGCAGATATCACCTGATCGTGAGGTGGATTGAAAAGAAACAATGAGCTAAGTTTCTGATTCAGGTATCAGGAATTTAAGTTGGGTGAAGAGATTAACTATGTGGATTTTCTTTTTGAAATATAGCAGACTTTAATGACCCAATTTAATTTTTCAAGGTCATAAAGATAAATTTGCCAAATGTTGCACTTTGTTTTAAGGTGAGATTATACTTAGTTAAGGGTGAGAAGGGAATTCAGTGAGAACATTTTGTTTCCCAACATTGTGTGGTAATGTTACACAAATTACTCTTTATCTAGGGCTAAGGGAGGAACTCAACCAGACTAGGTGAAGTCTGAACCAAATTCTGTTATTATATTGTTCTTTATTTTATTCAGAACTCCATTGACAGCTGCCATTTGATAGTTTTCAGAGCAATCCTCATTGGGAATTACATTATGCAATGCTCTTTCAACTCTCAGAACTAGCCTAGACTGATTGAATGGAAGTTTTCCAAAGATGGACGCAAAACTACTATAGAAAGCTCACTCTGATTGGCAGTCTCTATCTTATAGACCATGGAATAGCTGGCGCGAAATTTGTGCAAATATTACACATTAAATAACTAACTATGCTCTGAAACTAAGGTTGTCAGATATTTGGGGCTCAGTAGAGTGAACCTGGCAAAGAACGGAAGGAAAACATGGCATTTCCATGCAGTATTCACCAGCTGAGTGTGTCAAAAAACTTTGCAGCCATTGTTAGGATTGAATAAATGTGGCTGCTAACTTGCACTCACATCCCACAAACAGCAGTATATTAATTGAGAGGTAATCATTGACCAGGACTCTGGGGAGAACCAACCTGTTTTTCTTTGAAATAGTATTGTATAATCTTTTGGCCTATTTCAGAGGGCAGATGGGTGTAATTTGGCTTCTGATGGATGAATAGGGGTAGCAGCATTTCTGAATGGGTTGTTCAGTAGATGACAAGTTCCCTTTGTCTTGCTTTTTATGGACAAGGTACCTGGGCAATTTTCCTGACGGTTGGGCAGATGTCAGTGCTGTAATTTTTCTGGAATAGCTAGGTCCAGGGCCAGTGTGTATTTATAATGGATAGCATATGTTTATCATGATTACAGTTAGGTAATTTAGTTAATTCCATAAGATCAACTAAATTGCAATTTGATAAATTGCAAAGTATCTGTTTTAAAGAAAAATTTAATGTGTGTACTATAATATGTTAATACTAATTCTGTATTATGACCCTTTACACAAAATTGTTGTAGAACTATCTCAGAAGAGATTGCTTGTTAATTTTGGTGTTATCGTCATTTAACTGATGTTGACCTTCAATCCAAATAAGGGGATTAGAATCATTTTGGCGCCTTTAAGGATAGGTTAATATCTTTCTTCATTTGGGTAGAGGTGACAGGCAACTGCTTTGTTTGAAGAAAAAACTGCATACCCGTTTATTTAATTTCTTGAGATAAGAGATTGACTAATAGCAGAGAAGTGGTATTTATGAAGAAAAATTGACTTCTGTATTTTCTTTTTACTTTGTAACAAAGTTACAGCCAGGGGTAGTTTTTTTTTTAAAAGAGTAAATGAGGGACAGAATTAGATTTGCCATCATAGCATTTGATTTGTTATACTATTAGTCTTGCTTTTCAATCATGATGTCATGATTGTAGACATTTAAGTTCAGAGCCAATATCTGTTTTTAAAAAAAACACAAATCATATTTCAGATATATGCTCTCTCTGGATGCCAAAGAAAGCTTTGATTTTTCTCCTAACTGTTGGATTGAATCAGTTGATTTTCTCGTTCTGTGTGTACCAGTAAAACTACTTTCTGACTAATGTAATCAATTGTATCGAAGTGGCAGTAAGACTAAGGGAACAGCATTGAAATTGCTGACTTAATTCTTTAATCTCAGGTTGGCCTTCACTTTGCATGACTTTGAATAATTCTATGAATCATTTAGAGGAAATATTTGAGGTCAAATTGAAAATTCCTGTTTTGGACAAAGTGCCATAACTTTCTTTTCTTAATAAACACAAACTGACAGAGTTGAAGATAATGATTGAGTTGGTTTTGTAGATTTACCATTATATGCAAAGTTATAAACCGCCTGAATCCCAGTTGAGATGATTACTCCTGATTACATTATAGGTTACCCAAATTAGCGAACTGCGAAAGCAAAAAAAAATCTTTCTTTCACTCTCGTTCTGCACTTGATTTGCCATTGAGTTTGCCACTTTTTAAATTTGCCCTTGTTCTCAGCCCTTCTAATTATTTCCTAATTCTTTAATGTTGTTTCAAGAGAAATACTTTTGTTTTGCTTTGTTCACTGAAGTTGCAGATGCCCCATTTCCCTCAATTCATTGTCACCAGTTTGCGCTCTCAATTACTTTGTGGATACAATTATAGTACTTGAACTGAAGGGCACAAGAGCAAGTCCAACTAACATAAAATGCAGTTAAATGCTTCTTCTGTAAAGGTAAAATGAGGTCTAATCCCTTCTTGAAATACTTCAGTTTGGTGATGTAATGCCATTTGTACTGTAACTTTTGTTTTCTCAGGATGTAGGTTTTTGACTCCTCTTACCCAAGCTATAATACATCTTTTGGGCTAGTAATTTCTTTGTTGCTCACAGAAGAGTTTCTCTTTTCCCTTTGATGTTTGCACCTGTGATCTCATTAATTTTCAGATCATTGAGTCAATTTCACCAGGTGTGGTAATGAAATCTAGCAGACTGATTTTTTTTTAGCAACATAGGAATAGAAGTAGGTTATTTGGCTATCTGAGTCTGTTCGACCATTCCATAAAATAATGGCTTTTCTGGTTGTGGTAACAGCTCCACTTTTCTGACTCCTTCCCCGTATCCCTGCAATAACCTGTGACAGCTTTGTCTATCAGAAATCAATGTAACTTAATGTTGAGTGAATTTAAGACCTGGCTTCTACTGCCTCCTGGTGAAGAGAACAACTCTCTGAAAGTAGGAATAGATTCTATCTTAAAAATGAGATCTCTTGTTCTTAAATCTGTCCCATATAGTCTACCCCACAAGAGGAAACATAGCTCGATGTTGTCTCACCAATGCTCTGCACAGCTACAGTAAAACTTCCCTATTCTTCTTTAGTCCATTTCTCTTACAATAAACCCCAATACTCCATTGCCTTCCTAATCATTAGCTGCATACTAACTTCAGGGGATTCACGTATGAGGATTCTCAATCCTCCTCCAATCCTGACTCCTGCAACCTTTTTCTATTTAGAGAACGTATTGCTTTTCTATTATTGATACAAAAATAACAAGTCACATTTATCCACCTTCTAATTTATGTGTTAAACTTCTGTCTATTTACTCAGCCAATCTCTTTCCAGGCTGTCATTCCTGTTAACAATTTCCTTTCCTGTCAATCTTGTCATCCGATAATTCAGTGACCATACATTGGATCCCATGTTCAAGTCATTGATATAGATTGGAAATATTTAAAGACTCAGTACTGATCTCTGTGTCACTCATAGCCTAACAGTATGGAAACAGACACTTTGGTCCAACCAGTCCTTGCCGACCATGTTCCCAAATTAAATTATTTCCACCTGTCTGCATCTTGCCCATATTCATTCCAAACCTTTCCTACTCGTGCTTATCCAAATGTCTTTTAATTGTACCCACATCTGCTACTTCCTCAGCAAGTCCATTCCACACATCAACCATCCTCTGTGTAAAAACAAAATTGCCCCCATGCCTTTTTTAAATCTCTCTCACCTTAAAAATATGCCTCCAACTCTTGAAATCCCCCATCCTAGGGAAAAGAGAACTCCCATTGACTCTATCTATACCCGTCATTATTTTAAAAACTTCTTTAAGGTCACTTCTCAACTTGCTATGCTGCAGTGGAAAAAAATCCAACATATCCAGCCTTTCGTTATAACTGCAGCAATTCCACTTGTTACACCTTGCCAGCCTGAAAATGCCCTGCTTATCTCTACTTCCTGTTAGTCTGGATAATGGATTGGTTAGCAAATATATTTGGAGTGAATGTTACCAATGCCACAATAGCTACTAACATTAACACGTGCAGTAACAATAGTGACATCACATCACAGCAACAGCCTAACCATTTCCCTCACAACGGACCTTCTGACCAACCTGCTGGTCTCCCTCCTGCACCATCCAGCTGTCCCACCCTCTTGCTGCTGGTTGCCATATTCCTGTTGCCTTACTGCTGGTTGCTGCCTTGCTGCCATTCCCTGTTTCTGAGCCTACTCCCATCTGCATTCCTTGCTGCATAGTTTTCTACTTTTGTTCAGGATGTGTGACACTGAGTGTGCTTTCTGAACATTGCTGTGGGTCAGGAGTTTATGATGCATTTCAGGAGCACATCTTGCATCACTGCTTTTGTGCAGTGGATTTCAAAGCTGTGTTTTGTGTGGCCACTGCCACCTAGTGGTATTATCAATAAATGCAACCTACACTGTTACATCCTGCAACATGTATTTTTAACTGCAGCAAATTTTGAAATAGCACTTTATCAAATTTCTTTTGGAAATTCAGGTCACATCTGTGAACGCCCACTTTGCACTTTGCTTTGTCAAAAAAGTTATGTCATTGGTGAATTAAAATCTTATGATCCTTACCTTTGTGTATTGAAGGATTTTGTGAATGAAAGTTAATGGATGCTTCAAATTTTTTTTTTGTTTTTAAATTTTTTTATATTTTAGTGCAAGCAGTTCTCAGAGGTTTGCTAACTCTGGAAGTCCGCTGTCTAACCATTCAATTGTTGACTTGGAACTTCCTGAGATGGAAGGTGATGATTCTTTGGAGCTTCAGTTCCAGCAGCTTACCCTTCCACAGTTTTGTGTGGCTGTACTGGAGCATGCAGTGCCAATGCTCAGAACAGGTAATCAGTCTTATGGAAATTTTTTCATGACTAAATCAGCATTTATTGCTCTAGAGAAAGTGCCGGTGAGCGGCTTCCTTGAGCCACTGCAGCTCCTGGTACGTAGAGACATCCATACTGTGATTTGGAGGAAGCTTCAGGGTTTGACATTGTCACAGTGAAGGAGCGGCAAATAGTTTTAAGCCAGGTTAGTGAGTGACTTGAATGGGAACTTGCAAGTGATTATGTTCCCATGTATCTCCTGCCCTAGTCTTTTTAGACATTGAGATCTATTGCTTTGTCACATGGTCCCAGTCAAAAGAGGTGCAAGTACAGAGAACAAATGTCACAGCACATTGTTTAAAAGAGAACTATATTTTTAGGATTTTGTATTGTATGTATTATGGAGCAAGTAAGTCAGAAAGTGCCATGGCTGGTGATCTTTGAAAATGAAATTAAGCTATGTGTTGGGGATGATGGAACATCACTGAGTATCTGGCAAAAAGCCCTGGGAGACAGGGATGTGAAGAGCAGTAGACCAAAAACAGTTCATTGACTACCAGTTGAATCAGGATAAGATGATTAGAGTGAAAATTGCAAGTTTACAGGTGAGATTGGAGAAAGTTTAATATTTTCAAGTACCTGAGATCAGTGATGGCAGAAATATGAAATGGACATTGAACAAGTTAAAATCTAGTTCAAGTAATTGGACAAAGTGAAGTAGTGTTTTTACAAAAACTCAGAAAATGAAAGAGCAAATCTGCAAGAGTTCCGAGACTTGCCTTGATGTATAGTTCTGAAACTCAAGGAATATCAGGAATTGAAGAATAATGAATGGATGCCACTGAGGTGTGGATGATAGATATGTGGCAAAATCGGGAAGGACAAAATCAGGAAACACCAAATCATGAGGTCATTAAAGATTTTGGGAGCATCGAAGAGAGTAACGAATTGTGGGATATAGAGAGAGAGAGAATGCGGTAAGGTGAGTGATGATTGGCCTGGCAGAAAGAAGAAAGAACTAGAACTAGAACTAGAACTAGCTTTATTGTCACACATACTCAATTGAATACAGTGAAAAGTATACAGTTGGAGTTTATGGTGCCGTCTTGGGTACAAAGATCCCAAAGTACAGCTTCTTAAGTTACGGTTCTTTGAAAAATAGAGAAGTAAAACATCCAGCAATGCAGTTTTTTCGACTAAATTATAAAATGGAGATAAAAAAGGAAAAGTTCAGGTACAGTGTTCTTCCATTCCAATTGTGCTGGCTTTTTCTCCAGTGGTGCTGGGCCTTGACTCCAGACTGTGCCGAAAGAAGAATGATCTAATACCATATGAAAAGGTCGAAGGCGAGAGATATACATCCTTCCTGTGTCTACATGGGTTCCCTCCAGGTGCTCCGGTTTCCTCCCACAGTCCAGAGATGTGCAGGGTTGGTGGATTGGCCATGCTAAATTGCCCCATGAGGCCAGGGATGTTCAGTTTAGGTGGGTTAGACATGGGAAATGCAGGGGTGAGGGAATGAGTCTGGATGGAATGTTCTTTGGAGTGGTAATGTGGACTTGTTGGGATGAATGGCCTGCTTCCACACTGTAGGGATTCTGTAATTGTATAATTGATTTTGATGTAGAATGGGTGACTGATGGGAGGACACAGGGTGGCGTGATCAACCAGCCTGTGGTGAACCCTCCCCACCCCCAAATTCTAAACCACCAGCAAGTAAAATAGAAGATATAAGAAGGAGAGTTAGAATTGTGTGGTAGAATAGTGTTGTTTGATTCTGGAGTTAAATTTAGCTGAGAATTGATGGAAGTCATTTCCCTGTAGCCAGTTAAAAGCTAATGTGACCATTGAAATCTGAAAATGCTCACTGCAGGTGTGGGAATTATTCTTTGAGATTATGGTTCCTAATGAAACCAAAAAAATGCTTCGTGCAGTGACAAGCTTCATATTTAATGGGGAGTTAGGACTGCTCAAAAGGATGGAGAAATTCGTAGCTAGTTTTGTTTTGGTGATCCATTGTGATCATGACTTGCTGTAACTTACCCATTTCTTTTATTTCATAATAGATATTGTGATGTTTCATTTAGGTAATCGGTGTATATTTGTGACTCGCAGTGGTAAGTGCATCAGTCCCTTCAGGATCACTGACTGTGGGGTACAGCCTAAATAGGGCAAACCAATCTCGATTTACGGCTAATTTGCTGCTGTAATTTTATTTGGATTAGCATCCACTTTGTTACTTTTAGTGAAAAACTAAATTGAAGAAGTTAACTGAACAGCTAAAGTTGTTCTTGAACTTGTTGGTATGTGTGTTTTAAGCTTTTATATTTTCTGCTTAAAGGAAGAGGTTGGAAGAGATTACGACCGGATTGGGAGGGGTGTCTTTGAAGATGGTGGCTGTTTTTCCGTGGCAATGAGATGTGTAAATGGAGTCAGTGGATGGGAGGTTGGCTTACGTGGTGGTTTGGGCTGTGTTCACAACTTTCAGTTGTTTCTTATGGTCTTGGGCAGAGCTGTTGCTAAACCTAGATAGACCGCTTTCTGTGGTACATCTGTAAAAGTTGGTGAGCTTCATTATGGACATGCCAAATTCCCTTAGCTTATTGAGGAGTAAGAGGCAATGTTGTGCCTTCTGGACCGTTGCATCTACATGGGTGGTCCAGGACAGATTGGTTATTGTCCTTCTCAGGAACTTGACACTGCCTAGGCTGTCGACCTCAGCTCCATTGATGTGGATGTGGAATTGTCCTCCTCCTCTCTTTCTGTAGTTGATAATCAGTTCTTTAGTTTTGCTGATGTTGACTGAGAGATTTTTTTATCTTTGCAATTGCCAAAATGTGGAAAAAATATAGGGGAGCAGTTCTTGTTCAAAGTGGTCCATTACAATACATGGAAAGAGAATATATTTTCAATGTTATGTAAACAAGAAGATTTTCAGCCTGCCTGGGAAGCCCCTTTGTCAGGATATTTCATTGCTAGTCTTCTCATTGACAGCATAGCTGTACCAACACTCGTTTGGAAATGATTTTTAAAATAGACAATTGGTGGTACTACTCAGTAATACCATGAGTCTTCTTAGCTCAGTCCAACTCCAGGTAAGCTGCACATTAGATTACTGCATCCCAAGTTATTACTTTGTTGAGACTTGCTTCCTGTAGAGTATAGCAAGATTGTTGGGTCTACTTTCCATCAATAGTATAATCTATCATCACTTAGCAATATGATGCAGTGATATTACTATTTCTACAGAAAACACACATGATGGTAATTTACTATAGGAGGTGGTGACGCATCTTAAATTTTGACTAATATCTAGTTCCCTTGTACTACTTTTCTTTTTCCATGTGTTTTTTATTGCATCATAGTATTCTAAAGACGGATTTCGGAATTTAAAAAAAAGCACTTAAACTGTTCAAATCTTCATTGGCTTCTCAAATAGTTATTTTCCAGTGCAATTGGCTGTTTACCATCCATCACTTTTAACATAGTCAGTTACAAATTATAGATCTTTGTTGTTGAATACCATATTTTCAAGCATTAAGTTGTCAGTAATCCTTTTTATAGGTAGTCAGAAGATGGTGATGCATGTTTTGGAACTGTTGTTTGAAGTGCTATTGCTCATCGGTGATTCAATCTCTGAAGATGTCTGGAGTGATGCCAGTCTTCTGGGACATGAACTAGTAAGTCTAATAATTATGTACTAAGACTTTTATGTCTTAACCTGCTGATCCTGGTACCCTCATATGCATGTTATCGGTTTCTTGTGTTTTTAAGCTTGTTTGCATCCAGTCTTGAACTGCACAAATCAAATCTTTTGGCTAAGTCTTTAACAGAGCCCAATATTCCATTAACGTGAAATTGCATAACTAAGAACCTCCAGTTATTAGTCTGCTTCTCTGAGATTGGGTAACTCTTAGTTTCTTTTCCATAGATGGTTGGTGTGAAAGATCTAAGTTATTCAGAGAAAACAAAGAACTGCAGATGTTGGAGATCTGAAACAAATAAAAACAAATTGCGGGAGGTACACAGCAAGTCTGGTGGCATCATGAAGAGAAACTGGTTTTACATTTTGAGTCAAGTGATCCTCCTTCAGAACTAGAAGAGTCACTTGACTTGAATCATTACCTATGAATCTCTCATTGGATGACCTGCTATGTTTTTCCAGTAATTTTTGTTTTCATTTATAAATGTTGACTTATCAGTTTTCTTTGCATGACATGAAGTGATTTGTTTCGTTTATTTGTGTTACAAGGGTGTTGACTTTGTCATGGCAGTGCTTTTCGCTTTCTAAAGTTTCCCAGTGGCAACGGTTGAAAACCCCCACTGGAAAGTGTTAGTAATAGCATCAATCAGTTAGTTCTCTTGAGAATTGTTAATGCCAGTCAAAACTAAAGTTGCATCTAGCAATTAGATAACTTAAGAACTTGCATTGATTTGGCATCTTTCATAAACCGAGAAAGTCCAAAAATGCTTTTTGGCTGATAAAGGTATTTTTGAAATAGTTGTTGTTGTAGTGTAACAAGCAAAGTGGTCTTTCTGCATATCCGGAGCTCCCTGAGTTGAGGATGTGATTCTGGGAGTGTATAAGATAATGATGGATGGCGTAAAAGTTTGGAGAATGGTAAAGGGCGAATTTAAGAATTATTTTACGGCACGCTTTAATTTTAGAAACACTACTGTCTACATCCAGCAGCATGGTTGTGCTCACAACTCAGTGGGATAGTGCACTGGAAATCAAACCCTGCTATTTCTGGAGGCATTACAAAAATGATAATGTCATCAAAATACACACAGTGCCCAGTTTACCTGTTGGGTAGACTCAGGTTAATAGAGATCTTGGACCAGGCTTCTATACGAAACCTGTAGGTTTCTATAAGAATTATTATTTAATGCAAATAGTTTCTAACTAAAGGTAAATGACTATGAACTGTTTGGTGTATGACTCTACTGTTGGTGTAAAACTCTAACCCACATTTAAAATTCCCCTTGCACACACAGAGAGACAAAAAGAATTACTGTTGTACATTGAGGGGAAAAAGTTAGTGGGGAAACAGCTCAGTAGCTGTAGTCCTCGAGATTCAAGATTTCCTTTTGTTTCCCAAGTTCAGTTCTCCGAAACTATGAGAAATAGGAACAGAAATAGGCCGTTCGGCTTCTTAAGCCTGCTTCCCCGTTCAGTAGGATCCAACCTGATCTGATGTTTCTTATTTCACTTTCCTCTGTTTTCTCTGTAATCTCAGTTTTCAAGAATCTGTCTCGGCCTTAAATATATACGAGGACTCTGCCTCCGCAGCTCTCTGTGGCAAGGAGTTCCAAAGATACTCCACCTTCTGAGAGAAGAAATTCCTCCTCATTGCAGTCTTAAATTGGTACCCTTTTATTGTAAGACTATGCCCTCTGATCCTAGACTCTCCCATGGGAAGAACGTTCTCTGAGCATTTACCTTTAGCTTAGCATTCTCATGACCCTTTAGATCCTATGCGTTTCAATAAGATCTCCTGTCATTCTTCTAAACTCCAGGGGGTACAGTCCCAACATATATAGACCTTGCTCATAAGACTATCTGTCTATGCCTTGGGTCATCTGAGTAAACCTTCAATGAACTGTCTGCAATGAAATGATATCTTTCCTCGAATAAGGAGACCAAAACAACTTTCAGTATTCCAGATGTGGTCTCATCTGCTTCTCCTTAAGACCTTTTCCTTCAGATTGTCTCAAATCTTGACTGGAGGCTTAGAGCGATTGGTTCATGAATCATAAGCTCTCTAACATATCGGTTAAAAGCAACAGCTTTCAGCAACCAGTGGAGCAAAATAAACTGGCTTTCTTTTGGCTTGAGGTATTTTACTGGAGGGAATCATAACATCTACCTTTTCACCAGTGTGAAGTCTTCTGCCAATGTTGTCCATGCTCACAAGCTTTTTGGCTACCCCAGGTTGTTGTCAGGCTGATAGTCTTTGGCATCCAGAACTGGTCACAACTCCATGAATGAATTAGGAATCTGTTGCCAGCCAAACCTTACTTTGTAGACAGAGCCCCAGAGCTAGCCCATCATAGACTTTTTTCCCTGACTGCCTGAATAAAGAAACATTGTAAATACCATGCACAATGAGTTTCAGTAACTTAATTTTTCAAACTACAACAATTCCTTCCTCAACATTTTCTGTTTAAAAACAGTCTTTTTCCCAATTCAGTCTACAATCAAAATAAAGTAAAACTGAAAAAAATTACTTCACAATGTTTTGTACTTTTCAAGGTTTGTTTAACTGCGGGTCATGGTAAACCTCAAAATTACTCCTCTTCTCCCGGTTCAATTTGCGACTAAGCTTTGCAAACCTTGCTTTAAATCATGCTGACAATAGCACGAGCCAGTTATTTGAACAATTTTTAGTCACAGCTTCTCTTTCTGTTAGTGAATATTCTGGTTCTAACCAGTAGAGGGCAGTGGTAAATCAGGAATAAATTTATGTTGCGGCAACACCAATACAGACCAAAAAGCTGTACTGTTTTCTATTAAGGAATCTCCTCAGTACCTGAAATAGTTTCTAATTGTATTAACAATTATCTTGGCAGGTAAATGTCTGAGCAGTGCTCAGTTAGAAATCTGGTCTTAATCATTTCAGAAAGAAAGGCCTTTGCTTGACTCAGAACTGTCAAATATTAGGAAGTCAGGTTATACTTGTGGGCTCATTATGCAGGTAAAGGAAATTCAAGAAATGATCTGTTTGGCGGAACAGAACAGATATATTTCACAAGAGTTTTTGCACGAAATTGGGTGTCAGACACTTAGTACACCATTTTATAAGCACCAGATGAAATACAGTTAGTGTTCAATATATATTTGCTTCTAGATATTATACGTAAAGTTTAGAAATTACACGAGCAAATGTGGACAGGTGGTGGCGATTAGATGTTTGATTTAGCTTGTTCTGGTCACTTCAAAGTGTGCCATGCTAGGAGGATCTGAGAACGCAGGTATACTTGGATTATAGATAGCAACTTGAATTTATGGGGAAAAACATACTAAGGTGTTTTAAATGAGTTTAATCAGATGAAACGGGATCCCAAGTTAAAGAGGGAAATATTAGCAAGGATAATTCAAGACTTGGTCAAGGAAATGCACTTTAAGGAGTATCATTTCCCATTTGTATATGGGATGTGAACATCCTTGCGAGGCCAACATTTATTGCCAACCTCTATTTTCCATTGGGAAGGCTTCTTGAGCCATCCACAGTCCTATGAAAGTTGGGGTTGAGGTATAAACACCCACTGCTGTTAGGCAGAGAGTTCCAGCATTTTTGACTCAGGTTGTGGGGAGAGTAAGAGATATTGAGTAAAAGAGAGCGAGATCTTAATGAGAATATTCTGGCTTTTGAAGGTTAAATGCATAGCTTCCCATAGTGCAGCAAAGAGAGGAATGCAAGTTTGGCCTGTACTGTAGGAGCACGGGAGGTTTTATTGCTGAAAGTTGTTGGAAAAGGAGGAACGGCATGATAATGAAGTGTGTTCAGAGAAAGATAAGGATTTTAAATGTGAGGATTTGGAGGAAACTGAAAATTCAGCAAGCATCTGAGTGACGAGAGCATGACCCAAGTGCAGGATTTAGGAATGGGTCATAGGAACAAGAATAGTATATTCAGCCTGTTCCCTCATTCCAGTTACCTTTATGGCTGATGTATATCTCTACTCATTTTTCCATTCTTTTCTCCATACCCCTCAACATCCTATTCTAACAAAATCTGTCTAATTCAGCATTGAAACCCCTAGTTGTCCTCGAATTTGTAACATTTTGGTTAAGAATTTTTGAAGGAAACCACTACTACCATTTCTTTGAAAAGGTCCTTCCTGAATTTGTTACCGAATAGCCCTAATTCTCAGATTGTATTTCCTTGTTCTTCAGCATTCTGACCAGAATAAATAGTTTATCATAACTACACTACTAAATCCCTTTAGCATTGATTAGATCACACCTGAAGTGAAAATGAAGGTTTATGGAACCTTTCAGCTGACAGAATAGTCAAAGGGTGAGTTAAAATTGAGCAGTTAATGTTCATGGCAGCAAATGGTCTTCCTTTGTCTAAATCTAACAACCTATGTTTTTTGAGCTGTTCTCAAATTGTTACTTTTTTACTACATGTTTACTTGGCCCTTGCTCAGCCAGCACACTGATATCTTGGATTTTGTTTAAGAAAACCATTAGACCCTAGTTCACCTTTTGCAGCTTGTAATTAGCCAATGCTACTGATATAAAAGAAGCTATAATGCTTTTCATCTCTGGTTTTTTTTTACAGATGGAAAGCCTGATGGCAATCTTGGATACTCTAGCGGAAACTCTTGACTACCACTATGTAAGCATTACTGAAGAGCAGTCAGAGACTGATCTGATACATCACCGAATGGCTTTTATTAGCATTGCGTTATTCACTATACGCCTGCTACAAATAATTCTCCCTGTGGAGAAGGTGAGAAGATGACTTTGTACACTTTATTGAACTTTTGTGGTTGTTATAGGTAAACGTTAGCAGTTAGTTACTGTAGATTTAAAAAAAACTGACGTTGTGCCACATTGTGACATCTGTGTTTACATCATGTGTGTTTATGTGTATTTGCCTTATTGAGTGTTGTTGGCTTGAAGATTGCCACAGTTACTTGGTATATTAATAATTGAGATATTGACCCTTGTTTCAGGTGTACTTTCATTTTTTTTATATTTATGACTTCCTCTTTCATGCCATTGTCATCCGAGCTGACCATTCATTAAGTGTTTGACGCAACAGTGCACTAACAGTGCATACAATAGAAATAATGAGCTGCAGTAGGCAATATCAGTTGTTGAGAATTTTGAAGAGATTTCTTTCAAGTAATATTATGAGCTGCAGCCCCGAGGGTTACAGACATTTCACATGTGTGGTTTGATTGTCAAAAATCAAGTGCTTTTTCCAAACTGACCAAGATGCTACTTCTAATTGCGCTGATGTCAGGTTGGAAGGGTAAGTGTTCAGTTCTTACCCGGACAGCAACATCTTCAAAATAGATGTCTATTTTAAGTAGAACTGTCCTCATTTAGTAATGTGTTTTTCTACACAAATAGACCTATTCAATAAATGCAATTATAAACACTCCTCAGAAGGAACACTGAGGGTTGCAAGGGCATTCTGAGTAGGGGCATTCAAGTGATTCAGTGACACATTTACTGACTAAGCTTGTTGACTCCTAAAGGACGTATACCACAGACTGGATTTGGATGAGAGTCAGTGCAGGTGAAAAGCCCACTTAATCTTGTAAACATCGTCCCACCTGTTTAGAAGAATCTGTCATAATGCAATTGGGAAAAGAGACTGCCATGTACCTCTGGTGGAGATATGTACCTGTTTTTATACTGAGAATATCCTTCACTTTGTGTGGCATTACTACTGTGCGAAATTCAGGCTACACTAGTACAATGAAAACTCTAACCATTGCCCCTTGATAATCAGTGGCATTACTACTTCTGCATCCTTCACTATCAACACCATTGACCAGACGCTGAACTAGATAAGCTTTATAAATATTGTGGCTTCAAGAGCAAGTCAGAGGCTAGAAACCCTTCAGTGAGTGCTCCCCAAAACTTGTCAGCAATCTACAAGGAACAGTCAGGACTGTGATGGAATAATCCTCTCTTGCCTGGATAAATGTAGTTCCAACAACTTTGTAGAAAGTTAACATAATCCAAGACAAAGCAGCCCATTTGATTTTGCACACCTTTCACAAATATTTGCTCCCTCTTTCACCAATAATTAATAGCAGCAGTGCGCATCATCTACAAGACACACTGCAGAAATTCCATCAAGGCTTCTTCCAAATCCATGACCACTCTCTTCCAGAAAAATGAGCACAGCAAGTCTTTAAAAAAACAGTTAAATCTTGCATTTTTCCCCTCCTAAGCCAGTCCTCATCCCCACTTGGCAGTCTATAGCTATTCTTTCAGTGACTGGGTCTCCTCACTAGTGGTATTGTGGTCTACCCATACCTAATGGACTGTGGTGACTCACCAGACCTTCTCAAGGACAACTAGGGATGAGCAATAATTTCTGGGCCAGCCAAATCCCGTGAGTGAAGTTTTAAAAAGCTGTCGGTTTGGGCATAGATTGGGTATCAATGGGATGCTGTGAGCCTGCATCAGCAACAGAATTGTGTTCCAAATTACAGCCTAACATCCATGGATCAGGATATTCCTAACTCTATTATTACATCAAGCCAAGTGGCTAACCCTTGTTCAATGCCAAGTGTAGGGGAGCATCTTTGAAGCAGTACCGTGAAGAGACAAAAATATAAATTGCTAGAAAACCTCAGCAGGTCTGGCAGCATCTGTAGAGAGAAATCAAGAGTTAATATTTTGGATTGAGTGACCCTTCCTCGGAACGGCACTGTCTGAATCTGGTAGCGCTACAAAATATTTATCACATGCACACTAAAACAGCAAAAGCTGTGAGTGATGGACACACTTAAGTAAGCGATTTGTAACCAGCAGATCAGATCAGACTCTGTGGTCTTGCCTTTTCCACCTATGAATGTTGGTGTATAATTAGACAACTAACGAGGAGAAGGTTCCACAAACATCCCTAGCCTAAAATATGGAGAAGCGTAGCATTTGAGTACAGAAGACAAACTGATCCATTTTGACCTCCTTTTGAGTTTCCCACCATCACTTGCCAGCAAACCAAATTGCCTCATTCTGCATGAAATCACTTAAAAAAACTCAGCAAGTTTGAGCATATGGCCTTTGCATCTAAAAAAAAAAGTACTCGAAAAGCTACGTCCTAGCCAGGTTGTTCCAGTGCAGCTTTCATACCAGCATGTATCAATATATGTAGAGAAATTGCCAAGTTACGGCCTGTCCTCAATAAAGTACAAAACCAATCTGATCAATATTATCCCTTCAGCCTTCTCTTGATAATCATCAAAGTGATGGGTGGTGAAATTGACAGTGGCACTTAAACAACAACAACAATCTGCTTATTTCACGCTCTGTTTGGACCACCTATTTTCTGACTTCATTCCAGCCCTGATCCAAGCATGGTTAACAGGTCTGAATCCAGATGTGAGGTGCATCCTTAAATCTAGGTGTCATTTGACCAGAAGCCTGGTAAAAATTGAAGCCATTGGAAAATGGAGAAAACTTCCAACGTTTGAAATCTTATCAAACATTCAGGAAAATTACTGTAGTCCTTGAAGGCTAAATTTCTTAGGCCCAGGGTATTGCCACAGAGAATCCTCTGGACAGTGTTCAAGTACCACCTATATTCATCTGCTTCAATTCCATACTCCTTTACCATTAGGTCACAAATGAGTGTGCTCTCCTGTTGAACTGTTTGAATCATTTGCAACTCTTCATCTATCAAAGCTGCCCTGCATGCCGCAAGACCTCGACATCATTTAGGCTTGGGCTGATACATTCATGCTGCTTTAATGGCCATTGTTGATACCACCAGTGTTTTTGTTTGTTTTTTTCATTTTCGTTTGAAACTGGGATAACGTTAAGAACCAAACTTTGACCAATGAACAGTTGCTTGTTTTTTTTAAATAAAGGCCAAACCAATTTTTGTACATGGGAACTGTACATGATCATTTCAAGTTACTTATACTGAGAACACGGCAAACGCTTTGGCAATATAGTGTGTTGCATTGAAGGACTGGCAACTGATTGAATGTTGCATTGGTCAAGTTAGGAGAGGCCAGTGCTGGCCAGCCAACCACTGAGAATGTTGGAAAAGGAAGAGGAACCATGGATATAACTGTTTTTTGACTGAGTTTGTTTCAACGCAGAAGTCTGTATGCTGGGATGCTATATTTTGAGTTTTACTTCTTTCTAGTTTATATACAGTTTTAGTTGTTGAATTTTCTGAGAAAATAAAATCATAGCTCATAAGAAATAAGTGAATATTCCTCAGACCCTATAAGTAGCTTTTTGTATTGACCAGTGACTTCAGAATTCAAGCAAGATACAATCCTTTGTGTATGGAATACAATGCTTTGTTTGAGAGTTGCATAACGACCTGACACACTTTTGAACATCTTTTTAAATGTTGTAATTGTACCCGCAATCACCACTTCCTCAGGAGGTTCATACCACATGCGAACCACCTTTTCTGTAAAAAAAATTATGACTCAGTCTTTTTTAAATCTCTCTTCTCATGCCTTAAAAATGTGACCCCTAGTCTTGAAATCTACATCCCTGCTCCCCCTTCCTGTCTCCCCTCCAAACTCCCTCTGCATCCCTCTCTGTGTGCCCTCCTCTCTCTCTCTCTCTCTCTCTCTTTCTTTCTTTCTTTCTTTCGTTCTTTCGTTCTTTCTTTCGTTCTTTCTTTCTTTCTTTCGTTCTTTCTTTCGTTCTTTCTTTCGTTCTTTCTTTCGTTCTTTCTTTCGTTCTTTCTTTCGTTCTTTCGTTCGTTCTTTCGTTCGTTCTTTCTTTCGTTCTTTCTTTCGTTCTTTCTTTCGTTCTTTCTTTCGTTCTTTCGTTCGTTCGTTCTTTCGTTCGTTCGTTCGTTCGTTCGTTCGTTCGTTCGTTCGTTCGTTCGTTCGTTCGTTCTTTCGTTCGTTCTTTCGTTCGTTCTTTCGTTCGTTCGTTCTTTCGTTCGTTCGTTCTTTCGTTCGTTCGTTCGTTCGTTCTTTCTTTCGTTCTTTCGTTCTTTCTTTCTTTCGTTCTTTCTTTCTTTCGTTCTTTCTTTCTTTCGTTCTTCCTTTCTCTCACCCCTCCCGTCCCCTCTTTCTCCCTTCTACCACCCCCACCCCTCACTGTCCATCCCCTCTCTCCCCCGGTGTGTGTTTCTGTGTGTGTGTTGTGCCTGTCTTTCCTTGTTCTGTATCTGTCTCTCCACAATGCACAGTAAATTCTGACCTTTCTAAAGATGCCCACATTCCATTAAAGAACAAAACTAGTTTCATCCACCCCTTGCCATGGCTGCAATAATGGGAACGAGCGTTTTGGATGTTGTTGCTTTTTAAGCTCATATCAGCCATTTTAACCAAATGTTTAACTAGGGATCATTGCTATATAAGCAGATATCTAATATAAAACTGCCTTCTCCACTTCCATCAGTGCCATTTCTGGCTGTTCCTGTTCCCGTGATTGTAAATATTTGAAAGCTCAAAATTCAGATCATCAGTGCAGATTTTTAAGAATAGCCTGTTTATTTTCTACTAGATCAAAAACATTCCTGACTTCTGATCCAATACCCATGAGTACTGAACAGATTTTTGTCACATTTCAATTGTGAATGGAACAAACTGCATTCGTAAACTAGTCTAGCTTGCACAATTCAACCTGGTGCTACTGTCTTTATCAGATGTTATATGCACTTTTGAGCAGGCATTATAGAAGCAGGAGCCTTAGATCATTGACTTTTCTCATACTGAACATGGTTCCTATTCGACCTGTCAGTGTAATTTGGCAATTCATTGGGGAAAGCGGGTGTCAAACGTCTAAATGTTTCTATAGGATTATCATAGAAGGACTTGCTGTCTAAGTTCAACAAATAATTGCACAAGCTATCTGATGTATTAAATTAAAAACTGCAATTTTATCGGAAGCATTTTTTGGATCATTGTCTGAATAAAGCTTATAACTATGCATATTGTGAAATTGGGCACAAAAGTTGTTTTAGAAATAGTTTAATGCACAGTTAATGAAATGATCTCAAATAGCTCATTAAGATGATTTCTAGGTAATAGTTTTCGAATACTTTGTAGAATTTACTATATTTGTGACTTACTTAAGGATTTGTAATTCTCTTTTAGGCAAGAAAAATTCTGCCAGAAAATCTGGGGAGTGTTCTATATCTTCTGTCCCTGGATCTATCATTTCGTTTAAGCTACCTCAGCATTCATGAGTCTGTCACTGTGTACTTAGAGCAGGTCAGCCTGGAGAGTTACAAGATATATAAAAGAGCAACTGAGATGTTGGAATCAATGGAGTGTGTGTGTGCTTTTCTCAAAGCTGCTGAAACCAAGGTATTTACTACTAATGTTGTCCTTATTTGAAAACATTTATTGAATTTTACTTTTATAATGATAATCTTAGGGAAGATTTTCTCAACTCTAGGAACTAGGTGATTCAGGATAATATGAACTAGGATTTACTTGTGATGAACGAGAGGGTAGTGCCTTAACAGTTTCTGGGCTGGGGTTAAGCAAGTCTGTGTGGTAACCCCCATACTATTCACAAACTAACTAAAGTGGCTGCTCATTTCCACCAGAGATCAACTGAACTTTTTGTGTCCGTATTCAGTACTATCTCTTGGAAGCCTCTTTAACATTTTTGACCACTGTAGGTATGATGATCTACAGTTTGTAGATGACTGCATTATAGTTGTTCTCTGGGCAACAGGCTTGCAAGCCACTTTGGGTCTTTGAAATTTGCAACCAAGAAACCCATCCTGCCTTTCTGTTGCCAAAATAAACCAACATCTGGTCAATCAAATATTCCTTATGTTGAAGGAGAGCCTCTGGAATACATTAAGCACTTCCTATGCAATGACAGCAACCTGCCTCAAAAGCTACACCAGCTTGGGCTTCTACAAATTATAGCAGCAAGTGTTGATGATCTCCACGAGCAATATTCCCTCCAAGCTGCAAGTCTGAGGGACCTCACAGGGTGATGGACAAGCCAAAGTAATTTGCATCATTGACTTGCTGCACGTGAGCCTCCGAGGTCTGCAGACAAAAATCAAAATTAATGTGAACGCATTCCAGAGGTCAGCAAAAGTCTTAGTGAACACAGCATTATACATTTGTCTCGGAGCAAAACCCAAGTAGTGTATTAGTGTTATATTAGAATGCTAGAGAACATCTATCAGTAGTGCCTCCACGTTTGATGGGAGGACCATTGGTCCAATGCGAGACTCCATCTTGAAACTATATCTGCAAACGTTCAGGTAAATCATGTAACATAAACTTCAGAACTCTGATCGCATGGGCAGAAATGGTCTTTCAAATTTTGAATCTGAAATGGCTAATGCTTCAGGGAAGGAAAAAGAAAATACTTTAAAAGGACTGAAGCTGTCCCTTAAAACAGGGCAGTGTTGACTTTAGTGACAGGAAGAAAATGCTAAGAATTGCAACGACTTGTTCATCAAGCGGCATCACTCTGAGTTCCAATGCCTCAATGATAACCAGATTGGAAAGCGAGCCAGTCTTTCACCGCTGATCCCACTCCCCTGTGGGATGTCCTGCCCTATGCCCAATAACCTGTGTGGGCTAAGGTCGAAGACCCAGCAGCAATGTGCAACCCTAAGTAGACTTTCTTCTCAAATCATATGGCTATTACTGATGACAACTATTGCATTTTTTAAAACAGTTGTTACTGCAATTTGTACAGCAAGTGGAAATATGTTTTGAGCATAGATCATCAAAAAACCTTCATGAATTATCTTTTCGAAAATCAATTTAGATTTGATTTTAAAATAATTTTTCACCACTGTTGTAACATTTGATGATTGTAAAATACCCTGTTTGGTAAAAGGGTTTTGCATTTGTCAGTGGATGCATGCAGAAAAGCCAGAATGCCCACTTATCATCATTCCATCAAGCCATGTGAAAATAATCTGGAATTGTCATTGATTTTGTGTTGTATTTTGGCTGCATTTTTTTGAGGTGTCTTTCATAGTCAAATAGTGATGATTTAGTCTTATCAAATGCTATCTTTTCTGATAAAGGGTCCAGGCCCGAAACGTCAGCTTTTGTGCTCCTGCTTGGCCTGCTGTGGTCATCCAGCTCCAAACCTTGTTATCTTTAGTGTAATGTGGTTTGTTTCATGTCAGGGAATATTTGGTGAAAAAAATCCTTCTGACTTAATTGCATTTTTATTTTTCTAGGGTGAAATGAATCTTATAGAGCTGATTGAATTTGCAGACCAGGCTTTGATTAGCCTTCCTTATCATCAGCAGCTGCAAGTAATCCTAAGATACGTTGAAATCTGCTCAGAAATGTAAATAATGGGAATTTCTCATTAAGCTTAACTATTCCTTACATTTAGGATTACATGCTGTATTGACAAAACCTTTTCTTTTAAACACCATTTCTCATCTGTAGAACCCAAGGAATGCCTCCTTTTGATTCTTTGGAATTTATTAAAGACAACATGGGATAATTTAGTGAATCAGATTAATCTGAAAATGAATGTTATTTAGACTGTTGTTGAAGGGATGATGCACTCTAGTGTAGGATATGCATGATTTGCCTTAGACAGGGACAATGTCTCAGTGGTTAGCACTATTAGTTAGCACTGGGTTTGATTCCAGCCTCAATCAACTTCCCTTTTTGGAGTTTGCACATTTTCCCCTTGTCTTCATGGGTTTCCTCTGGGTGCTGTGGTTTTCTCCCACAATCCAAAGATGTGTACATTAGGTGGATTGGCAGTGCTAAATTGCTCATAATGTCCAGGGATCACAGGCCAGTTAATTAGCCGGGGAAGCGCAGGGGTATGGAACAGGGTAGGGGTTCCGTCTTGGTGGAATTCTCTTCAGAGGGTTGTTTTGGACTCGGTGGGTCAAATGGCTTACTTCCACACTGTAGGAATTCTGTGAACTTTTAGGTAATGTTGTTATTCAGTTTTTTTGGGTGCCAAGAGACTTAGCAATGTCATTTTTGTTTTGAAATCTGCTCAATTCTGTTAAAGCAAATTAATTTTAAAAATTGCCCAATTGCTTTTCATGCATTTTTGACATTAATTTTAAGGGATCTAGTAGCATTTCATTAACTAAATGGACAAGTTGCCCAGAATCCTGGGGTCAGGATCAAGAGATATGAGTTCAAATCCCATCTCTGCAGCAATATGGCTGACTTTCAACTGTTCCTACTATGGTGTAATAAGTTACTCAGTTGTATTTAGGAAGTTTGTTGTACTTCATGACTAATTTCTGAAGGGGAAGAAATATCCAAAATCTGCTGCCTAATTTTTGCCATACTGCTGATAGTTATGTATAGAAGCCTGTTTTCTGTTTGCCTCACCAATGAAACCCGTTGCAAGATGTGAAGTTGCTATATTTCTGTGTTAGATAACAAAATTAAATTTTGTCTATTTTCATGCTAGGTACCCTTTTACATTATCAGTGTAATTACTACTAAATTGTCTTCCTGGTTCCATTGAAAGTGTTTTGTCTTAGTGCTTCAGATTTGAATTGCTAGATATAATAAAAGCTATAATTCCAAATTTTGTTTCATCTTTCTCTTTCAGTTTATTTATCTTTCCACGTGCATTCTTTCTTGTCCCCTTAATTTCTCTGCCTGTGCCTGATTTGGCATTTAGTTCACCTGCTCTGTTTTACACTTCCTTCTCAGTTTTTGTGCTGTTAATTTAACCACCCTTTAATTTGGATTGGTTAAGGATATACATATGTTAATACTGGAAAATATGTTTGTTTTGCACACTTAGCAGCTATGATGTTTTATTGTGGTCAGAAGTAATGTACAAATATTATGGAGATTTTGAAGACTATTGTTGTTGTTGTGTTTCTTTTTTTGCAGTTCCAAATCTGCAGAGGTCAGTCCAATACTTGACCGCGAGAGTCGGAAAATATTTCTGAAACTTTTGTCTCACACCTTGCCAACTATCAAAGTCGAAACTTATCGCTGCTGTTTAAATATCGTGAAGGTGGGATGAAACATGAACATGATCTGTTGACTACTTGTAGATTTTACTTTCACTGGTATGCTAATGCATTTAAGAGGAAGCAAATTAAGCACTTGAGTGAGAAATGAATAGAAGATTTATTGTTTAGATGAGATAAAGTAAAGGTAGGAGGATCCTCTCAAGCAGCATGAATGTTGATTTTAGCATGGTTTGTTTCCATGCTGCAAAACTCTACACTCCAACAGTGTTACACGTTGGCTGAAGATGAAGCCAGGAACATTAAAATATGGAGGTAGGAAAAGCAGGATGGTCTGACCAGGCAGGACAGAGAGTGAACATCAACCACACAGTTCCTTTCAGACAATGAGACATTCTGACCTTGATGAATAAGGATGGTAAAGATTTCAGGCAGGAGGCTTAGTCACTGAAGAACTGTGTCTGCTGGTTATGTGTTATGAAAATAGCTGAAATCTTAATACTGTATTTTGTAGCTTTTGAAGAGTTCGCTGTAAAGAATGAAAATGAGGGGATGTCATGTTTTGTTGGAATCTTTTCAATCCATAATAAATATTAGATAACCCTGAACCAGTAGAAGGTCTCGGGGCAGAGTCAACCCTGAATTAATCAAAGCTGGGATGAAGATATAGGTTATATTTTTATGACAATTTTTAGCACGTCTCAAGAACTTCACTGTTAAAGAATGACCTTCCAAAAATAGCAACTTCATTTGAATAATTTTTGCATATGAAGCCATATGAGGACAGTGCATGCGAGGACAGTGATACAATAAATGAATAATCTATTTCCGATGATGGTGGGTGAGGGGCAAATGATGACCCAAAATCCAAAAGCCTTCCAAAACATTCCCTGAAATAGTGTGGTATGATTTATTTGCACACACCCATACAAGTAGACCATCCCTATTCTAATGGTTCATCAAATATGTGGCATTTTTCAGTGTAGTATTCCATAACACTGCATTTATAGTGTCAGCCAGTGTAGCCCTAGGGCCCTAGTCAGGGAATCAATCCAAACCTCTTAAATTCACTTGTAATCACTAGCATTTAACTAAAATACGACTAGCTTAAAGCTGCAAAATACTTGATGGAATACTATTAATATTATTCTTGATGCATGCAGAATGATAGGAGATGGATTTACCTTTCAAGGGTAGATAGATTAATTTTTTTCTTCTTAAGCCTGTTTCTGAAATACCATTGACTCGTAGTTACTGATATGCAGACTTATAGTCTTGAAATACTCATAATTTTTAAACCTTTTTGTTATAAGGCTTGTCTTGGAATCCACAATGTTATCAAGCCAATGTCATCAATTTCTCGAGGTGTTAATTTCCTTCTCCATCCCTGGGTTTTGTATGAAATATGTACATTTGGTCTACTGGATTCAACTGAACAGGTAGCTATTTAGATTGTTTAATTATGTACAAAGAAATGCTTTATGATTTGGGTATCGTAAACATGATCTGATGAGAGAGCAGTAGAATTATAATAGAGGGGGCTTGTCAGCGCATTAGTCTGTCCCAGTTGTATTGTAGACTGTATTATTTGTCACGTCCTTCCAATTGCCCCTGAAACTTTTTCTTTTCAAGTTTGTTAGTCATTTGCTTTTTGAAACTTTACCTTTTGAATTCGCATACATATTATCATTATTTTCACCTTTGGTCTGGTTCTTTTGCCAGTTAGGTTAATCTGTGTCTTCTGCTTATCAATTTTGCTCCTGGGACTATTTCTCCTTAATTGTTCAAACAAGATTTTTAAAACAACTCTGTTAAAACTCCTCTCAGCTTACTCTATTTTAAGTGTAGAGACACAAACAATAAAGAAATAGAAGCAAAATTAAGGCTATTAACACTTCAAACCTACTTCATCATTAACAAAGATCATGGATGGTCTGATTGTGGCCGTAACATTGAATTGAAGGAACCAGGTTTGGTTTGCAACTCTGGTGCAGGGCAGACAATGAAACTTCAGTCATCGGCAAACTATAGACCATATGTGTCTGTGGTAGTTGGTTTTGGCATGGATACCACTGAAGTTACAGTTTTACATCTAGCTAATATTTAATACTCATACCAAAGGGCAATTGATCTTTAATTAGCTAATAGGTTTGGGGTCTTGGTTCAAGTCCATATTTATGAACCAGATGGGATTTTCCCCAACAATCAGTTCATGGTCACCATTAGACTCTTAATTGTAGATTTTTTTAAAAACTGTATCCAAATACAAATTCCATCATATGTCATGGTGGGATACAAACGTGAGTCTTTGGAATGTTAGACAACACGGTGTGAGGCTGGATGAACACAGCAGCCCAAGCAGCATCAGAGGAGCAAGAAAGCCAGACGTTTCGGGTCAGGACCCTTCTTCAGAAGAAGGGTTCCAACCTGAAACGTTAAGCTTCCCTGCTCTTCTGATGCTGCTTGGCTTGCTGTGTTCATCCAGCCTCACATCGTGTTATCTCAGATTCTCCAGCGTCAGCAGTTCCTACACTCTCTCCTGGGAATGTTACTTGGGTCTGTAAATTAACAGTCCGATGATAATACCACTTGGCTGTCATCTCCCCAATATAGTCAGTGTCTGTTACTAGAAAATCAAAACCATCCCACCCCAACTATCTCCCTCTCCGTGAAGCTGTATTCTCTTTCCAATCTTTAAAATTATTCAAGGCTGAGTTTGGCTTTAAGAGGAGTGAGTCGATAGTTATGGGGGACAAGCAGGAAAGTAGATCTGTCTCCATCAGGTAGATCAGCCATGATCTTATTCAGTGGTGGAATGAACTGGAAGGGTTAAATCATCTCTAACCTACGTTCTGATGTTCCCGTAGGTCTGAGTAATGGCTTGTTTGGACAAAGGAAAGAGTGGTAGTTGCGGAGGGTAATTGAGAGGTGTGAGGGTGAGAGGGCAATGGATGAGTGAGAACGTTTGCCATTCAGATGAGGATGAGGGGTCTGATGATGGAGGAAATGAATAGAGCTGCAATGTGCATTGTCCTGACGAATACTGTATATGTCAGCATGGGGTTTTGTGTACAACAGTGTTATACCACTCACTTTAGCAATGCTGTTGAGGTCTTTTAATAAGGACATAAGAAATAGCAGCAATGAGGCAATTTGGCTTCTCATGCTTCCTCTACCATTCTCTGAGATCATGGCTGCTCTGTTAGTGACCTTGGCCTCCTTCCCTGCTTGCCCCCATAGCTTTTAACTTCCTTGTAGAGATATCTACCAGAGAGATGCTCTTCTCAAAATCACAGAATTGTAACAGTGCAGAAGGAGGCCACATGCCTACACTGGTACTTCAAACAAGCATCAGACTTCATGCTAATTTCCTGCCTTTTCCCCATCTTGAATGCCTCAATTCAACCTGACTCTATCATATTTCCAGACAGGGAATGAAATGCACTAACTATTTGCTGTGAACTTTTTTCCCCCCACATCATCCTTGGTTCTTTCGCACATCACTTTAAATCTAATGCACTCATTCCTTTTCTTTTATGTGCAGGAGCAGCTTTTCCTTATCCATTCTATCCAGCCCATTCTTGAAATCTGCTGTCAGCCTCTTTCCAAGGAAAACAGTCTCAAAGTCTTTGATCTGATCTCATAATTGAAGTTTCGCACTCCTTGAACCACTCTTGGAAATCGCTTCTGCATTGTTTCCAATGTGTTCGCATATGTTCTGTAATGCTGCATCTATAGCTGTACACAATACTTCAGCCAAGTGTCTTGCACAAATTCAGCACCGCATCCTTGCTCTTAAACTTTATGCCCCCTTAATAAATTTGAGAACATTGTATGATTTGCTAATTGCTGTCTCACTGTGCTGCCACCTTCCGTGAATCTGTATATATATGCACCCAGGTCCCTCTGCTGCAACATCCTCTTTAGAATCGTACCCTATTTTATGTTGCCTAACAAGATTCTCCAATCAAAGTGCACCACCTCATACCTCTCTGCATTGATTCCTTTCTACTACCTATCAGTTTACATTTCTTGCAAGTTTTTGCGTCATCTGCAACCAGTGAACTTGTCCACTGCACACCAGGATTCAGATCATTTACTATATATGAGGAAAAGCAAAAGCAAAGGTCCTAGTACTGACCCCTGGGAAAAGCATCACCAGTCTTCCTTCTGCCCGAAAAATATCCTTTGTTTCTTGTCAGTCAACCAATTTTGTATCCACATTGCTACTGCATCTTTGAAAGTATGACTTATAACTTTCCTCCTAAGCCTGTTGTGGGCACTGCATCAAATGCCTTCTAGGAATCCACACCAACAGCCTTGTTCTTCTTATCAAAACTTCCTGTTACCTTTTCAAAACTCCAAATCAGTTAAACATAATTTCCTGTTTAGAAATTGGCCGATTTCCAAGCTGTAGGGATTCTTTGAAAATATCCTCGCCTCTGAAGTTAAACTAACTGGTCTAAATGCTGGGATTAACCTTGCAATATTCCTTAAACAAGGTTGTAATGTTTGCATGTTTTCCAGTCTGATGGCACCTCTTCCAAGCCTGGAGAAGACTGAAAGATTATGGCCAGGACCCTCATGATTTCTACCCTCTCTTCCTTCAGAATTGTTGGATGTATCTCATTTGGTACTTGTGTCTTGCCAGCTCTGAGTGCCAACAATCTGGTTTCCTGTGTCACCATGGCTTGAGCAGAGTCCTCCTCTTTTGTACAGACAGATGCAAAGTATTTATTTAACACCTCAGCCATCCGCTCCCACCTCCCTATGTAAATCCCTTCTTTAAAATTCATTCACGGGATGAGGGCATTGCTGGCTAGACAGCATATTTATTGCCCATCTTTAATTGCCCAGAGGGCAGTTGAGAGTCAACCACATTGACGTGAGTCTGGAGTCACATGTAGGCCAGACCAGGTAAAGATGGCAGTTTCCTTCCCTAAAGTACATGACTGAACCAGATGGGCTTTTCCAACAATCGACAGGGGATTCATGGTCATCTTTGGTCTCTGATCAGCCCAACTCCTCCATTAACAACTCTCTTACTTTTGTGCCTGACTTTTGAATTTCCCTTTGTGTTAGCTGTACTTTTGGCTTCTTGGCACTCTACATTTTCCAGGATGGGCCGAATTGCTGTTCTGAGTCACTTGCCTACTTCCAAACATGTCTGTCTTGTTTGACAAGGTTGTCCTCTTCTCCCTGTCATTGAGAGAGATCTCTCAACTATACTACCTCACATCCCTGAGCAAGATCTCCAACTGAGGGCAAGAAACCTAAGAGCACTCTTTCCATTTCTGTACATTCGTGTGGTTGCTGCAACTTCAAAAATTTAGTCCAGGGGAATCGTTGAAACCGATGCACTGGTGTCTCCAGTGAGAAATCCTTTCTATGACAGCTCCAACACACAGTCCCATCTGTGTTCTGTCACTATTTGCAAACCGGGAAGTAAGCTACCAGATATACTCATTTTTCACGGACTGCAATTGCAACCCCCCACGACAATGGAAAACGCCCTCAACCGCATCTCTTGTGTTTCCCTCACCTCAGCCCTCACACCCGCTCCCCGCAATAAAAACAAAGGCAGAACTGCCCTTGTCCTCATGTATCACCCTATTAACCTCCAGATTCAATGTATCATTCTTTGCCACTTCTGCCACCTGCAATCCAACCCCACTACCTAGGTTATATTTCCCTCCCCACCCTTATCTGCCTTCGGGAGGGACTACTCTCTCTGCAACTCCCTCATCCGCTCCACACTCCCAACTAGCCCCACCACTGCCGGCAGCTTTCCCTGCAACTCCAGGAAGTGCTACGCCTGCCCCTACACCCCCCCCCTCACCTCCATCCCAGGCCCCAAGAAAACTCTCTTCATTAAATAGGTGTTCACCTGTACATCCGGTAATGTGGTCTATTGAGTCCGCTGTTCCTGATGTGGCTTCCTCTACATCATGGAGACCAAGTGGAGGCTCGGAAATTGCTTTGTGAGGCACCTACGCTCGGTTTGTGACAAACGATAACACCTCCCAGTTGAGAACTACTTCAGCTCCCCCTCTCACTCCCTGGATGACTTCTCCATCCTGGGACTCCTTCAGTGTCACAATAATGCCACCCGAAAACTGGAGGAACAGCACCTCATATTCCATCTTGGAACCCTAAAATCCAATGGTCTCGATGTTGACTTTCTACAAGCTTCAAAATCTCCCCAAAATCTCCTAATGGTTTCCTGAGCTGCATTGGCCCTGTTATTTCTTTGGGTATTATGCTGGTAGTCCAGCCTGTGCAGAGTCACTGGACTTGAAAGGTTAACAGTGCTTTCTTCTGACAGCTGGTGCAGACTAGCTGAGTTTCTGCAGAAATTTCTGTTTTCGGTTTAGATCTGTAGCATCCACAGTTCTTGGTTTACTTTGTTTTGTGTGTCAGCTTATAAAGCCTAGCATTGTTTCTTTTTAATGTATCTGCCTTTTCAATTGTTCTACCACCTGGAAAAAATCGTGCACATATCGTCCTGTCTGATGTTTCTAGGTTCCCTTGAAAATTATATCATGTTAACTTATTTATTTTTGTTTTTCCTATTTTTTCCCTCCTAAAACACACACAAACTGGAGGAGCAACACCTCATGTTCTGCCTCGGGCGCCGACAGCCCGATGGCCTGAACATAGAATTCACCAGTTTTAAAATCTCCCCACTCATGGCCTCATCCCACATCCAAATCTCCCTTTCATCCCTGCCTCCTTGACTTGACATAACCTGCCCACCTTCTTCCCCACCTATCCACACCATGCTTCCTACTGACCAATCCTCACTACCCCCAACTTGCATCCACCTATCGCCACCCCAACTATCTTTCCTCTGGCCCTACCACTCCTCTCTCTTTATTTCTCAGCTCCCTTCGCCTTCCCCAGTTCTGAAGAAGTGTCCTGAACCGAAATGTCATCTTTCCTGGTCCTCTGAAGCAGTCTAACCTGTGTTCCTCCAGCTTCACACTATTGTCTCTGACTCCAGCATCTGCAGTCCGTTTTAACTCGGAGTGACTTAGGTTATACGTTTTATTAACTTCTGTTGTCCTTTTGAAGTCTGTTGCTACCTTTCTGCATTGTTGCCATGTTCAAGTTTTATGTCATTTGTACCCTTTCAAATAAGGGCTCCAAGCCCTCAAGTTCACTTGAATAAAATGTATCAAAGAGTAGTGATGCATACATTGACTGCAGGGAACACATTTCACTCTATCCCTGTTTCCTTTCAGTCTGTAAACTAGCTATTAGCCACTACTCTTTGCTTTCTGCCCCGTATTCTGTTTTGTATCCTATACTGCCACTATCCCTTTAAATTCCACATGCTTCAATTTTAATAATAGGCTTTATGGTACTATATCAAATGCCATTTGTAAGCCGATATGCACTTGGCCACCCACAGGAACTCTTTCTGACACTCGGGCAGCAAAATCTAATCATGTTAGTAAAATGTTGTTTCTCCTTAAATCTGTGCTAGCTGTCATTTATTAACTGATATTCTTCCAAGACTCATTAGATTTTTCTCAGATTATGGTACCAGAAAAGCTTTTCCGTCACCAAAATTAGGCTGACTGACATGTAGCTGTCAGGTTTACCTCGCTCATCCTTTGAACAGCTTATTTGAAACAAAGCTTGGGCCACAATCCAAGATTTGTATAGTCTAAAATAATATCTTGGAAGTAGAGAATATGTCAGCTACTTATTGGTCGAAAGGGTACAGCAAATATTTATAATCACAATGTTTGTGTTTGTCTGCTTTCCCCCTTTGCCGTTCTCTCACGCACTCCCCACTCGTGTGCTCGCTCTCTTTGTCTTTCTCTCCTGCGCCCGCTCATGCTCTTTGCCCTTCTGTCACATGCCTGCTTGCTGTCTTTCTCCCATCTCTCTTGTGCCCTGCCTCCCTCTTCCTATCCAAACTTTTGCTTTATTTGTGATTCTTGTGCTCACAATTGTATTGGGCTTGTGGCTAGAAAACCTTTTGGTACCTTTTTGTTTAATTCATTATTCTGTTCCTTTTGTCCCTCTTTTATCTCCTTTAACAATTCGACTGTATACTTTCTCTGTTGTGCCCAGTTCTCTACTACGTTATGAACTTTAATTTATCAATTTGATCTGGAAACATACTAATCAAGCACTGGAAATGAGGTCGTAATTAGTTATACCACCTGAAAGTGGAGACAGGAAGGGATTAAATGGAAGATCTAGAAGTTTGGGGGAATGTATTACTGATGAGAAAAATAAAGAGAAAAAAGAGCAGGAGGAAGCTGTAAATATTATTTCATTATTGATTGCTGCGAAGTTACTTTTTGGAGACGAGGATACATTTATTGATTATTTTGTGACTGAATAAAAAATGTACTAAATTATTCCTTGAGTTAAAATCTGAGGATTAGAAATACAAATGCTTCGATACATAGGGATGTGTCGACATCTGAAAAGGGAAAAGAAGTCTAACATTTTTGTAATATTAATCTACTTCATTATTTTCTGTTTTTGCTTCAAATTTGCATGCACGTAGGTCACGGAGACACACTAGGCCATAAATCCATTTTCAATTTATTGATTTATTTGTATACTTAATTGAATTTGCACAAGTTGGGGTTTACAGATGCTTTCATTTACATCATCTTCAGTAGAGTAAAATGTTCAGAGGTTTTATTTGCTTGAGTGTCAGATCCATGAAGAAGCACAATGCAAGGGAAGTCACTATATATGATGCAGTATGTACACATATACTGGTCTTTGATTTCCAGAATTTAACGATGGTTGAATTCTGGTTAAGCAGAGACCTGCTTTAATTCACCATTGGCAATATTCTCCATTCTGTTCCATATTTAAGTTCAGCTTTTTTATTAATCTCATGTTCTTTTACAAAAGTTTGTACTCCATGTCCTCCGTTTCATTGATTCCAGAATCTTCCTACTCCTTTGTGAGTGCCTTTTATGACTTCATCTTCCACATCTTTACGTCCTGCAGCTTTATGTTCCACCCCTCTCATTTTTAACCCATTTTTCATTCAGCCATTGCAGCAGAGCCTTCCATCATCTTGATCCTTTTAGTGTGGAAAATCTTAGAGCCACATAATTGATAAGGTGCATAATAAGTGTATTCAGCCCATTTTCCCCAATTGGTATCCTCTATTTTGTCAGATCTTTTCCTTGTCTTAAAAGCTTTTTTTGAAGCTTGTCTTTTTGACCTTAGCTTAGCTTGGATTTCTTGGTTTATTTGCTAGGGATAGGTGGATAGGTAGATTTTTAAATTATTGTCTTTAAAACAGCAAATGTTACTGTTGTTTTGCAGGTGAACTGTGCGGCAAAAGAGATACTTATTATCTTACTGCAGAGCCACCTGGTCTTGAGCACTTCAAGTTGGAATATGTTAATTGAAGCTTTATATCCTGTGATTCCAATACTCCAGGTAAATTGTAACTACAAAATTGTGAAACAGTGCTTTGGGTTTTTTTTTGTGCATGACATAACTGGCACAATTTTAGTACAGCATCAGTGAATTGTGAATCTCAATGCCTGGAATATACAAACAAACAAGGCTTTGTTTTACTTCAATAAATCAATTGTTGCCATGTGACCTTGGGTAAGTGAATTAAATACTTTTTTTGTTAAACTCAGGCAATTTAATATGATACAAAGGTATGTTTGCATCAGAATATAATGCTTAATTTTGTCACAGGACCAGTATTATTTGTGAGTTTTGGTGTAAAGGTCTAAAAGCATAGAAGTAGTTAGCATTGCTTTGCAGCAAAAATGCATGTTAGACATGCTTCTGTATGATACATTTTAAAGCAGTGCTTCCACAGCCTCTCCTGCCCGATTTTTATTCAATACATCTTTCTCAGTGAGCAAGGGATAGCAACAACATGGAATTTTCTTTCAGTATGGTACACTCTTTGGCTAAGGTCAGCAAATAATTTGTATTTATAAAATGTAAACTATATATTTGCGCACACAAGCAACTATATAGTAAAACACCAGACTTTATTCCTGTGAATTTGAGTCATTGAACAAAATCCCTTGTGGAAGCGTATGAAGTGCTAAAGTTATCAAAATTAAATGGAAAGTCCAGTTCAGTATCATTTTATTCATACTGGGAAATATAATGCCTCAGATTTTGGAAACAGGTAGAAAAAACATTTTTGTTTGATATTCACTGGTACTATTTAAATTGCTGAGTGTTGCCAATATTTCCTACTTTATTTTATTCAGAACTTGTCACATGTTTAAAATTTCATTCGAGAATGCCATTGCAGTGAGACTGAAACTGCAGCTGTATATTTTTTTTCCCTATTCATTGATCCTTCATGCTCAAGTGGCACCAAGATTTGATATGGTCAGTTGTTATTAACATCCCTACAGAAAATTGTACGCCATCCGTCACATTGTTTCCAGGACTTTGGGCTAAACAACTGGTTTATCACGCAACTTCTCTTGCAGATGCTTGAGAGAGACCACCATTAACACAATGTAAAATGGCTGTTTCATTGCCTTCTAGTAGGTAATCTTCATTGATTTTTACCAAAGTTAGTTCATCATTTGCACATCGTCTGAGTTACTCTGACCACCACTTACGTAGGATGATTCAGCCTGTCATGCTTGCTATGCTGTTCAATTAATTTAAATCCATTTACCTGTTTTCGCTGCAAGTCCTATGATATCCTTACCAAACAAGGACATATTAACCAAATACATCCTGTAATTTTCAATTGACCCAGAATGCACAACCTTTGGAATCTTAATCCAACACTTCAGTACCAGTTGTATATTCAAAGTCCTAGATAGGCCAGCTCGATTTTTAAGGTTATGTCTTGTTCTGAATTCACCCATAGGCAACATATATACATGGTGTCAACTCCAATGGATCCCTTAAGCATATTAAATGCCTTGTAAACCCAAGGGAATAAAAGAAAAGTCTATGCAACCCATCCTCGTAATTCAACCTTTTCAGTCGTAGAAGCATTCTTGAGAATTTGAGCTACATTCAGTCCAAGTCCACTAAACAGATAATAAAAATCAGGTGCAAATATAGGCCATTTAGCCCTTTTTGAGCCTGCTCTGCACTCAATGAGGTAATGGCTGATATGTTTGTGTTTCAAATTCTATCTTTCCCCCTAGCCCAGATAACATTAGATTCTTGTGAGGGAAAGGAATAATAAATCTACCCTACCTTAAAAATATTCAGTGACACTGCCTCAGCAGGTGGTAGAGACAGAGAATTCCAATGTCTCTCAATTCAAGAGAAAACAAAGCAATTCACCACATTTGTCCTAAAATGGCAATCCCTAGTTTTGAAACAGTACCTCCTATTTCTGGATTCATTCATGAAAGGAAATAATTTTTCCATGTCCACTTGTCAAGACCATTCAGGAACGTCTGGATAACAAGGACACTTACGTCAGACTCCAACTCATCAACTACTGCTCTACCTTCAACACTATAATCCCTTCCAGATTGATCTCAAAACTCCAAGACCTCGGTCTCGGCTGTGCCTTCTGCAACCAGATCCTCAACTTCCTGATTCATAGACCACAATCAATGAAGGTAGACGACTACATCTCCTCCACGATAACCCTGAACACTGGAGCACCGCAAGAATGTGTTCTCATCCCCCTACTGTATTCCCTGTACACCCACGACTGCGTAACCAAATTTCAAATGAACGCCATCTACAGGTTTGCTGACAACACCACTGTAGAAGGATGGATATCAAACAACGATGAGTCAGAGGGCTTTGTGTCATGGTGCAATGATGACAACCTCTCTCTCTTCATGTCAACAAAACAAAAGAACTGATGATTGACTTCAGAAAAAATGGAGGAGAACACATCCCCAACTAAATCAACAGGGGTTGAGAGTGTCAGGTTTCTAGGAGTGACGATAACTGACAATCTGTCCGAGACTTTCCACGTTGATGTGATGGTCAAGAAGGCACAGCAACGCTGATTCCTAAGGTGGCTTAGGAAAATTGCCATGTTCATTAGGACCCTCACCAACTTTTCCTGATGCAACATAGAAAGCATTCAATCTGGGTGCATAAAAGCCTGGTAAGCCAACTGCTCTGCCCAGGACCATAAGAAACTACGAGCACAGCCCAGATCATCACAGAAGTCAGCCTTCTATCTGTGGACTCCATTAACACTTCTTCTTATAAAAAAGATGTCAGCATCATCAAAGAGTCCTCCCACCCTGCTAATGCTCTCCTATAACCTCTTCCGTCTGGCAGAAGATACAGAAACTTGAACACATGCACCAGCAGGTTCAAGAACAGCTTGTTCCCTGCTGTTATTAGGCCGATGAGTGGACTCTCTAACTGCAAATAATGGTGATCCTGATAATGTTGATCTTGCTTTGAGCACTTCCTGTGCAGTGTAATCTGCATTCCTCACTCTGTCTAAGCACCCTGTGATCTGTATGACCTTGTTTACTGTGATCTGCTTGCAAACAAAGCTTTACACTGTACTTATGTCCACTTGACAATAAATCAAATTCAAATTCAAAATTCATATTCTTCAGTGAAATCACCTCTGAAACCTCCTCCCAAGACAACTTGTTGAATCCAGGGATCAATCTATGAAACCTACTACGAACCACATCTAAAGCATCTATATCCTTTCTTTAAAATAGGAGACCCATCTGGAAACAGTATTTGAGATGTTTCATCCTGCCTGAAGCATAATAGCATTACTGTCTTCAACAAAATCAGAAATTGCTGGAGAAACTCGGCAGGCCTGGCAGCATCTCTGAACAGAAAACAAAGTTAATATTTTGAGTCCAATGACTGTTCTTCAGAATTGTATTCTTTTGTGGAGTGAGATGCTCACAACAGCATGCCCATTCCCTGACAGTGCCTGGTCTACATTTTTTTACAGCTGAAGTTTAATTTCCTCATTTTCATATTTTCAATATATGCCAACATTCCCTTAGACTTAACAATTCTCTATTGTGCACACCCTTAATTTTTAATACCTGTATTCTAACTTTTAGTCATTTGTGCAAATGAACACTTTAATTCTTTTTTCTTCCACGGCTCATAGCCTTGCCCTTGTTTTGGTTTCTCTTTCTTCAATCCATGCGGAAGACCATGTAATTTGAAAGTTTTGCCACATGATCCTAGAAATGTCCATTAGGGTTGACTACAACATGGACAAATTGCTGATTAAGACCACATGTTTATTCAGTACCTGCTTTTGAGTCATGAAAGTTGATTGTTACAGTTTTGAGGTCTTCCCATGCCTTATTGCAATATGCTTTTTCTAGGGCTTTGCATCAGTTGAAGATCCACTAGGAATGTGCATCCTTGCACTGAGTGGACCATGCAATGAAGATGCTGCTGGCATTCTGTCATGCGCGGCCAAAATTCGTGCATCTCTTCGACTTTTTATGAGCAAAATGCATTTGTAAGCATATTCTAATTTATTTTAAAATAAGCCACTCTGTTTAGTATTGAACTGACATGCAGCAAGTAAGTTTCAGCAAATTAGAAAATGCAAACATTTACATTCATTACATAGGGCCAGTGCTAGCACATTTTGATGAAGGGCAAGTCATGCTTGACAAACTTGCTGGAGTTCTTTTAGAATGTTAGGTGGATAATGCGAATCTGGTAGATGTACTCTATCTCAGCTTCGAGAAGGCGTTTGCTCAGCCCTTTGAGTACAGGAGTTAGGAAGCCATGTTCAGGTTGTAAGGGACATTGAAGCCTCTCCTGGAATACTGTGGCTAGTTCTGATTGTCTAGTCATAGGAAAGATATTATTAAGCCTAAGAAGGTTCAGAAGAAATTTACCAGGATGTTGATGAGTATCAAAGGTTTGAGTTATAAAGAAAGGCTGGAGAGGCTGGGATGTTATTTCACTGGAGCGTAGGAGGTTGAGAGGCAACCTGACAGAAGTTTATAAAATAATGAGAAGTATTTAAGGAGTTAATCCTAGGATGGGGGATTTCAAGACGCAGTGGCACATTTTAAGGTAAAGGAAGAATGAGTCAAAAAAGACATGAAGAGCAAATTTTTTTTTACACAGTGGGTGGTTTGCGTGTGGAATGAACGTCCTGAGGAAGTGATGGATGCGGGTACAATCACAGCATTTAACAGACATCTGGATAAGTACATGCCTAGGAAAGGTTTGCAGGGATGTGGGCCAGGAATAGGCAGGTAGGACTATTTTAGTTTGGAATTATGCTCCGCATGGACTGGTCGGACTGCAGGGTCTGTATCAGTGCTGTGTGATTCGGTGCTGAATTAAAGACTGATCCCCGAAGGTTAGGGGTAGAATATTGACTTGGACTGGCAAATTGACAGAAAGAAGCGAGTCAGGATAGATGGGACCTCCTTAGATAGTGAACTGTAACTGCTGGGGTGCTACAGGGTTCAGTTCTTGGATCTCAACTATTTATAATCTACAAAAATGATCTGCAAGGAGGGACAGAATACAAAGGAATTCAGAAACATAACAAAGTTCATGGAGATACCTTAGGTAGGAAAGAAGGCAATGAGGAGGAGATAAACTTTACAGATGCATATTGATAGGCCAGGATGATGGGCCAGCATCTGGAAATGCAGTTTAGTGCGGTTAAGTGTGGAGATTTCCACTTGGAATGAAAAACAAAAGGGCACATTATTATTTAAATGGGAAGCAGATCAAAACTCAGAAGGATCTGGGTGTCCTTGTCCATGAATCGCAGCAAGTGGGTACACAAGAATACAAATAAGAATGGCAAATGTAATCCTGGCATTTATTGCAAATGGGCTAGATTATAAAAGTAGTGTTGTTACAATTACATAAGGCATTGGTGAGACCACATCAGGAGTATTGTATACAGTTTTGGCCTCTTTACTTGAAGAAGAATGTGGTACCACTGGAGGCAATTCAGAGGAGATTGATCAGGTTGATTCCAGGCATGAAAGAGCTGTTGTTTGAGTAGCGGTTGTATAGCTTGGTCTTGTACTCACTGGGGTTCAGAAGAATGGTGGCGATCTGATTGAGATATGTAAAATGCTAAAGAGAATTGACAAGGTGGACATTGAACAAAAGAACCCCCTTGTGGAACAGTCTCAAACTAGAGGTCATAGATATGGAGTGAGAGGAGGTAGATTCAGAACTCAGATGAGGAAAAACCAATTCCGTGAGGGTTACGAATCTGTAGACTTCACAGCCCCAGAGTGCAGTTGAGGCAGAATCAATCAACAGATTCAAGAAGGAAATAGATGTGTGTCTAGTGAAAAAGGCTAGGGAGAGCAAGCAGGAAAATGGAGTTGAGTCCAGGATAAGATTAGCTATGATCATAGCAAATGGTGGAGCAAATTCAAAGGGCAGAATTACCTACTCCCGTTCCTAATTTCAATGTTCGAAAGATCCTTTCAAATTATTGGGACATATCTAAGCATTTCATAACCAATCATGAACTTTTGAAGTTTGGTCACATTTTAAGAAAATATGCACTGCAAGTTCCCAAAAATACACATGATAAATTAATCAGTTATTTTTAAACCAGATCTCCCAATGGATCTAACGCCAAAGAAGACCCAAGGAGAGATATCATACTTATCTGGGAAAATAATTGTCCCTCAATCAAAACTACATTATCTGCTTGGTGTTGTTCTTGGGATCCTGCTGTTTGCAAGTTAGCTACTGTTTACCTAGGGTACTACAATAACTTCGCTAAAAGACATGTTGATACAGTGAGATGAAGTAGGTAAACCTCATGTGGATTATGAACATTGGTATAGACTCGGGCTGTTTTTCTGCTGTAGATTTGTTGTAAGATGTACTCTTTGAAGAACCCTCTGCTAAGTAAATGTTCTCACATTGTATACTTTCTACTTTTTTTATGATCTCAGCAAGTCAAGAAGGCGTCATAAGAATAAGCAAGTCAATTTTCTTAGCTTACTGGTGGGGGGAAATATGTAAAGCAGTTAGAATTCAAATGGACTCTAGATAACTCCATCAGTGAGAAGCAGATGCTGCATGTTATGTTTTGGAAAGACATGTTCTTGAATTAAAATCCAACCATTAGTACCCTGTAAATGTATCATCAACACCAGCAAGTTATTTATAACCTAAAAATTGTCTAACTGTACAAAGGCAGAAAAAGAGTCGATGGCAAATTCCTTCAGTGAAAGAGCTATGATATGTATTGTTCTGTCAACATTTTGCACAACTGAGTTGAAAGATGTGGGTTAACTCAACAGGCGATGTGCTGGCATTCCAATCTTTCAAGGTTATCTGAATTAAGTTCGATTACCTGTGCAATGTTGTTAGCCGCAGGACAAGGGGACCTTCAGAACATTTTGAAATAATCGGCAATAATTGGAATGGTTTTTAATGTATCTTCACTGACCTGCCAGGCCTCTTCACTGGTAAATGCAGTAATGTAGGAAGTTAATCTAGGTAGAGGTAAAATTTCCTGTTCTTTCTCTTTAGTAACGATTAGCTGTTGTCCTGTCGGCAGATAGATTTACGTGCCATTTCCAGCTCAGAAACAGACCATTTGGCCTAATTTGTCTACCTGATACTTATTCTCCACACAACCTGCACCCACCTTACTTCTTTGAATCCTGTTGATATGGAAGTAAACATTTCCATTTATTTGCAGAAGCAGCACACAAGGACTTCTTTTCAGTAGTTTCAGAGCTGATGCTTTAAAAAAATGAATTCGTACACCAATTATAAATCAACATTAAAGGTTTCATCACTAAAACAGAAATGTCATGCGAGGATAAAATTGAAAGGCATTTGCGAATTCACCAATTAATTGCCGTGCAACATCTAGAATTCTGATGATAGTAAAATCATGAGAAGCAATGGAAGCAAAATGATATGGCTCCCACCACAGTGATGAAACAGCAGTGTCATTCAGGGCTGAGGCTACAACTCATCTTGATGAATATTTGGATCTTTTCCGAAGACATTAAAAGAAATTTGCTGGAATGCAAATATCTGACCAGAAATGGTTTGTAGTATTAGTTTATTCCCCTATCAATTTATTACAGAAATAATATTTATTGAAGGAATGCTAGCTTCTGTTTTGATAAGGTGCCAAATAAATGGTTGAAATTTGGAGATTACCTAATTTATTCTGCAATCTGATATCTTCCAAATGCAGTTGTTACAGTGTCGGATATCTGTGGTGAGAATATGTGGAGAGTCAGTCTTTAAGGGTTCTTTGGGAGCAAGTGTTTGGTGCTTGCCTGTAGTATACAGGAATGCTTTGGACATGAAACGTGTGGAAGTTAGTCATTTATTTTGATTCAGTGGAAAAATTGTGTCACTATCAATATGCAATAGCCCTGTCAACAGATCAACTCCCAACTGAGCCCTTGTCATGGATATGAACTGAAGTTAATTTATGTGACCTTGCATGAATGTAACTGATGATAGCTAGTCACTTCTCTAACTTGGTTGTTTTGTTTTAGTGCAACTACTCATGCTAATAAGGGACAGCCACAAGAAGGTTTCAGGGAACTTGATTGAATTAACTATCTTGTGTTAAGATGAATGATGTTCTGGTACCAGATTTAGCCTGGAACCATACCAATTTTTTCGCATTTGTCTCTTTGTCGGCAAGATTCTGAATAATATTTTCAGATGGATTCTGTACCTAGAGGTGAAAAACTTTGGCTCACGAATGGAGTTGTGTGGAGCTGCAGCTCTTCTTTTAAATGTTCACTTGCTTTTCTGTTCGAGAAATTGAGATTCCATGCTTCTTGGGCTTGTCTAGGTTTGAGGCCCCAAAACCCTTGGGCTCGGCCTTCAACGCACCCTTGAGCCAGAACTTTGGGGGCAGGGTCTGTAGTTCAATCTAAATTGTTCCATTCCAAGGAAGTTTTTTTTTTGCTGTTTTTCTCCTTCTCATTTAGAGAATTCTCAAGCAAAAGTCACCAAGGCAGCTGCCATGGCCGTGTTTCACATGCAGAATGATCTGTCCCTGGGTGGCTGGATTTGCCACTAAGCTGTCCTTGATACTTGTGTTGTTGAAAAGATGAGAAATCAAGGAATTACTGTTAGAATGTTAGAGAACGACGTTGGCATACAGAATTCAACTAAGTGTACTTTGTCCGCCCTTCTCAAGTTTTTATCCAATCCACTTTTGAGCATTAGTACTGATTCTTGATTGATTGGCTTTCCAGGTGGTACATAATAATAGATCACAGTATTATTTTATTGGGGGGGAAGAGCATGGTTACACATGCTGGCTCAGGTTCTTATTGATAATCACCTAAATTTATGTCCTTTCGTTACTGTCGTTCTACTGCTGGAAAATATGGGCAGAATCTTCTCGGCCCTTGAATGATGCTGGTAATGGCAGGTCAGATGGGAAAATGCAGCGAGATCTGGAAAATGAGAGTCATGATATGAAGCAAAATAAAGTTGATTTTTCCTTGAGGATTTTAACAGCCAGACAAGAAACTCGCTAGTGAGAAGTGAGAGGCCTATTTATGTGGAATTAAAGACTCATTATTAGTTTTTGTCACCTCATTTATATGCAGTTTGCTATTTTACCAGGCAGTGCAGAGAGGATAGACAGTGACAATTTCTGAAAGTCTGAGTGGATACTTAGCAGCTTCAGTTTGTCGTGAATTTCTGCAGCCTACTTCTTGATCCTCTAAACCTTGACCAGCGCCCCCCAACATCTCAGCACACACTCTGTGGGCAGCACCCACCTGTTTCCTTTATCCAAAGAGTCTGGCACCAGACATGCACCAGCCTCATCACATTATCGCAGCACATTACTGTCTACATTCAAGTACAGTTCAAAGCAGTAATGTACTTTGGAGTGAACTGAAACCTTTCATTGTAGTACTGCTGCCAGACTACTTCACACGAAGCAAAAGCACCCATCTCGTGCACTGGAACAGGATGGATCTTGAGACTAAGTTTGTTCTCTTTGCACACACCTACTCACTTTGCTGTTGCACAGTTGCTCACAGCGGATCTGTTGTGGGGTGTGGACATTTTGCTGTACAGCACTGTGCCATTCACTGTCACACCTCCAACATATGCCTTCAGCATACACAGCACACACTGTCTATGCTTTGACCAAATGCCCATGCCTCAAAGTCTAAGAGGAGTAATCCTCGGTCAAGTTAAAGGGACCTGTCATTTTGTAAAAAAGGGAACTGCCATTAGTCAGAGGGTTCAGCCACAACAAATCAAAAGGTCATTCAGTTTGAGGCCTGAGCACAGACACAGTCTGTCAGCCGTTTGAGCTGTTTATTGTCACGGGTAATGAATCAATGCAATCTGGGGATTCAGCCATCGTTAGTCCTGTAATTTCAATACAAACAGTACAGGTGTCAGTCATTGGTCAGTTGAGTTGCTGCACTGAGATCAGTTGTGGGTCTGATCTGTCATCAGTGCAAATTAAATCGTGGAGAGGACCATACTCCGTCCTATGTCTGTTTATTGGGAGTAAAGGGCTGTTTATTCAGGGCTGTAACTGGTAGGCAGATAAGGGAAATGAATTGTGGAAACTGGTGACAGCATACTACAATACAGGGAGAGCAATAATTAAGAAGTGGAGGCAACTCAACAAACAAGGATGGGAGACATTAGAGTGCCGTAGACCAAGATTGTGAGGAAGGGAGAGTGTCATCATTGGTCACCACTAACCAATAGGCTTCATTGGGCAGACAGTAAATCACGATGTCAATGTAACTAAGCTGTAAGCCTGGGGCTCGCAGTAAGTTGGGGAATAGTGACTTTAATGAAAAAGTTGGGTGGGAATGTGAGGAAACTCATTAAGATGTAATATTGAGGTTTCGGAGAAAGAAGAAAAATTGAAGGCAAAGTTCTGGGTGGTGGGAGGGATGGATGGAAATATCTTGTTGTGGTACTGTGAGGTAAAAGGAGATAAAGGCTGTTAGGAACACCTGACGACCAAACGGAGCCCAGTGATGATAGTGCCCACTGCAAACCGTGTTCTCACCATTATTTGCATTCACTAGATGCTAACTGGAACTGGAAAACTGCTGTGGCAAGGTGGGTGAAGTCATTAATAGTTTGATTAGCAAAAACATGGCATCCATGTCAACTGAATGGTAGGACGATGAATGGCCATACGAGTCATGCTTTTGCCAACTCCAGCTACATTCACTTTCCAATTTCGTCACCCCACTTAGAATGAGTGAAATTAAACATGCCCAGGTTTCAAATGCAATTTTGAAACTTCCAAGGTTGCTGTGGGAAGAGAGGGATGCTGCTTCCTTATTTTGTATTATAATGGATGGTGATGAATTCAGTGATAATTTGAATGAATGGTGGGTCTGGGTCAGCAAGGGGAGGGTAGTACACTTTTTTTTTGATGTATTGTGTTGGTTACTCAGCTAGTGTGGCACCGTCATCAAGTTGGTGCACATATTGTGACTAGGATTGTGGTGAAGCAGATGATAGGGCTGCTGAAGATGTGGTCCTGCTACGTGTAGAAGTCTAGAGATGCGCTTCCAGTATAGTCCAGCATGTTATGTCTTATACAAATGGAGCAGGCAGCCAGGTGCTAGCTGCTTAAGAACTTGGAGAATGGAAGCCAGGCTTCGAAAGGGGAGAATGGGGACATCCGAGAGGAAGAAATCTCCTTGTTCATAAAAGAACGCATCGGCATCAGGGACTACAAACCAGATAGAATCTGATTGACATTCTGCTCTAACAGATGAGAGCTGGGTGCAGCAGACAGTTTGGAATTTAGAATAGTTTTTGGTAATCATGCCAGCATTTAGTTTGTGTTGTGGGGTATAAAATGTAGCCATCTTGGTTTTGTTGATGATAGATAATAGGAACTGCAGATGCTGGAGAATGCGAGATAACAAAGTGTAGAGCTGGATGAACACAGCAGGCCAAGCAGCATCGTAGGAACACACAAGATGATGTTTTGGGCCTTGACCCTTCTTCAGAAATGGGGAAGGGGGAGAGCGCTCTGAAATAAATAGGGAGAGAAGGGGAGGCGGATTGAAGATGGATAGCAGAGAAGATAGGTGGAGAGGAGACAGACAAGTCAAAGCGGTGGGGATGGAGCCAGTAGAGGTGAGTGCAGGTGGGGAGGTAGGGAGGGGATAGGTCAGTCCGGGGAGGACAGACAGGTCAAGGGGGCGGGATTAGGTTAGTAGGTAGGAAAAGGGGGTGGGGTTTGAGGTGGGGGGGGGATAGGTGAGAGGAAGAACAATTAGGGAGGCAGGGATGAGCTGGTCTGGTTTGGGGATGCAGTAAGGGGAGGGAAGATTTTGAAGCTTGTGAAATCCACATTGATACCATTGGGCTGGAGGGTTCCCAAGCGGAATATGAGTTGCTGTTCTGCAACCTTTGCATGGCATCATTGTGGCACTGCAGGAGGCCCAGGATGGACATTTCGTCTAAGGAATGGGAGGCGGAGATGAAATGGTTCGCGACTGGGAGGTATAGTTGTTTATTGCAAACCGAGCATAGGTGTTCTGCAAAACGGTCACCAAGCCTCTGCTTGGTTTCCTCAATGTAGAGGAGGCCACGGTGGGTACAATGGATGCAGTATACCACATTGGCAGATGTGCAGATTAACATCTGCTTGATGTGGAATGTCTTCTTGGGGCCTGGGATGAGGGTGAGGGAGGACGTATGGGGGCATGTGTAACACTTCCTGCGGTTGCAGGGGAAGGTGTTGGGTGTGGTAGGGTTGGAGGGGAGTGTGGAGCGAACAAGGGAGTCACGGAGAGAGTGGTTCCTCCGGAAAGCAGACAAGGGTGGGGAGGGAAAACGGTCTTTGGTTGTGGGGTCGGATTGCAGACGGCAGAAGTGTTGGAGGATGATGCGTTGGATCCAGTGGTTGGTGGGGTCGTACGTGAGGATGAGGAGGATTCTCTTTTGGTGGCTATTGCGGGGATGGGGTGTGAGGGATGAGTTGTGGGAAATGCGGGAGACACGGTCGACGGCGACTCGATCACTGTGGCACGGAAGTTGCGGTCTTTGAAAAACGAGGACATCTGAGAGGTACGGGAGTGGAATGCCTTGTCCTGGGAGCAGATGTGGCAGAGGCGAAGGAATTGGGAATAGGGGATGGCATTTTTGCAGGAAGGTGGGTGGGAGGAGGTGTATTCTAGGTAGCTGTGGGAGTCGGTGGGATTGACATTGTTATCGGTTTCTAGGTGGTTGCCCGAGATGGGGACAGAGCGGTCCATCCGGCTCTACACTTTGTTACCTTGGTTTTATTTGTGTTCACTTTGCTGTCCGTAAATAAAAGCTAATGTTTGCAATTGTCCAGTTTGTTGCCCATATGTGATATTCCTTTACTGAGCAATATCAATCTGCAGGTGTCCTGTGTGCCAGATTGTGAACTCTTGCCTGTGTTGCACAACAGCCTTGTAAGATCGGCCTCAGCACCGAGGTAGCCAGTCCTTTGGTTCAAACAGTTGAATAGTGTATGGTAAAATAGACCTAGAATAGGGTAAGTGGGTCACATAGTTAATGAGGTGGGTTTGGTAAATGTGGCAGACTAGGCCTCATGGCAAAAAAGCCTTCAGAGTACTTGATGCAACTGACACTTAACCGAAAATAATGTCTGATTAAGTACCTTGTGTCTCAGTAAAGACTCTTTAATATGATTCATTGCTTAAATAGACGTGCTTTTGTTTATGAGAGATAATGGGAACTGCAGATGCTGGAGAATTCCAAGATAACAAAATGTGAGGCTGGATGAACACAGCAGGCCAAGCAGCATCTCAGGAGCACAAAAGCTAGCTTTTGTGCTCCTGAGATGCTGCTTGGCCTGCTGTGTTCATCCAGCCTCACATTTTGTTATCTTGTGCTTTTGTTTATGTTCCTGGCGTACTGTGGTCGTGTCTCTTTGAGCTAGATGGTTTAGGTTGAAGTTTGACCTACCATGGAGGTGTTGGAACAAGTTGATTTCTTACCTAATCCATACAAGTCTCGGAGATAATGGGTACTGCAGATGCTGGAGAATCCGAGATAATAAGGCGCAGAGCCGGATGAACACAGAAGGCCGAGCAGCTCCGAAGGTGCTGCTTGGCCTCCTGTGTTCATCCAGCTCTGCACCTTGTTATCCCATACCAGTCTGTTATGGCCAGCAGAGGGCACTATGCTGCTGTGCCTCTAATAACTGCAAGTTGCAATGTTAGAAAATAAAGCCTGGAATGACGTGTGACCAAAACCTTTTACTGTTCACCAACTACTGACTACTATCCGAGCCATACTTTAAAGGCTTTTTTCAAGTGCACTTTGATCTGTATAAACTTTCTTGCTTGTTCTGAGGAAGGGTCACCCGACCCGAAACATTAACTCTGATTTTTTTCTTCTTCACAGATGCTGCCAAAGCTGCTGAGCTTTTCCAGCAACTTCGGGTTTTGTTCCTGATTTACAGCATCTGCAGTTCTTTCGCTTTTTGCTTGTACATTGTTTGCTTGCAGTGAGCGTCTTTACATTGTTTCCCTCATGAGCATTTTTATTTAGGTTTATACTACAGCAAACGTTTTATTAGCTGGAATCTATAGAACCAGGAATGTACCAGTTATCAAATATTCTGGTTGATCAAGAGATTCACACTAAGTAACAGACACGTTATGCTGGGGTATATATCTGCAGCATAAATCACTTAAGTAATAACTTAAATAAACTTACCAACAGAGAGCCTTCTCACTCGTACCCTCAGCTGACTACTCAGATATTGTGGAGATCACAGTAATACAGTAAACTTGTAGTGTTTCAATATATAACTTGCTGATTTATCAAGAGTGTCAGTCCATTAGGTACTGGTTAAGACACAGTTTGCTGTTATTGCTTCTCTGGGCATAAGAAAACTTGGGACATAACCTAAGATCTATTAGATTTTAAAAGGGAAGCATTCCTAGAAATTTGCAGTGGTTTCAAGAGCATGTTGATGGAATTTGTGAATTTTCTCTGGATTCAATCTATAGCAAAGTGGGAGATGACTTCATCAAAGAATGTTGACACTACAAAGACAAATAATTGTGACTAATTATTTGCGATAGTTCAGATAATTGTTCAAAAATGATTTGAATTTAGCAGATTAGACACTTAATTAAGCAAATACCTTTTTTAATTTCCTGTTGTACACATACATTTTAATTATGTCATTATCAAAATGGCTGCTTTGAATCAAAGTATTTCAACCGCTAGTCTGTGTACATACCAGGCTTCTACTCTACATGTTTAATATGCATCTGGAAAATAAAATTTGTAATTAAACTACTCTGTTAGCCATGAGCAGCCTTTTTGACAGTATGATCTGAATGCCTTTATGTCAAAACATACAATTGTCCTACCTGTTTTCTTCAATAGAGTGCGCTCTGTAGCTTTTACACACTTGATGCCTCACCTGCTTAATGAAGAAGATGCCTCCAACAAACTGCCTGTGCTGCAAGGAAGTATATTGAATCATGTGTCTGATTTGTACATATTGGAGAAATCAATTGATTTGCAATTAGACAATGGCAAATCTTTTTTCAAGGTGAGCAGCTGACAATTTTGTTCCTTCTTTTAACTACAGTATACAGGGTATGAAGTGTTTCTGTGTTGACCTTCTTGTGTAGCATCTATTTGTATGTAGTAAATTATGTAGTTACAGATTAATGATCTTTTTAGCCAAATAATTCTTAAATATAACATTACAAAGTTCAAGTGAACTTAATCAATTTACACTATAGATACTGACGAAAAAAGCCGTTCAGCCATTAAGTATTATTACAACCTGTCTGGGTCTGAAAAATAACTATAACAATTGCAAAAGCCTTATTCCTTCCATTTCTTGCATTTTTGGAAACAAAGAAATGTAAATTTAAAGTTTTATGATTTAATTTTTCCTTCTTTTTAGATTCTATTTTCAGTTTATTTTCTCTTTTCCTGTCCTTATTTCTCTTCTAAAACTGTTTTGAACTCCTCTTTCTTCATCTTCCTAAGTTCTTCCTTTGTTTATCCCCCAGCTGTGAAGTCTTATTTGTTGAAGAAATGTCCTATTCACTTGGGCCCTTGCTGCAACATTGTGGTCAAAAGTTATTTAAGCTGAAGGACGTAGAGTCAAGTTGTGCAGCAGAGGCTGTTTATTGCTGTGTGGGAAACGCTGTCCAAATATTTCTCCTTCACACGGCCCCTTAACTAAAACACTTATGTCTGGTTTTTCTTATACTGTGCGCATGCCTTACTCTTGCCTGTTAAATTTCATTTGCTATTGTCCTTCATGTTTGCACATTTCAGTTGACACTGCCTTGTTCCTGGGGTACTGTCTCAAATTTTGTGGCCTAATTTAGGTTGATATTGTCTGTCAGTTTAATCAGTGAGTTTCTAAATCCTATTTATTGTTGTATATTAGGAACAGCAGGTGTTTTGGTAATGATTGCAGAAACGGTTCACTCACCTTTCAGTTATCGAAGTAACATAAGCCGACTTCTATCCTACTTTGATCATATCAACATATTCTTCTACCATATTATTTTTCATATACTTATGCAACTTTCCATTAAATGCTTCACTGCTTTTTGTCTCACCCAGTGCATGCAGTGGTGAATTGCACATTTTCACCTCCTTTAGTGAAAGAATCTAAACCCAGTGGCATAAATGAGATCACAAGCTTGGTTTGGCTAAAAGAAGGTCTGGCCATGATGCATTATCTCACCAGCTTATGCTGTTACTTGGGTTGTAAAGCTAAAACCAGGTGGGATGTTTGTTGAACTTGATTAGTCTTTCTCTTTTTAATGTACAACTCTGCAAGCTTCACACTGTCACATTTAAACATCTTAAGTCAATAAGCATTCTGATTAACACTTTTCTGTTGTTCTTTATGCCTTAGGAAGACAATGTCTGTAAAGTGTATGGAATCCTGATCTCTGAAACAGTTGACCTGTCTCTTCGGAAATCTGCGGCAGAGCAACTGGCTGTTATGGCACAAGGTAACTGTTTACTGTGCAGTACTGTCTATAATTTTTTTTTACATGATTTCACCTTACTACTCTCAAGGTTTAGTCTTTCCTGTTTGGTATATTAATTTAAAATATTGTGTTGCTAAGTTTGTTTCCAGTTTTTTTTATGCAGTGGAAATAAATGGTGCCAGGGTAGATTCGAATATTATAGTAGGTTGCATATTATTTGTCCACCTCTTTCTACTTTAAAGACTTGTTAGCAAAGACTGCAGTAATAGGCATTGCACAACATTAATCAAGTGTGGCATGTACCTCTGCACTCTACATAGTTTTAATTTGTATTCACTGCAAGTATCAAGGATAAGGTAGCCTTTTCCAGGCTGATAGAGTGAGGAATTTAGAGCATTCTACCTTATTCCTGATTACTGATAATGTGTCAGTAATAAGTGATAGTAACATGTGGCAGAATGTCAGTTCTGTCCATGTTCAGCCATGTCTTAAGCAGTACCCAGCTGGTGCTCATGAAGTTTAGAAAAAAGACATAATTCAAGAGAGTAAAAGGATAAGATTCTGTTTATGATTGGAAACAGCAATTACACCAACTCTGCATCTGCTGATTTTTCACATTTCCGGACAAAGCCTCAGCATTGCAGACTAGGAAGCCCTGAGTTTGACTCTAAATCTGTGACTACTTACTTGATTTCAGCTTGGACAGGGTATTAAGTGTTACACATCTGACTGAGGGCTCTTGGATTTACAAATGGCATGCTGATTCTCAATTACCATTCTTTGTTTGAAGAATAAATATATGTACTTCATCTGACGATGGTAAATAGCTAAATAGCCCAGTTAGCACTGTATAGAGACTTGTGCGTGAAGAGTGATTGCATCAGTATTCCATAACGTCGTGTCGAGAGACCCACCCCTATCCCCCAGCCCCTCACTATCCTGACTGAATTATATTGCTGTTCTCTCAGTGTCACTGAGTGAAATTCCTGAAACTTCATCTATTTTGAGTGTATTTACAACAAATGGATTCAAGAAGGCAGCTCACCACCACTCAAAAGCAAAAGGGATCGCCAGTGTCGCTCACATAAAAATAAAACCCTCACTGAGGAGTTAACTGCCTTCAAGAAGGAAGCCAAGAAAATATGTAATAAAAATCACAAAACTATTAACTTGGTTCCTTTTAGTTACTTCAAGTTTAATAGTATTTTGTTTCTTCAACAGTCACGTTTCTTGGTTTTATTATTGGTAACTGATAACTGAAGAAGAAATAGATTTGAAAAATTTAACTCCAAGCTTTTAAAGTCTTAAAAAAAAGTCTTGAGTTCTCATTGTTGATTTCACTTCTGGTAGTAAGAGGTTTTCAGACCTGAATGAAACAAATCCTGGGCAAGATCCTGCCGTGGCTTAATAATAGGCAAATTATATTTGTGTCAAATGAGGTGACAGGCAATGGCCATCTCTAACATGAGGACTTCTAACCATCTGTCTGTGATATTCATTTGCATCTCTGTTACTGCATCTCCTATGACAGAAGTCAAGAGAGTCACTATTAACTTGTAACTGAACTGAGCCAGTGAATGGCTTTGTGGATGCAAGTACAATAGCATAGCTTAAACATGCCCCACCTATCGCCTTCCATAATTGGCTCACTGTAGCTGAAGTGTATACCACGTCCATAATGAACTGCAGAGTCGTTTTCTTAAATTAGCAACATATCACCTAGAACCAAGACAGCAGATGCATGCGAATGCAGCTATATTCAACTTCACCTCTAAATGGAGTACTGTCCTGATATAGACATGTATCATATTTGTTTTATTGTCACTTGGTTAATATCATGGAACTTGCTAATTAACTGTGGTTAATTAGCTGATATAGGAGTGAATTTAGCGCACAGGCTGCAATAGTGCGAGAAGTTATATCACTATCATTGAGGAGCTGTAGAAGAGTCCTGATGAAGGGGTAAACCTGAAACCTTGACTTTCCTCCTCCTCTGATACTGTCTGATCTGTTGTGTTCCTCCAGCTCCACACGGTGTTGACTCTAACTCCAGCATCTACAATTCTTGTTATTTCCAAATAATTGACATTTCCTTGAGCAATTAATGACTTGTAATAAATACTAGACTTGCATTGTGATGTGCGTTATCAGTGAGTGAATAAAAAAAGTTTACAAAGTTTTTTGAGATATTATACTTAGTTATTATTCATTAACTAATAGAATGATTTAACTCAGCAGGAAGTCGTTTGATGCAACATGTCTGTGCCTGTTCTTTGTTAAGATATTTATTAGTTTTATACCTCTGCTGATTCCCCTTTTACCCTGTAAATTTCTTGCTTTGAAGTATTTATCCAATTATCTTTTGAATAATACTATTGAATCTGGATCCAGTATCCTTTAAGATAGTCCATCAGATCACACCTTTTTTTTTATTAAAATGTTCTTTTTGTTTGTTGTTTACTTACAGATGCCAAACTCCATGCTGTGTTGAAAAACCAAGGTATTGTAGAAAAGATAGTTTCATTTGCACGTGAAAGTGTGCACAGAAATGGAAAGGTATAATTCATTCCATTGTTTTTGCTACTTATCAATGTGATTGCAAAATCATGTTTGTAAAAGATTTTGTACAACTGCTTTTTAAAATCTTAACTTTCGAATTCTCTGCAATTATTTCCCAGTCTGGGGAGAAAATTAGAGTTCTCCTTTTGACTATTAGCCATTTTAAAAGCCTGAATGTTATTAGTTAATCTATGGAGTAAGTGAAGGCACAAAACATTGAGCTATCACCTTAAATGTTTTGGGGCATAGCCATTGCTCGGCACAACAGATATTTATTGACAGTCCTCAGTCATCCTGAATTTTTGAGTGGTTTACTAGTCCAGGAAAAAATCAAATTAAGTTGTTGTGGAGCCAAAGTTACGTGCAGCTCAGACTATAAAGAGTACCAACCATTATTCTAAAAGGTGTTTGGTGATCCAATTAATTTTTTTCAAAAATGTATAGGTTCAAGGTTTCTTTTACTTGTATTAAATTTTTCTCTCCAAATTTTTAAAGCTAAATTTGAATGTTTGATTATAAATATGAATTAGGAGCAGAGGTAGGCCATTCAAACCTTCAAGCCTGATCCATCATTCAGTAAAATCATGGTTCATCAGTTACTATTCCAAATTTCACATTCCCATCCACGCCGATAACATTTGATTCCCCTGCCAAACAAGAATCCATCAATCTCAGCCTTAAAAATAATAAGTGACCCTGCCTCCACTGCCTTCTGATGTAATGTGTTCTAAAGTTACTCAACCGTCTGAGAGAAAATTTTCCTCCCTCTTAGTCCTCCATGAGTTAACTCTAACTTTAACTTTAAAACAGTGCCCGCTATCTCTGGATTCAACCATAGCAGGGAGTGCTGTTTTCATGACCAGCTTGTCAAATATCATTCAAAGTCTTTTGAGCCTCCATCAGTTCACTTCATGCTCTTCTAAAGAGAAATCTGCTTTTCAAAGACAACCTGCTCATTCCAGATGTCAATCTCTTCTCTGCCTGGTTCTTTTCTCCATTTACATTCTACCTTAAATAAAGAGACCAAAATGTTTCACAGTATTTACATTGCAGTCTAACCAATGCCCTGCATAACTGCAGCATTATCTTCAAATCCTCTTGTCATAAAGTTTTTGTCCCATTAGTCTTCATGATTGTGCTGCATCTGCATATTAGCCTTTTGTAGCATACCTACTAGCACATCAAGATCTCTTAGCACCTCAGAATAATGCCGTTGTTTTCCACTTAAATAGTACAAACTGTAGAATTTAGGCATTTAGGGAAGAGCAGTAAATCATCCTCTGATTAAACAACATATGTGTTAGAATTTACTTGCCCAATTAATAATTAGTTGTGTTGATGTACCATACAAAATTCCAAGATGGGATGATAATTCGAATTCCTTAATTTTTGTGAATGTTTGAAATATCAAATGACACTGAATTTGCTTAAACTGGTTAAAAATTCAAAAATATATTAATTATCTAGAAACCAATGGAAGGACAAATGCTGTAGAGATTTATAACATTATCAGTTCATTTTAAATGGAGAACAAAGAAATATTGTACAACTGTGCAGAGTTTTTCTGTGTGAATTTAAATCCGAGCAAATGAATCAGAAGATGTCTTAGTTCTTTGTTTAGGTTTAATAGCACTTGAAGTAACTGCTTTCGGATGTCTCGGTCCAAACCATATTGATCAGTTTTTCCATTTGCATTGAGTGAAGTAAAAGCTCATTTGCATTGGTTAAATGATGTATGCCTGGTGATTGAGCTTGTGAATTGATGCGATAGTTGTGTACTGATTAGACGCTTTTCTTTTCGACTGGAAGAATTTCTTGTTTACTTGTGGTGAGTGAGGCATCAAAATAGCAAATTAATGATATTTCTTCTAAAGAATAATTGAAAAATCTGTCAGGAGCTGATGCAGCTGTTCGTGGTTTTTCATCATTCTTTACGTTTATTGGAGCTAATAACTAAATCACTTAGTTGAAATGTGCGTGTATCTTGCTAATAAACATTGATTGTGTATATTTTCTCTGTCTAGAGCATGCAGTGCATGGTGTTGCCATGTCTTACAATTTTACGAAAGCTGGTTTACTTGGATCCAACTTTGCGGCACAGCCTAGCTCAGCAGTCCTCTTTTCTGCTTACCCTCTTCAGAGGTAAGCCCCTAAACTTATTACATCTTCAACTGAAACTTTGTTAGTAAAGACTTTACCTAAATTGCTGAAGGTAAGAGAGCATTTGTGCAACTTTGTTTTGCCCACACTATTCACTTGCCTAACCTCGCATCTAGTTTATCATTTAATCTTTATGTACTTGTCTGTTTTAATTGCTTTGTGCCCACACCGAGAGTCTGAAGTGCTCTCCTCTACAGTGTTGATTTCTTGCTATTTCTATTTTCGTCTCTCTTTTTTTATCTTTCCTTTTTGATTTTTCCCTCACTCCTCTTTTGCCTTCTCTTTTTCCTATCCTTTCAATGGACTGGCAAGGAAAAGAGTTAGGAATGCTGCAGTGTCATATTTTCTGCAGGGAAAATGAGATCTATATTCGTAAATAACTCACTTGCTCACTCTTAATGCTGGTAATTTTCCTTTTGTCTTTCCAATACGCTTTCTCACTCTAAAGATCTCCTCATTCACATCACTACTCACTTTATTGCCATCAGTACAATTTATCCTCTGAACTACTTGCTCAGCTCTTGTATTCTCCCTCTCCCTTAGGCTGTGATAAAGCTCACATAACTCTTCGTACTTTATCCACATTACTTACTCCCGAAGGCGAACAATAGTACACTTGACAGACACTTGACAGGGTGGATGCCGAAAAGATATTTCCCATTGTGTGAGAACCAGGGAATGTCGTATAAAAGTAAGGGTTTTCCATTTATGGAGTTATAGAATTGTACAGGATGGAAACAGACACTTTGGGTCCAACTCGTCCATGCCATACTAAATTAATCTAATCCCATTTGTATTAATCCAATATTTTGCCCATATCCGTCTAAACCCTTCTTCTTCATGTACCCATCTCAATACCTTTTAAATATTGTAATCATACCACTTCCTCTGGGAGCTCATTCCATACATGTATCTCCCTCTGCGTGAAAACGTTGCACGTTATATCTCTTTTAAATCTTTCCATTCCTACCTTAAACCTATGTCTTCTAGTTTTGGACTGCCCTGTCCTGAGGAAAGGCTTTGGCTACTCACCCTATTCATACCTCCAAGATTTTATAAACCTCTATAAGGTCACCCCTCAGCCTCTGATGTTCCATGGAAAATAAGCTCCAGCCTATTCTTCAGCCTCAACTCCCTGAACATCCTTGCAAATCTTTTCTGAACCCTTTCAAATTTAACAGCATATTTCCTATAGCAGGGAGTCCAGATTTGAATGCAGTATCTCAGAAGACATGATGCGGAATTTTTTTTCTCTGAAAGGATCATGAGTTTATATAACTCTTCCTCAGAATGGTAGACATTGTATCAGAGAATGCTGGAGAATCTCAGGTCTGGCAGCACCTATGAAAAGAGAGATGGAATTAAATTTTCGAGCCCAATATGCCTGCTGTTCAGAAACAGTTCAGTTAGGGGCTCTTTTATACTTTTGACTGGGGCTGAGGGTTAAAGGCAACAGACAGTAGATGGCCCAGTGTAAAAGACAAATGAGCTGGTATTGGTTGTATAAGTTGAAACAAAGACATGTAAAATGGGTGTCAATTACACTGTAAAGGCTGTTTCACCAGCACTGGCAATCCATTGTCATTTGAATTGGGCCTGTACACTATTTGATCCCTTCACACCTTCCACTTCTGTCAAAAGTGTATTTTTTACAAAAACATTATCCAACTCATTTCAGTTCTGGTGAAGAGTCGTGCTATACTAGAACTGTTAACTCTGTTATTCTGTCACAGATGTCATTTAGACCTGCAGCGTTTCTCTAGTGCCTCAGTACCCTTTGCCCCTCCTTTGCCTCTGTTAAAAGTATAAAAGAAGCCATTTCCAACCTCTTCATAAAGAAGAGTCATACTGGCCTGAAAACTGTTTGGCTTTCCACAGATGAGTTTCTCCAGCATTGGCTGTATGTCCACCACTCTCTGAGGAAAAGAATTCTGTACACTCTCAATCATCTGAGGAAAAAAATCTGCATCATTCTCATTTTAAATGGAAAGTTACTCATTTGTTTTGAACTTCCAGCATCAACAGTATTTTACTTTTACTTGCATTGAATGTGTTTTAGGGAGATGTTGATAGGTTCTTGACTAATACGAGAATGAATGCTTATCAGGGATAAGCTTTAGGTGGATATAAGGATTTGGAGCCACAGTCAGATTAACCATTATCTTATTGAATGGCAGAACAGTTTAGAAAGATCGAATGCCTTCCTCTTGTTTGTAATTAATAAGTTTGTTTGTACTACAGCACGAGAAGTTCCCATGGGCCACAGCCAGCATCTTTATCTGTTGGCATAGGAAGGTATAATGGAAAATGTTTTGAACAAGTATTTACTTTTCGAAGCTTTAGTTCCCATTTTGTTATTAAGAATAGAAACTGTACCTATTTTTGTTTTTAGCTTCTGTACTACAGCTACCTCCAGGAGAAAAGAAACAAAATGATATTCTTCTTAGTGTTTTAAACAATTATGTACAACAGCATTTTTGTGAACCAATCAAACTTGCATCATCCTTAGCATGAAAATACCTTTACACTTCTAAATTTGTGACTGCATTGTGATACTATACAGCTTAATTTTACCTTGATATTTTTGTTTCATGAAATATGATTTGTGTATTAGATTGAAAAACAGTACTTGTGAAATCATGTATTTCAAAATATGTGAGTAGCGCAAATGAGTGGTTAGCGCTGCTGCCTCACAGCGCCAAGGACCCAGGTTTGATTCCACCCTTGGGCGATTGTCTGTGTGGAGTTTGCACATTTTCCCCATGTCTGCATGGGTTTCCTTCTGGTGCTCCGGTTTTTCCCCCACAGTCCAAAAATGTGCAGGCTAGGTAGATTAGCCATGTTAAATTGCCTGTAGCATTCAGGATTGTGTAGATTAGGTGGGTTATAGGGGATTGTTTTGGGTTAGATGCTCTGAAGGTCAGTGTGGACTTGTTGGACCAAAGGGCTGGTTTCCACATTGTACAGGTTCTTTGATTCTATGAATGTGTGTAGAAAATACCAACAGCCTGGCAATGAATTGAAACAGGCCTCTACTTAAAAAGGTAACCTTGCAGCTCAGTTCCTGTACAGTGTTATTTTACAAACTTAAAATTTATTTTGTTGCCATTTCAGTGTCCCTGGTTTTGCAGAAGGATAAAGAAATTCTTACTGTGGTGGCAGCTCTGCTAACTCTACTGCTGTTTGATGAAGTAGCCAGGATAGATTCTTGGTAAGATGAAGCAAGTTGTCGAAGTGAACAAGTAAAATTCAATGTTTGCAACAATGTAATAGTATTAAACAATATACTACTTTGGTCATTTTGAAAAATGAATTTCATAATGTCATGTCCAAAGCAAATATAATGATGTTTAGGATTCTGTTTATAGATTATTATATGCAGTGGTTTAAATCAGCATATATTTACTATCATTTGAAATTTAAATATGACTGGGTTTGAAAAATGTGATGCTTAATTTTTAATCTTTTTTCGATATGGTAGAGAGGGAGAGGTTTTGACAGGTCTTGTTTTATGTAGCTTTTTTTTTTAGCTCATTCAAGTATCCATGACTCAAAACTCCCTAGAGTATATTCTTTACACAGATAATGGCAAATCACACAAGACAATATAAAAATCCTTTTTATTATGTTTCAAGGAAATTGTTCAACTTTTGTTGTACATTTTCATTATTTTTGAAAATAAAATTAAACATTTTTCACCTGGAACTGATAGTTTAAGATAGTTTACTGAAGTAATGCGCGGATAAAGGACATCTTTCTTCTGTAATGAAAGAACTATACGCAATATGTATGATAACTTCTGTGTGAATTGAATTTTAGATTTGATATAAAAGATACACTTCATTGTTGCAAATTATCAAGTTTGTAGTTCATTGCTTAGTGGTGAGTTTTTTTAATGTACTGATTTTGTGTTTCAATCTGTGTGATATGTTTAATTTACGCAATTCTTTACCCTTAATATTGTGCTTGTAACAGGTCTGATAACATCACTGCTCCATCCCCGCCGTTCAGCTTACCAGTTGTTGTGACCCAAAGGTAATCCTTTACATTTTTTATGCTATTGTAAACATGTTTTACTAGTATTTGTAGTCATAGAAAATATCATGAGACTGTATTTCCATCCATCATTATCTGTTGTGGGCATGACATGATGTAGACTTCTTCTTCCACTGTCTTCATCCCCATGCCCATTTCTTGGACAAGAGTCCTCTGCCCCTCCCACAGACCCCTTCACATAGTTACCACACACTCTGTCCACCTGGACCCCTCCTTTGGCCTTTTACTTGCACTTGATCTGTTCGTGGCAAATTGTCGACCTGACATTGATCATCTCAATTTCTGTGTCCCCCTTACCAAATCCAACCAATGTCCCTACAAAATCACTGCATTCTTTTTGCTTAGATCCAACCCTGATTTTGTTATGAAGCTCCCGATGAAGGGTGGTGCTGTTGTAGTCTGGCGTACTGGCCTCTACATTGCTGAGGCCAAGTGCCAGCTCTCAGGTACTTCCTCCCATCCTCCCCCACATCATTACCCAACCTTGGCACATCAGGCCACTGTATCACCTATGGTTACTGACCTCATTTCACCTGATGATCTCCCCACCACTGCATCCAAGCTGATAGTCCTGCAGCCCCACACAATTCACTTCTACCTCCTTCCAAAAATTCACAATCAGGACTGACTGGGCAAACCCATCGTTTCAGCCTGTTCCTGCCCCACAGAACTCATCTCTTCCTATATTGACTCACTCTTTTCTCCCCGGTCCAGTCCTTATCCACATATACTTGTGATTCTGCTGACACTTTACACCTGTTTCAGAATTTCTAGTTTGCAAGCTTGAACTGCCTCATCTTTACCATTGATGTGCAATCCCTTTACACGTTCATCCCCTACTGGATGGTCTCAGGGCTCTCTGCTTCTTCCAGGAGCAAAGACCTGAACCATCCCCACCCACCACCACCTTCCTCCACTTGGCTAAGCTCGTCCTCATCCTCAACAACTTCATCTTTAACTTCTGTCATTTTCTTCAGGTCAGAGGGGTGGCCATGGGTATCCACATGGGCCCCAGTTAGGCCTATCTTTTTGTAGGGTAAATGGAACATTCCTAGTTCCGGTCCTGTTCCAGTCCCCACCCACAACTCTTTCGCAAATATAATGATGATATTACTGGTGCTGCTCCCCTCCCTTGTCCAGAATTGAAGAGGTTTATCGATTTCACTTCCAATTTCCACCCTGCCCTCACTTTCACCTGGTCTATCTCTGACTCCTCTCTTCCCTTCATCACATCTGTTTCCATTTCTGGGGATAAACTGGCCACTAATATCCACTGTAAACCCACCAACTTCCACAGCTACCTGGACTTTCCATCCTTGCGCCCTGCTTCCTGTAAAGACTCCATTCCATTCTCTCCGGCTCCATTGCATATGTTCTAACGAGGCCAATTTTGACAAGGGAGTCTCCAAAATGTCCACCTTCTTCCTCAACTGAGGATTCCCCAGAATTATTGTTGACAGGGCCCTCAACCAGGTCCAAAATATCTCCCGTACTTCTGCCCTCGTTCCCTCTCTTCCCTCCCACGACAGCCATAAGGTTTCCTTGTCCTTAGCTCCCATTCCACCAGTATCCACATCAGAAAATCATCAGCCGCCATTTCTGCCACCTCCAGCTAGATGCCATTTCCCTCAGAACACATTTCCCTCACTTATCTTGTCCGCCTTCTGCAGAGAACATTCCCTCCGGGACACTTGGCCCAGTCTTCCCTCACTCCCAACAGCCCCCCATAATTCCATAGCACCTTTCCCTGCAACTGCCAAAGGTGTAACACCTGTCTATTTACTTCTTCTCTCCCTAGTATCCAACAGCCCAAGCATACCTTCCAAATGAAGTAGCGCTTTACCTGCACTTCCCTCAATCTAATGTATTGCATTTGCTGCTCGCAATGTGGTTTCCTGTGTATTGGGGAAGCAAAACGTAGACTGGGTGATCGCTTTGCAGACCATTTACGTTCTGCCAGCAAAAAAGACCTTGAGTATCCGGTTAACTGCCACATCAACACACCACCCTGTTCCCTAGTCAACATCTCCATCTCAGGCTTGCTGCAGTGTTCCAGCGAACCTCCATACATGCTGGAAAAACAACACAGCATTCTCCACTTGGGGACCCTGCAGTCCTCCAGGCTCAATATCAAGTTCAATAATTTTAGTGCCTGAACTCTCCAATGTCATAGTTCTATACCCCACAGGCCAGGCCTTGTTATTACAAAGCCTGCCAATACACATTACCTATTGTTTGCCACTAACAATCTCCATTAACAGTTATTTACCCTCCCAGCCAGATCATTATCAACTCCGTTGTCCCTCCAACTGTTGTTCTCTCTCTTTGGGCTCTACCCCAGCTATCATTTACTCCTTACCCCCTCCCTCCCCCCATCTTCAGAAAATAAATGGACATTTTCCTAGTTACTATCAGTTCTGAGGAAGGGATACAAACCTGAAAAGTTAACTCTGATTTTTCTTCACAGATGGCGCCAGATCTGCTCAGCTTTTACAGCAACTTCTGTTTTTATTATCTGGTTGGTTTGGTTGAATTGCACCAATTTCATATCTTTTGGTTGAATTGCATCATTTTCATATCTTTTGGTTGAATTGCACCATTTTCATATCTTTTTTTAAAAAGGCAAAAGCTCAGAAACTTAACTTTCGTAAGTTATAAAAATCTGTCAATCTGAAAACTGAACAAGTTGAATTGCTGAAAGTAGTTTTGTAAAACTCCTTTGGCAATCAGTTTTCTTGACTTCAAAACGTTGTTTCTAATTTCTAACATTTTAAAAAAAGTTTATTTTAAAAATACAATTGCTGTAATGTCATCCAACTTGTCTATAAACTCAGCTGGTAAGAAGAGACCCCAAGGAAAGCAGATGAATCCTACACCACCTCAGCCACTATTCTTGCTTTCATGAAATGCAACAGATACTGCCATGCCAGAATGAGGCGCCTGAGCTACACCAGTCAATCCTTAATACATAATTGACTGTCATGCCACAAATTGTCACCTTACAGGATACAAAACTGGCAGCATTACATTAGGCTTGTTTGTAAACTTGTGTAAAAAGCAAAATATTGCAGATTCTAAAAATCTGAGATAAAAGCCATGAATGTTGGAAAGGCTCAGCAGGTTAAGTAGAGCCTCTATGAAGAGAGAAGGAAATTAATGTTTCAGATTGATTATCTTTCATCAGAGCTGGAAAATAATTAGGATGCCCCAGATTTCAGGCATGTACAGAGACATAGAAAGGGGATTGAATGGAAAGAAGAAAAGTTGGGAAAGATTAAATAAGAAAAGGGAAGCAACAACAGATAGCAAAGAAACAAAAGGCAAGTCCAGGAATTGGGAATGTCAGAATCCTTTCTGACAGCTACTTTCAGAAAAAAAATATCAGAAGTTATCGAGTAGAATTGTTAAACTCTTGAAGGCAGTAGAGTGCTTAATTAATTGATATGCTGCTAGAACATAATAGAACTATATAGGTAACCAATGCCACTGAGAAGGGAAGTTAAAATGACAAGTGATGAGAACTTTGCCTGTAGATTGTAAAGAGGCAGAATGCGAAACAGTTGTAAAGTCTCATGCTTTTTGCCTACTAACTGGTCTTGTATGTTTTCAGGACTTGATTGATGGCTTTACTTGGAAACTTCAGGTCCTTTCAAATACCTTTGCTAACAACTTATATTCTTCTATTTACAAATTACTAATGGTGTCCTTATCTGTAATTCCAATGCAATCGGAATAATTTCCCTTTTGTTGGAACGTAAGTAGGTTTAAAAATTATTGCAGTAGGAACTTGCATTAAGAGAGCGCCAAGAACTGAATTGTCCCAAAATGCTATTTTGAGGATTTTAAAACAAGCTTTGACTCTGAGCCATGTAAGGTGATATTAAGGCAGATGACAAAATTTGGTGAAAGAGATATGTTTTAAAGAGGACTGTGAGGTAGAAGTGTGACGAGGTTAAGGAAAGGAATGGTAGAGCTTAGGGCCAAAGTAACTCACCACCTGTGGTTAAGTAAGTAAAATCAAGGATGTTCAGGAGCCTGGTGGTAAAGGAGTTCCGTTGCCTCGGTTGGGTTGTGAATCATGGAGAGATTACAGAGGTAAGAAGAGGCTGGGCCCTGGAGAAATTTTAAAACACAGTTGAGAGTTTCAAATTAAAATAATGCTGTAACCAAGAGCTAGTGCAGGACGGTAAACAAAGAATAAGGTGTGGAGCTGGATGAACACAGCAGGCCAAGCAGCATCTTAGGAGCAGGAAAGCTGACGTTTCGGGCCTAGAGTCTAGACCTCCTGCAGTGCCACAATGATGCCACCCGAAGGTTGCAGGAACAGCAACTCATATTCCGCCTGGGAACCCTGCAGCCTAATGGTATCAATGTGGACTTCACCAGTTTCAAAATCTCCCCTTCCCCCACCGCATCCCTAAACTAGCCCAGTTCGTCCCCCTCCCCCCACTGCACCACACAACCAGCCCAGCTCTTCCCCCCCCCCCCACCCACTGCATCCCAAAACCAGTCCAACCTGTCTCTGCCTCCCTAACCTGTTCTTCCTCTCACCCATCCCTTCCTCCCACCCCAAGCCGCACCCCCATCTACCTACTAACCTCATCCCACCTCCTTGATCTGTCCGTCTTCCCTGGACTGACCTATCCCCTCCCTACCTCCCCACCTATACTCTCTCCACCTATCTTCTTTTCTCTCCATCTTCGGTCCGCCTCCCCTTCTCTCCCTATTTATTCCAGAACCCTCATCCCATCCCCCTCTCTGATGAAGGGTCTAGGCCCGAAATGTCAGCTTTTGTGCTCCTGGGATGCTGCTTGGTCTGCTGTGTTCATCCAGCCTCACATTTTATTATCTTGAAGTTTCTTAGTCCTACTTAATTATCAAACCTATTCCAGGTATAAGTATATTTTTGTAAGTTTTACAGATCTTATTAAGTATCATAAGTAAAGAAACAAAGCACTGAATTCAAGTAGTCATTTCAGCTAATCTATGTTATAATACCAAATCATAACATTGGTGACTCAATGCCTCTCTCATTCAACCAAAAGAACTGCAGATGCTGTAAATCAGGAACAAAAACAAAGTTGCTGCAAAATCTCAGCAGGCCTGGCCACGTCTGTGAAGGAGAAAAAACAGAGTTAACATTTCGGATCTGGTGATCCTGCCTCTCTCGTTCTGTTACTGATCGTCCTTTCTATGCAAATGAACCACTAAAACCTACATCTTAATAAGCTTCAGATCACAAGGTGTACAGCTGGATGAACACAACAGGCTAAGCAGCATCAGAAGAGCAGGAAGGCTGATGTTTCAAACCTAGACCCTCCTTCAGAAAAAAACGGCTTCACAGTGGGATTAAAATTGTTTCAGAGATAGTTGGAACTGCAGATGCTGGAGAATCTGAGATAACAAGGTGCAGAGCTGGATGAACACAGCAGGCCAAGCAGCATCAGAAGATCTGGAATGTTGACGTTTTGGGCCTAGACCCTTCTTGAGGAAAAAAAAATGTTTTCTGAAGAAGGGTCTAGGCCTGAAACATCAGCTTTCCTGCTCCTCTGATGCTGCTTGGCCTGCTGTGTTCACCCAGCTCTACACCTTGTTATCTCAGATTCTCCAGCATCTGCAGTTCCTACTATCTCTTAATAAACCTTATTGGCTACTACCCAGTGTGCATGAACAAAGGCAACCTGAACTCTAATTGGCTTATTAGTGTATGAACTGTTCATTGTCAATCTTGGGTTGGCTAAATGACGCATGCCCAATACCTCTCTAGTTTCTTTAAAAGTAAAGAATAGCCATCTTGGTTTCTTCCTGCTGTCTTGCCATTCCTTTTTTAGCATGCTAATCACTTTGTAGGCTCGTCATTTTTATAATAGCTTGTCCCGCTTAGTCTACCAACTCCATAGATCTTCCCCAAGATGATGACAGTGAGCAATTATGCATAACTCCATAATAAGTATTGAGAACTAAAACAAAGCTCAAAGTAACCATGCAGCCTGTCTCTGCTTCCCTAACCTGTTCTTCCTGTCACCCATCCCTTCCTCCCACCTCAAGCCGCACCTCCATTTCCTACCTACCACCTCATCCCGCCTCCTTGACCTGTCCATCTTCTGTGGACTGACCTATCCCCTCCCTACCTCCTCACCTATACTCTTCTCTCTACCTATCTTGTTTTCTCTCCATCTTTGGTCCGTCTCCCTCTCTCCCCCTGTTTATTCCAGTTCCCTCTCCCCATCCCCCTCTCTGATGAAGGGTCTAGGCCTGAAACGTCAGTTTTTTTGCTCCTGAGATGCTGCTTGGCCTACTGTGTTCATCCAGCTCCACACTTTGTTATCATGCAAACTAATACACTTAGGCTTACTGCATGCTTAAATTACTATTTTAAAATACCCTTGAGTATAGAAGCATTTTACCTGAAAATATTCTCAAATGTGCAGACTTATGTTGATATTAGCTGAGCCATCAAACTGAATGATACCACAAACGTTTGATTTGACCATACTGTTTTTTCCTCATAGAAACTTAAACTGACCACAATTCCAGCAGAGTTTGAATTTAAAAGGATCATAATATTGTTGATTAAACTGTATTTAGCTCAATGTGAGAAACAAGGTCAACTAGGTTTCTTAATTTAACAAATAAAGTTTTCTTTGCATTTTGCAAAATACCTACTGAAGCAAAATGGCAAAATTACTAACAAAACATTTAAAATATTTGTATAAATACCCTTCTTAAAAATAGCTTGTAAACACACACACATGCAGTCACTCCTCCAGGCCTGGAAAAACCTGGCAAAGAACTTTAGACAAATAATGTGCAAGCAACACGTCAGCAGAAGTAATTATTCCTGGATTGACTTTAGCTGCAGATTAATTTTTATACACTTTGCTCATGTCGGTGCTGGGGTTTCTCCCTGTGTTGGTCATGGCTGGTTGTTATTTTCTTTTTCTAAGACAGTGTTATTTAGGAGCCACCTATTTGTGTGATGAACCCTTCCAAACGGTTTTCAACTCTCAAACTTTGAGGATTTCAGGGGAAAGGGGCGGGAAGGCTTTTGGCTTTTTCGTGGTTTTTGTTCCTCTGTGTTCAAAACCAGGTATTTCGTACACACACATTGTGTTGTGACCTCCAGCTGAATGTGTTGAGACATAGTGACCGTATATTTTGCAAATGCAACAGTTTTGCTGCCAGTGTACTTGCTTTGAAAAATGTTCCCTTCAAGAGGCTATTTGCTCATGTACAAATGGCCAATTATATAAATGATTGAATCAGAATATCCAGCCAATGGCGTGATCAGTTGATGTTTTAAATAACAAATCTTTATAACAATTCATTTGGTTGTTTAGGCCATACTGCATAGTAAAAGTAGACCATTCGGCCCATTGACCCTGTGCCACCGTTGGGTGAGATCATGACTGATGTGATAATGCTCCATGCCACTTTCCTGCCTTTTCCCCATAATCCATTGTTCCCTTGCTGATTAAAAATCTGTTTATCCCAGCCTCAGATATACTTATTGATCCAGTCTGTACAGCTCTGTGGGCAAGACTTGCACAGATGCAGTACCCTCCTAAGAGAAGAAATTTCTCCTCATCTCCCCCTTAAATGGCCGATCCTTTATTCTGAAATTATTTGCTCTGTTCTTAGACTCTCTTCCTGAAGAGGAAACACATTATTTGCAACTACCCTGACATGTCCTGTAAGAATCTTATCTTCGGTAAGGTCCCCTGTCATTCTTCTATATTCAAATAAGTACATACCCAACCTACTTAACCTCTCCTCATAAGACAATCTTTCCATACCTGGTAACAACCCAGTGAGTCGCCTGTAGACTACATCCGATGCTAGCATGTCTTTCCTTGGATAAAGAGATTTAGGCCATTAGCTCGAGGCACTGTTGGTATGATGACTTCAGTTTTTAGTGTGCTTATTCTCTGACTGTAAAAATGTCATGCCTTCATTACATTACATCTAGCAATGCAGCTGAGTTATAATTTGTTGCTAACTTCTAAATAACTAGAAAGGCCATGTTGGGTGGGAGTTTAACGATTTTCCTAACAAATAAGTTTCGTCTGGATTGTTATTTAAAATTTTCCTTTAATTCTTTTTAATTTGGAAAGGTACAACTTAATGGTGAAAGTGGCAATTCATCATGCTGTTAGCCCTTACTGCACCGTGGTTCCAACTTCTTCAGACCTTATGAACTCAAGACCTCCATCAGACATGTTGAAATTGGCATGGAATCTTGCTTGGTATGGTGGAATTGATCAAGTCCTGGAACAGAACGGACATCCAGGAATTAATACAGCTCCAGAGTAAGTCTGAGTGCGTTCAGTAAAACGTTTGCATTGTAATGAAGTTTCACAGTAAAAGAATTTTGGTAACATGGGCAACAAGTAAGGACAAACTGTTTCAATTTTTGGTGAGTAATTATAGTCGTATAACAAACTGAAACATGTGAATATAGATGGAAACTTCACTTTCAACCATAATTTCAGCATGAAATTTGCGCATGTATCTTTTCAGCACAATGTATCCAAAGTTCCTCTGAAGTCTTGGAATTGTGCTTTTTTAAATCCAGAACTGAGTTTTGTACCCATCTGACTACAGTTAGCGTAGTTCAGATTTACTTCAGCTACTTTATCAAAAACATAATAAATCACTAGATGTGTCTTCTCTGTCTGGTTTTTAGCATCGTGTTAATGTTTGTCAGCCACTCTTGCACAAGTTCCTACTTGCTTTTAACCTGCTCCAGGTACTTGCTGACAGCTTCCCTGAAAGCTGTGGTTTATCTGTGACCTATTTGTTTGTTAAATTTAAGCATGTAAGCATAGGCAGAATATCAGTGAATTTACAAAATTATAAACTCTAACATATTAGTTTCATTTTGATGAATACATTCGGCGAGGGCAGTATTGTCACTGGACTAGTAATCCAGTGACTGAGCAAGTGCTGAGCCGGATGATGAAATTTGAATTCCATTATTAAGGACTGAAGTTAAAAGACAGACTAACGGCCGCCATGAATCTGCTGTTGATTGGGATAAAAACATATCTGATAAATGCCCTTTAGGGAAAGAAATTCAGCATTTGTTGCCCATCTCCGTTTCTATTGCAAAGGTGGTGATGAGTTGGTTTCTTGAACTGCTGCAGTCCATGTGCTGTAGGTGCACACCCACAATGTCATTAGAGAAGGAATTCCAGGATTTTGACTGAGCTATAGTGAATGAACAAGTCAGGATGGTGAGTGGCTTGGAGGGAAACGTGCATGTGCCTGTATATTTGCTGCCCTTTGTCCTTCTAAATGGTAGGTGTCATGGCTTTGGAGGGTGCTGACTAAGAAGCCTCGGTGAATCTCTTCAGTGCATACTGTAGATAGTACATACTGCTGTGACTCAATATTGCTCGTAGAGGGATGTTTGTGTATGTTGTGCCAGTCAAATGGAATGCTTTGTCCTGGATGATGTCAAGCTTCTTGAATGTCTGGATGTGAGTTTGCTCGCTGAGCTGGAAGGTTAGTTTTCAGACGGTTCGTCACCATTCTAGGTAACATCATCAGTGAGCCTCTGACGAAGCGCTGGTGTTATGTCCCACTTTCTATTTATCTGTTTAGGTTTCCTTGGGTTGCTGATGTCATTTCCTGTTCTTTTTCTCAGAGGATGGTAGATTGATTTGGAGCCAATCTACCATCCTCTGAGAAAAAGAACAGGAAATGACATCAACAACCCAAGGAAACCTAAACAGATAAATAGGAAAGCGGGACATAACACCAGCGCTTCATCGGAGGCTCACTGATGATGTTAGCTAGAATGGTGACAAAACGTCTGATAACTAACCTTCCAGCTCAGCGAGCAAACTCACATCCAGAAATTCAACCTGAGCTACAAATCTTCTCAAAACTCGCTTCTTGAATGTTGTTGGAGCTGCAGTCATCCACACAAATGGGGGGAGTATTTCATCCTACTCCTGACTTTTGCCTTGTGGATGATGAACGATCTTTGCAGAGTCAGATGTGGTGGTGCTGGATGGCTTAAAATGTATAAAGGTGGATAAGTCTTTGGGACCTGATCGAGTGTACCCTAGACCTCTGTGGTAAGCTGGGGGAGTGATCGCTGGGCTCCTTGCTGATTTATTTGTATCATTGATGGCCACAGGTAGAGTGCCAGTAGACTGGAGGCTGGCTAATGTGGTGCCACTACTTAAGAAATGTGTTAAGAAAAAACCAGGGAACAATAGACTGGTGAACCTAACATTGGTGGGCAAGTTGTTGGACGGAATCCTGAGGGATTGGATTTACGTTTGGAAAGGCAAGAACTAATTAGAGATAGTCAACATTACTTTGTGCATGGGAAATCCTGTCTCACTAACCTGGTTGACCTTTTCGAAAATGTGACAAAGAGGACTGATGAGTGCAGAGCAGTGGATGTGATTTAAGTGGCCTTCAGTAAGGCATTCGACAAGGTTCTTGATGGTAGGCTGGTTATCAAGGTCAGATCACATGGAATACAGGGACAACTATCCATTTGTATACAGAACTGGCTCAAAGATAGAAGACAGGATGGTGGTGGAGGGTTGCATTTCAGACTGGAAGCCTATGACCAACTGTGTGTTAGAAGGATTGGAACTAGGACCACTGCATTTGAAAAAGTTTGGTGTGCTTGCCTTTATCGGTCAGTGCATTGAATATAGGAGTTAGGAGGTTATGTTGAGGCTGTACAGTATGTTGGTTAGACCACTTTTGGAATACTGTTTGCAGTTCTGGTCTCTCTGCTATAGGAAGGCTGTTGTGAAACTTCAAAGCTTTCAGAAAAGATTTACAAAGATATTGCCAGGGCTGGATGGTTTGAATTATAGGAAGTGGCTGAATAGGCTGGTGTAATTTTCTCTGGAGCTTTGAAAGCTGATGGGTGACCTTAAAGGTTTATAGAATCATGAGGGGCATGGATAGGGTGAGTAGACAAGGTCTTTTCCTCAGGGTGGGGGAGTCAAAAGCTAGAGGGCATAGGTTTAATGTGAGCGGGGCATGATTTAACAGGAACCTAAGAGGCAACTTTATCACACAGAGGGCCGTGTATGTGTGAAATGAACTGCCAGAAGAAGTGGTGGAGGCTGGTATAATTACAACATAAAAGGGCATCTGGATGTATATATGAATAGGAAAGGTTTAGATCGATATGGGCCAAATGTTGGCAAATTGGACCAGATTTATCTAGAATATCTGGTCACCTTGGACGAATTAGACCGAAGGGTTTGTTTCCTGCTGTACTATGACTATATGACTGAGTCGGAAAGTGAATTTCTCATCACAGAAATCCTAGATTCTGACTCACTCTTGTAGCCGCAGTGTTTAAACGGCAGATCCAATTCAGTTTCTGGTCAACAATAACCTTCAGTATTCCATGTCAACACCCTTCAAGATGATGATAATGGTGTTTTCATGATGGTAATGGCATTGAATACCAAGGGGTGAAGGTTAGGTTTTGTCTTATTGAAGATGGTCATTAAATGGCACAAATTTGACTTGCTGTTTATCAGCCCAAGTCTGAATGTAGTGCAGGTCTTGCAGTTTACAAGCACATATGCTTATAGGTGAATTGTGTCTCTTGCTGCTAATGGCCCGATGTCTGATCTTGAATTGTTAGATCTGTTCACAGTCTGCCTCATTCAGTGCAATATGATTGGAAATATCCTCCATGTAGAAATACAAATTTGTTTCCACAAGAATTGTGTGTGGTCTCTCTTACTAATACTTTAACAGGTTGATGCATGTGCAACAGGCTGATTAATAAGGAATAAATCCAGTAAATTTTCCATTTTGTTTATTTCTTCATCACTTTCTGTGGATAATGTCTAGTAGCTATATTCTTTAGAACTCGCTCAACTTAGTTAGTAGTACCTAGTCACACTTGGTGATGGAGTTTAAGTCATTTGCGCTAAGTAAAATTGACATCCTGGTCACCCTTCTTCCTCCTTCAATTAATGTTTAATATGATATATCTGGCAAGTTTTCCACATTGTCAGGTTGATGCAGTGATGTAGATGTACTGTAAGCTTGAATAGCGTTGGGTCTAATTCTGAAGTACAAGTCTTCTTTACTGTTGGTGAAATGTTGTCAGAGCCCAAAGCCTTTGCAATATCCATTGATGCAGCTGTTTTGTGATAGCACTGGAGTGAATCAAATTATTTGAACTTGGAGGAGTACTGATTCATCAACTGAGCTAAGGTGGTAGTTAGTAATCAACAGGAGGTTTACTTGCCTTCCATTTGACCTGATGCCGTGAAATTTCATGGGGTCCGGACCCCATGTTACCTACTCCCCAGGGCACTGTATACTACTGTGTTTCCACTTCTTGTGGGTGCATTCCGCCACTGGGATAGGATAGACAACAGACAATAGGTGCTGGAGTAGGCCATTCGGCCCTTCGAGCCAACACCACCATTCATTATGATCATGGCTGATCATCCACAGTCAGTATCCTGTTCCTGCCTTATCCCCATAACCCTTGATTCCACTATCTTTCAGAGCTCCATCTATCTCTTTCTTGAAAGTATCCAGAGAGTTGGCCTCCACTGCCATCTGGGGCAGACCGTTCCGTATATCCACCGCTTTCTGGGTGAAGAAGCTTTTCCTCAACTCTGTTCTAAATGGCCTACCCCTTATTTTTAAACTGTGTCCTCTGGTTCTGGACTCACCCATCAGCGGAAACATGCTTCCTGCCTCCAGAGTGGCAATCCCTTAATAATCTTATACGCCTCAATCAGATCCCCTCTCATCCTTCTAAACTCAAGTGTATACAAGCCCAGTCGCTCCAATCTTTCAACATATGATAGTCCTGCCATTGAGGGAATTGACCTTGTGAACCTACGCTGCACTCCCTCAATAGCAAAAATGCCCTTCCTCAAATTTGGAGACCAAAACTGCACACAGTACTCCAGGTGTGGTCTCACCAGGGCCCTGTACAGCTGCAGAAGGATCTCTTTGCTCCTATACTCAATTCCTCTTGTTATGAAGACCAGCATGCTAATAGCTTTCTTCACTGCCTGCTGTACCTGCATGCTTGCTTTCATTGACTGATATACAAGAACACCAAGGTCTCATTGTGCTTCCCCTTTACCTAACTTGACTCTATTGAGATAGTAATCTGCCTTCCTGTCCTTGCCACCAAACTGTATAACCGCACATTTATCCACATTAAACTGTATCTGCCCTGCATCCGTCCACTCACCTAGCCTGTCCAAGTCACCCTGTATTCTCATAACATCCTCCTCACATTTCACACTGCCACCCAACTTTGTGTCATCAGCAAATTTGCTAATATTACTTTTAATGCCTTCGTCTATATCATTAATATATATCGTAAACAGCTGCAGTCCCAGCACCAAACCTTGTGGTACCTCATTGGTCACTGCCTGCCGTTCCGAAAGGGATCTGTTTATCACTACTCTTTGCTTCCTGTCAGCCAGCCAATTTTTAATCTAAGTCAGTATTTTTCCCCCAATACCATGTGCCCTAATTTTGTTCACCAATCTCCTATGCGGGACTTTATCAAAGGCTTTCTGAAAGTCCAGGTACATTACATCTACTGGTTCTCCCTTGTCCATCTTCATAGATACATCCTCAAAAAACTCCAGAAGATTAGTCAAGCACGATTTCCCCTTCGTAAATCCATGCTGACTCTGACCGATTCTGTTACTGCTATCCAATTGAGTCGTAATTTCATCTTTTATAATTGACTCCAGCATCTTCCCCACCACTGACGTCAGACTAACCGGTCTATAATTTCCTGTTTTCTCTCTCCCCCCTTTCTTGAAAAGTGGGACAACATTTGCCACCCTCCAATCCGCAGGAACTGATCCTGAATCTATCGAACCTTGGAAAATAATTACCAGCACATCCACAATTTCTAGAGCCACCTCTAAGTACCTTGGGATGCAGACCATCAGGTCCCGGGGACTTATCGGCCTTCAGACCTAACAGTCTATCCAACACCATTTCCTGCCAAATATAAATACCCTTCAGTTCATCCATTACCCCAGGTCCTTCAGCCACTATTGCATCTGGGAGATTGCTTGTGTCTTCCCTAGTGAAGACAGATCCAAAGTACCTATTCAACTCTTCTGCCGTTTCCTTGTTCCAAATAATAAATTCACCCATTTCTGACTTCCAGGGACCAATTTTAGTCTTAACCATTTTTTTCTTTTCACATACCTAAAAAGGCTTTTACTATCCTCCTTTATATTTTTGGCCAGTTTTCCATCATAGCTCATTTTTTCTCTGTGTATTGCCTTTTTAGTTATCCGCTGTTGCGCTTTAAAAGCTTCCCAGTACTCTGGCTTCCCACTCATCATTGCTATGTTATAATCTTCTCTTTTATCTTTGTACAGTCCTTAACTTCCCTCGTCAGCCCCTGCCTCCCCTTAGAATCTTTCTTCCACTTTGGTATGAACTGATCCTGCACCTTTTGCATTATATCCAGAATTACCTGCCATTGTTGTTCCACTGCCATCCCTGCTCGGGTATTGTACCATTGAACTTTGGCCAGCTCCTCCCTCATAGCTCCATAGCTCCCTTTTATTCAACTGCAATACTGACACTTCCGATTCTCCCTGCTCCCTCTCAAACTGCAGATTAAAACTTATCATATTATGGTCACTACCTCCTAATGGCTCCTTTACTTTGAGGCCCCTGATCAAATCCGGTTCATTGCACAACACCAGATCCAGAACTGCCTCCTCCCTGGTACGCTCCAGTGCAAGCTTTTCTAAGAATCTATCTCGGAGGCACTCCACAAACTCCCTTTCTTGGGGTCCAGTACCATACTGATTCTCCCAGTCTACCCGCGTGTTGAAATCTCCCATAACAAATGTAGTGATACCTTTGTGACAGGCCAATTTCAACTCTTGATTCAACTTGCACCCTACATCCTGACTACTGTTTGGGGGCCTGTAGATAACTCCCGTTAGGTCTTTCTACCCTTAGAATTTCTCAGCTCTATCTATACTGACTCTACATCTTCTGACTGTATGTAGTAGTTGCAAAGGTACTTAACAGATCAGGCAGCATCCGTGGAGAGAAAGCCATATTTTCCTAGCTACTAATAGCTTTGATGGAGTCACTGAACTCAACTTTAACTCTGCTTTCTTCCTAAAGATGCTGCCACACCTGTTGAGTTTCACGATCAATTTCTGTTTCTGTTTCTGTTTCTGTTTTAGATCTCCTGCAGGGACAGTTCTTTGTTCCATTATTTGTTTTATTTGTAATTGTGGTGCCTGGGGCATTTTCTGTTCCACATGATTCTATTTACATGACTGTGTCTGGTTGTTGATGGACTTTCCCTCCATCATGAGATCAGTGGTCGGTATTTTCACTGAGGACAACACTATTCATGAGTCCAAGATACTGAAGTAATTTGTGTCCATATGCTGCAAGACCTCTACGACACTGAGGCTTATGTGATAAATAGCCAATAGTGTTCGAGCCACTGAAGTGCCAGGCCCTGACCATCTCCAAAAGGAAAGAATGTTCCTTAATCTTCAATAACAACACCAACTCTGAATATCCTCAAAAACTGATCTGGATTGTTCATGTAGTACTGTAGTTGCAAGAGCAGGTCAGAGACTGGGAAATTTGCAGCAAATAACTCACCACCTGAATCTTCAAAACCTTGTCCGACATCTATTCGGCGCAAGTCAGGATTATGGTGATTACTTTTTATGTACCTAGTTGGTTGCAGCTTCAATATAATCTTAAAGCCTGATGCCACCTTTAAGAGGATAATTTGGGATGTTGGCCTTGTCAGTGAAGCCTACAAGCGTTTCCAGAATTTTTAAAAGTAACTACTGACTTCTACAACTGTTTCTGAAAGCAGAGATTGATGAGTCTTCGAATGTATTTGGCTGTTTCTCAATATGCTGCTGAATCATGACTGACTGACCTTGATAGGGATCGATAACATGAAACATGAGCATTAGTGGTGTGTGAATGGTCTCATGTTGTTAGCATAATGTATTTGATGTTGGCAAAAGGAGTTCAAGTTATTATCTTCTGACCTTCCCATGTCATCTTTGTAATGCTTTGTGCACAAATATGTGGTACTTCTAAAACCAGTAAACCTGATGATTGCATTAATCTGCACACATCTTTTGTCAAACTAGCAACTCAGCAGGGATTATACACTCAAAATAGTAATTCAAATCTAATATGCAGCAGACAAATTGGAAAATGCCATCCAATCGTCTTAGTCTATTGTTATGGCATGACTGTTTCTATTGAAGATGATTTAAATATTCATTGTTTTGCAAATAAAGCTGTGCATTCTCTCATTCTGTAGGTTAAATATTGATGATAGAGAATTATATTTGTATACCTATTGACTTCTTGACATCTTAATTTGTTGCTTTCTACCTTTTCTCTTTTACAGATTTTTAGAAAACCTGAGGTTGTCTCCCGTTGACATTACAATACTTAAAACAACCTATGTTGCTAAGGGTCTGCAGGACTGCCTTGTTTCCATTACCAAGGCAACATCTCATAGTGTTGTCAGTTCTACTCTTGCTAGAATGAGATTGTATTTGCTGAATGACGAACTAGCTCTGAAACGAGGCACTGGTTCCAGTATATCTATACTGCATGACCTTGAATGGCAAACAGCATTGAGCAGGTATGTGTACTTACTGAAGGCCCCCACAATTCTTACAAATGTTGGGATGTTACAATCTGTGAAGGCTAATCATATTTAAAAAGAAATTGGAACTTTCAGTTAACAACTTAAACTGATGACAGGGCAAGTTTTTGCATTTGAAAGCTTTAACAAATGACTAAAAGCACAACTGAAAACCAACATTTTGAGGCAATTTTCACTTTAAACTACATCTAAGAACTTTTGTTTATACTTGGCACATTCTAATGAGGATTGTTATTCTGCAGAGATTGGAAAATTTACTTTTGCTTTCAGTTTCAGATGATTTCATTTTTCCCATCCTGCTCTGTCTGACCATCAGTGACTGCCTCTAAGGTGCCACGTTAGTGTTTAGAGTTTCATAAGGCCACCTCCAAAGTAAAACCTGTTCCAATTAATTCATCTCCACCCACGATGCCAGGATGACAATCCCAGAATACTTAGCTGCAGAATGCATCACTTTGATTCGAGATTGGGTGTCTCTCTCCTACAGCTGTTTGTATTACACATAGTTAAGCGTTTTCTTTCTGCTGGCCACCTAGACCATTTGTTGGCCTGTGATCCTCGTTGATTTATAGGGCAATCTGTGGCCTTATCTCAAAAATGGCCTCAGCACTCTTCTCCATGGCAACACGGATAATATTAGCTTTGCATTCAAGTAGAAATGCTAACTATCTATTCTTGATCACAACACATTTTCATCTTAGGAGTAAATGGATATTTTACAGCACAACCATGAACAACATGATACGTTCAACACCTTTCTTGGACTTTGGAAGACTTGGAATCTACCATTGTGAACACTAAGACTACTGCCATTTTTGCCAGTTTTTATGCCATTGCCCCTCGAACACATACAAAGCTTCTCTTCGAACCTTAACCACCTCAGGCCAGTTGCCAAGGAGACTTCAGAATAAGCATGCGACACCCTCTGTTTTACCCGCAATTAATCAAATTTCCAATCTTTACAATCTTCTGTGTCTCAAATGCAACAATAACTACCCAAGCACTAAAGCCTAACATGAACCCTGTATGATTGCTAGTTGTTTTTGATTGAGGTTTTACTCTTTCCATGACGGATTTTATGTATTTCAGTTTTTTGAAATAAAGATGGTATTAGTGAATAGAATGCACATGTCACCATTTTTGGTGTTTCTTTCTGATAGCCCTATTCCAATTCTTGTTGTAAAATATGTGCTGTAGATAAAAATGATGAGTCTTGTACCTTTCATTGCAATGCTGATCGAGTATTTGGAGAACAGTCGGAAAAAAGTTAATTAGTCGTGAAATTCAGCTTCAGGTGATAGATTTGTACTGCTGCTGTTAAAGATGAAGAGAATGTTGGTAAAATGATGAAGTTGTTTGAAGTTACAGAATGTGATGATCTGCTGATGATAGGATTTGCCATCACAGGTGGAACAAAGAGGGTATAGTCAACCAAAGTAACGAGCAATATTGATTGTTATGGTTTGTTGCTAGCTTTTGAAGAGAATTAATGAGTTTTGAAAGTGTAATATTGCATGGGGTATCAGTGAAAGTTTACAAGGACAGGAGTACTAATTAGGATAGATTAGAACAGAACCTGTAAAGGGCAGTGTGGTACTTTTCCTGTAATACTTTTCCTGCCTCTGGAACAGGAGGCCTAGGTTCAAGTCCCACCTGCTGCAGAAATGTGTACAGGTTGACAGAAAAATATGGAACTTATCTGTAGAGTTTTTGATCACTTGACATGCGAGTGGTTTGTGCCCAAGTGGCTTCAGCCAAATATATTAGAGACATTAAGCCTCAAGGTGATGATGCAGTGAATTAATATGCATAAGCTTGGGCATGTAGTGGTTGTGGTGGTAAAATGGATTTGAGAGTTCTCCTCTGACACTGAGGGTGAGCTTTGACAGGTTCAATTTGAGCAAACCGTCAGAATGAAGGATGAACTAGATACCAGAGATTCAGATGAATACAGCAGGTGTATACATTCACTTACATTTTGATTTTCCTCATTGCAGTTAGACTTTAAGCAATGAAACCATAGCTGAAATCCTGATGAGTACAATGAGGAGTGCACGTCACCATTTTTCTTTCAGTCCACTGTTTTTCTCACCTCCTTCACAAAACTGCCCAGACAAATTGGAATAGGAATGTGCTTGGGCTATTGCCTATCCTTAGGTGATGGCAGTGGTCTTCCAGAGCATTTTTTCTTTTATATTGAGCATGATGTATACATTACTAAAGAGTACAGGCAAACTAAGTATCAAACTATAAGAAATGGACAGCTTAGAAAATTTGCACAAATTAGCAGTTACATTTCTGAAATACTAGATGTATTCTTTATTTTATTATGTTCTGTAGTCCAACTTTTGATCTGTTTTACCATGTCAACTTAGCTGTGACAATTCTGCAAAAATAACACACAATCGCGAGCATAAAATGTTACTCTAGGGATGTGGAAATCTGCATTAGTTTGAAATTTTACACACATATTGTTATTGATGTTCCAGATTTTTACTAGTTCTTCCAGCCAGTGTTGAGGATGAGAAGCTGCTGGCTGATGTTTTGGCTTTCCTGAGCAAAATGTTGAAAGCACAAAGGGATAGTACAGATACTCGGAACCTAAATCTGCTTCTGGAGTTCCTGCTTAGACAGGTAATAAAACATTGCAAATACTACAAATGCACAAAGATGAATAGTTACTACAGATTCAGAGTTCTAGACCAACAATCTCTGGATCTGAGACTGTCCTGGATTTTGGGTTTGGTGCTTTGGGCCAGGGGTGCATTGAATCAGTCTAGTTGGGTGTGATCAAGGCTTGCATGGAATGTGGCATAAATGTAGTGCATGTTCAGATTATTCCAGGTAAACTTTAAAAATAAATTCAGTTGAAGTTGATGTATGGAACATTATGGAAATGTCTAATTTTCAGGCATATCTGATTTTTGGACCACCATTATAGAGACACCCTACCCATATACTAAATGGCTGTAATCAAATCAGGAAAAATGAATGCCCATTAGGATGATGAAATAAACATTAGCACCCAGCCCTGAGAAAATGCACTCGCTCTTGTACTTCTAATCCCTTGAATTGTCGCACTCTTTGCTAAATCCATGTAGACAATGTTTATTGCTCTGCCTCCTTTCAACTTCTTTGTCACCTCTTCAAAGAACTCAATCAAAAGAGTGAGACACAATTTCCCATGCATAAAGCCATTTATCACTTTGTAAGATTGTGTCTGTTTGTCACATTTGTTTGCTGAACTTCAGCTTAAGAGTTTGCAATTTGAGATAAACAATTACCTTCTTTCATGCATTTCTGTTGTGCTTTAGAAACCTTTTCAGTCTTTCTTGATTCTGGGAGTCACTTTTTTCTTTGCAGTGTAATTAAGGCTGTTCTCCTATTGATGCATTTGAGTTATGTCCAGGATGATTTGAAAGGTGTTTTGTTTGTTCTTTCAAATAGACATGGGAATTACTTAAATTGTACCTCTGAACCTTTTAAGTGCTAATTTTGTGCCAGTTTAGTCACACTCAACTTTGGAAGGAACACCAATGTCCTTTATATATAAATATTTTGGTTGCAACGGTCTTTAGAAGACATTGTATTCATGAACTGTGGTCTTCATATTGCAAAAAGGTATAGAAGTATGGAAGAAGGCATGAAAATATATACAAGCTTGTTTCCAAAACTGAGTGGTTATAGTTATCAGGAAAGGTTGATCAAAATTTGCTGTTATTCTCCAGAAATTAGAAGACTGAGGCATAACCTACCCAATGGTCTTTTTAAAATTATGATGACATTTAATAGGGAGAAAGCTTCCACGTCCCGTCAGTTTCAAAATGCAAGGAGGCTAAATCTCAGATTGTTGCTAATAAATGTAATAAGCAAATCAGGAAGAATCTGTTTACCTAGAGGACAGTTACAATGTGGGAAATTGCTACCACAGCAAATTGTTGAGGTGAAAAAAAGCCCTGTTCTTACTGAAAAGAAGCAGCTCGATAAATACACAAAAGAGAAAGGAATAGGAAGATCTGCTGACAGACTAAATGATGCAAAGATGGACAGGCTTCTGTGGAGCGTAAACGCCAACATAGACATTTGGACCAGTTAAAAGGTTTTTGGACTGGAATTTTTATGTAGCTGGAATTTATGCCCTTCTCCTAATTCTTAAGTTCTTATGTGAATCCCTCCATCTCATAGTCCAAAACGTTGTCGGAATATGATGAATTTGTAAGATCAGAACATGAATTGTTGAATTGTAAACATTTTAGTTCTGTGCTGCTGCGCTTTGCACCAATTTTTAAAAAATACCTCAAGCCATATTTCTTTAACATTGAGTGATAAGCCGAATTTTACCCTTCCCTATTAGTTTCAATTTTCTTCCTTCCTTAACTTTGTAAATTTCACCGATATGTGAAATGCCTTGAAGCACTACTTAAGTGCCTAATAATCTATAAAACTGGCTGTTACTGTACTACTCTTGTGTAGCCTGGATCCAAGTTTGCTTAATGGTATTGTATATTCCTGCTGATTATGAAATGAATTAGTGTTCTCATAAATAATGAGAATTAAGCAGAACTATGTTCTAATCGAATGTGCTAGCATTTTACAAAAATGTGATAGCTATCCGTAATGTTTGGATTTTGGCACCAGTATTTTTTCATCATCCGTCTGCATTTTTAGGATTTGAATAACATCGGTTGCCTTGCAGAGTTGTTTAGTTTTGAAGCTGATATGTTTATAATACGTTAACACATATTAATTCCATTGATATTCAAAAGAGACAGTATAACGTGGAGATCACTGCTGGAAATCTATTTCCTCCATTTCTGTGGGTAACACAAGCCTGTCTGTGCCAATCTGTATTCTCCGGCTTATAAATTGATGCTGAGTAAAAGTATGTTAGCTGAAAAAATAGATGGGAAATAGCATTTATTTTCCGTGCTTCAAGAATAAATGTCTAATTTTGTATCTAAATGGCATTCATTTCATTGAACGCAAACCTGTTGTCTTGCCAGAACTAAAGTTAATCTTTTCATGATCCCAAACTTATCTACATGTACTTAAACATTCCTCTCCCGTGATCTTTCAAATGTTGTGATCCTGGCACTGTGGTTCATTAATTAAACCTTCACTATTTTGGTGGAGCAGTCGAGGTGAACAGAATGCAAGTAGCTAACAGTAACCACAATCCTTAGAATTATTACCCTGTATCAGAACAGAAGTCGGATTATGGATGGGGCATTGGTAAGGTTGTGCAAGAAGTGGAACATACGATTCATTTGAGTTGCTGTTCTATTAATGTGTTTCACTGACAGGAAAACAGTCCACTGATGAATTTGTTACTGCAAACTGGATCACCAGCGCAAGGTGAAATGGATGAAATTCAGACTCTTGTTAGGCAGAAACTTCAAAAGGAACTGATTGGATTCTTCAACTCAATATTGCGATCTCTCACCTCTGTTACAAACAGGTACCAAATGATACTCAGTAACAAATAAATTAGAAATTTGAGAAACCTAGTCTCTAACAGTGACCATGAAACTGTCATTTATTGTTAAGAGAGTGGACAACAGTATAGCAGATGGAGATCTAAAACAGAAACAGAAATTGATCGTGAAACTCAGCAGCATCTTTGGGAAGAAAGCAGAGTTAAAGTTGAGTTCAGTGACTCGATCAAAGCTATTAGTAGCTAGGAAAATATGGCTTTCTCCCCACGGATGCTGCCTGACCTGTTAAGTACCTTTGCAATTACTACATAGAGTCAGGAGATGTAGAGTCAGTATAGATAGAGCTGAGAAATTCTAAGGGTAGAAAGACCTAACGGGAGTTATCTACAGGCCCCCAAACAGTAGTCAGGATGTAGGGTGCAAGTTGCATCATAGAATGGCATCTGAAACTGGAAGTCAGTGCTACCTGCTCCCAACAAGGACTCATCAGTGCTCTGGACCTTCACTGATTGCCATCCTGTGTGTTAACTAATTACACAACTGATGATGTTTAATTATATTCAGGTGGGGGGCATTAACTGGAGATTCACTTGTGTTCCCATCGTACATATACGTATATAAAGTGGGAAATTGAAAACTAGGGATTGTGGTTGGAGGTTCCAGTTTTACTGTGTTTCACTCTAAATAAAATTACAATTGTGAAGATGAAGGTGCATTCTATTTATCACTGATAATGGGAACTGCAGATGCTGGAGAATTCCAAGATAATAAAATGTGAGGCTGGATGAACACAGCAGGCCAAGCAGCATCTCAGGAGCACAAAAGCTGACGTTTCGGGCCTAGACCCTTCTTCAGAGAGGGGGATGGGGAGAGGGAACTGGAATAAATAGGGAGAGAGGGGGAGGCGGACCAAAGATGGAGAGTAAAGAAGATAGGTGGAGAGAGTATAGGTGGGGAGGTAGGGAGGGGATAGGTCAGTCCAGGGAAGACGGACAGGTCAAGGAGGTGGGATGAGGTTAGTAGGTAGATGGGGGTGCGGCTTGAGGTGGGAGGAAGGGATGGGTGAGAGGAAGAACCGGTTAGGGAGGCAGAGACAGGTTGGACTGGTTTTGGGATGCAGTGGGTGGGGGGGGAAGAGCTGGGCTGGTTGTGGGGGGAGGGAAGAACTGGGCTGGTTTAGGGATGCGGTGGAGGAAGGGGAGATTTTGAAACTGGTGAAGTCCACATTGATACCATTAGGCTGCAGGGTTCCCAGGCGGAATATGAGTTGCTGTTCCTGCAACCTTCAGGTGGCATCATTGTGGCACTGCAGGAGGCCTATGATGGACATGTCATCGAAAGAATGGGAGGGGGAGTGGAAATGGTTTGCGACTGGGAGGTGCAGTTGTTTGTTGCGAACTGAGCGGAGGTGTTCTGCAAAGCGGTCTCCAAGCCTCCGCTTGGTTTCCCCAATGTAGAGGAAGCCACATCGGGTACAGTGGATGCAGTGTACCACATTGACAGATGTGCAGGTGAACCTCTGCTTAATGTGGAATGTCATCTTGGGGCCTGGGATAGGGGTGAGGGAAGAGGTGTGGGGGCAAGTGTAGCATTTCCTGCAGTTGCAGGGGAAGGTGCCGGGTGTGGTGGGGTTGGAGGGCAGTGTGGAGCGAACAAGGGAGTCACGGAGAGAGTGGTCTCTCTGGAAAGCAGACAGGGGTGGGGATAGAAAAATGTCTTGGGTGATGGGGTCAGATTGTAGATGGCGGAAGTGTCGGAGGATGATACGTTGTATCCGGAGGTTGGTGGGTTGGTGTGTGAGAACGAGGGAGATCCTCTTTGGGCGGTTGTGGCGGGGGCGGGGTGTGAGGGATGTGTTGCGGGAAATACGGGAGACGCGGTCAATGGCGTTCTCGATCACTGTGGGGGGTAAGTTGCGGTCCTTGAAGAACTTGGACATCTGGGATGTGCGGGAGTGGAATGTCTTATCGTGGGAGCGGAGGCGGAGGAATTGGGAATAGGGGATGGAATTTTTGCAGGAGGGTGGGTGGGAGGAGGTGTATTCTAGGTAGCTGTGGGAGTCGGTGGGCTTGAAATGGACATCAGTTACAAGCTGGTTGCCTGAGATGGAGACTGAGAGATGCAGGAAGGTGAGGGATGTGCTGGAGATGGCCCAGGTGAACTGAAGGTTGGGGTGGAAGGTGTTGGTGACGTGGATGAACTGTTCGAGCTCCTCTGGGGAGCAAGAGGCGGCGCCGATACAGTCATCAATGTACTGGAGGAAGAGGTGGGGTTTGGGGCCTGTGTATGTGCGGAAGAGGGACTGCTCCACGTAACCTACAAAGAGGCAGGCATAGCTGGGGCCCATGCGGGTGCCCATGGCCACCCCCTTAGTCTGTAGGAAGTGGGCACAGTGGTAGTATGGCGCACTGACCTCTACATCGCCGAGGCCAGAGGCCAACTCTCCGACACCACCTCCTACCGCCCCCTTGAACATGACCCCACACCCGAGCACCAAACCATCATCTCCAACACCATTCATGACCTCATCACCTCAGGGGACCTCCCACCCACAGCCTCCAACCTCATTGTTCCCCAACCCCGCACGGCCCGTTTCTATCTCCTTCCCAAAATCCACAAACCTGCCTGCCCTGGTCGACCCATTGTCTCAGCCTGCTCCTGCCCCGCCGAACTCATCTCCACCTCTCTGGACTCCATTTTCTCCCCTTTGGTCCAGGAACTCCCCACCTACGTCCGTGACACCACCCACGCCCTCCACCTCCTCCAGGACTTCCAATTCCCTGGCCCCCAACACCTCATCTTCACCATGGACGTCCAGTCCCTATACACCTGCATTCCGCATGCAGATGGCCTCAAGGCCCTCCGCTTCTTCCTGTCCCGCAGGCCCGACCAGCCCCCCCTCCACCGACACCCTCATCCGCCTAGCTGAACTCATCCTCACCCTCAACAACTTCTCTTTTGACTCCTCCCACTTCCTACAGACTAAGGGGGTGGCCATGGGCACCCGCATGGGCCCCAGCTATGCCTGCCTCTTTGTAGGTTACGTGGAACAGTCCCTCTTCCACACCTACACAGGCCCCAAACCCCACCTCTTCCTCCGGTACATTGATGACTGTATCGGCGCCGCCTCTTGCTCCCCAGAGGAGCTCAAACAGTTCATCTACTTCACCAACACCTTCCATCCCAACCTTCAGTTCACCTGGGCCATCTCCAGCACATCCCTCACCTTCCTGGACCTCTCAGTCTCCATCTCAGGCAACCAGCTTGTAACTGATGTCCGTTTCAAGCCCACCGACTCCCACAGCTACCTAGAATACACCTCCTCCCACCCACCCTGCTGCAAAAATTCCATCCCCTATTCCCAATTCCTCCGCCTCCGCCGCATCTGCTCCCACGATAAGACATTCCACTCCCGCACATCCCAGATGTCCAAGTTCTTCAAGGACCGCAACTTTCCCCCCACAGTGATCGAGAACGCCCTTGACCGCGTCTCCCGTATTTTCCGCAACACATCCCTCACACCCCACCCCCGCCACAACTGCCCAAAGAGGATCCCCCTCGTTCTCACACACCACCCCACCAACCTCCGGATACAACGCATCATCCTCCGACACTTCCGCCATCTACAATCCGACCCCACCAGCCAAGACATTTTTCCATCCCCACCCCTGTCTGCTTTCCGGAGAGACCGCTCTCTCCATGACTCGCTTGTTCGCTCCACACTGCCCTCCAACCCCACCACACCCGGCACCTTCCCCTGCAATGGCAGGAAATGCTGCACTTGCCCCCACACCTCCTCCCTCACCCCTATCCCAGGCCCCAAGATGACATTCCACATTAAGCAGAGGCTCACCTGCACATCTGCCAATGTGGTACACTGCATCCACTGTACCCGGTGTGGCCTCCTCTACATTGGGGAAACCAAGCAGAGGCTTGGAGACCGCTTTGCAGAACACCTCCGCTCAGTTCGCAACAAACAACTGCACCTCCCAGTCGCAAACCATTTCCACTCCCCCTCCCATTCTTTCGATGACATGTCCATCATGGGCCTCCTGCAGTGCCACAATGATGCCACCCAAAGGTTGCAGGAACAGCAACTCATATTCCACCTGGGAACCCTGCAGCCTAATGGTATCAATGTGGACTTCACCAGTTTCAAAATCTCCCCTTCCGCAACTGCATCCCTAAACCAGCCCAGTTCGTCCCCTCCCCCCACTGCACCACACAACCAGCCCAGCTCTTCACCCCCCGCCACCCACTGCATCCCAAAACCAGTCCAACCTGTCTCTGCCTCCCTAACCGGTTTTTCCTCTCACCCATCCCTTCCTCCCACCCCAAGCCGCACCCCCATCTACCTACTAACCTCATCCCACCTCCTTGACCTGTCCGTCTTCCCTGGACTGACCTATCCCCTCCCTACCTCCCCACCTACACTCTCTCCACCTATCTTCTTTACTCTCCATCTTCGGTCCACCTCCCCCTCTCTCCCTATTTATTCCAGTTCCCTCTCCCCATCCCCCTCTCTGATGAAGGGTCTAGGCCCGAAACGTCAGCTTTTGTGCTCCTGAGATGCTGCTTGGCCTGCTGTGTTCATCCAGCCTCACATTTTATTATCTTGGAATTCTCCAGCACTGCCTGATTATCTTACTTATTAAACCACACTCCTCAACACTATCCCCTAGCGCAAATTTTCGCTCTTCTGATTCTATTGCTTTGTTCATCCTGTCTTCCCTTGCCACTATTGAGAAGTTATGATCTGAAATTCTCTGTCTCAATATTTCTCCCTTTCATTTTTCCTTTTTAAAATCTGTCCCATAGACCAAGCTCTTAGTCACCTTTTCAAAACCCTTTTGCTTTGGATTCAGATTCAGCATCTTTTTTTTTGCATTTTGTTCATGTAAAGTGGCATCAACAAAAAGTTACATTGATTGGTAAACATCTCGAGAACGTTCTTCATTAGTAGCTATGTAAATGCAAGTTGTGATAACATTGGAAGGCAAGAATCTCAAAAATTCCTTCTGGAATATTAACTTTGTTAAGCGTTTAATAGCGGTATCATGTGCCATCTTTGAGATTTATGATATTTTTCTTACTGTTCGCACCGCTTATCCGATAACTTCCGACTTGTAGAAACATTGTTGTGATTTCCCCAAAGTTTACGTTAAACTTCTGTTCGAAAGCCATTCCTTTATGGCTGAAATTGGTAATTATGCTATTTTAATTAGGTATTTTTCCTTAACCAGAGATGGTTCATCAACTAAAATATATTTTCTCTGAATTTGCATTGTTCTTTGCTTTTCAGAAAATGCCTATTGTTGGCTGGTCCTTTCAGAACCCAACTTTCATTTAAGCTTCTCCAGTGTCTGCGAATCACTAATGCACCACATTTCTATGGATTACCTGCATTGGAGAGGACACTGCGTGGAATGGTCTATGTTACTGCTGTTCCTGGCTGGACCTTACATTCAACCACTGAGGACCCTTACATGCTTTGTAAGAAATATTTGACTGGACTGCTGGAGGTAAGTATTGAAATGTGTATAATTTATAAAAGTAAATTACAACATAAGGGGAATTAAAATTTGAAATAAAATCAGAAAAACCTGAAAGCACTCTCAGCACGTTAGGCATCACCTATGGCAAGAGAAATAGTTAACGTTTCATTTAATTGACCTTTCATTTCATCAGGCTTTGTCCGTGTTAATTTTTTACTCCTCCGGTGATGATGATTAAGAAACTCTGAAGGTTAAGGAAGAATCAAAGGCCTATTTTTCCAAAACTACTTTGACACCTTACCATGCATCACTTTTCTTCTTCTCCCATTTCTCCATTTAGTGTGTGATAGGATAGGGTAGGGAGCATAGTTGTCATGCTACTAGACAGGTATTATAGGGGCCTTCACTAATGATCTGAAATCATGTGTTCAGATCCCATCTTGTGTATTAATACACAGCTAAAGAGAGGCAAATGGTGAGGCTTAAAATGATACAAATAGGTAAATGACAGAAATAACCATATTCATTTTATTAGATTGAAAATACAGCAGTATTATTTTCCATTTTTCTTCAGTGGTACAGGGGAATTAAAAACAACTGTGATATTACACAACAAAATATTTTATAATCTGATACTTTCACTGCTGTATTCATTGCTGTCTTTTCTAACTTTCATTTTTTTGACCGTACTACCTCTGCTAATAACAGGTCATTTCATCATTTTATGTGGAATGGGGCGGAAATGCAATGTCTTTCATGGGTAAAGGAGTCACAAAGAGTGCAGTTATCTGCTTGCTCCAGCTGTCCTATGAGATGATGACACAGGCCAAAGATAAGGTATGAGTATCAACAGGATGCTTGCATGTTTGATGAACACCAAGCTTCCTTTTTAGAGAAAACAGATTTTCTGGTGTTTTGCTTGTAAGCGCATTGCCAGATTTAAGCACGATAGCATACAGTTCATAAATTCTGTAGCATTCATGTTACATTAATATTATCCATGCCAAATTCTTCTCAAATTCCATTGAATTTGGATTATGTAATGGTGAGACGGCTTAATATACCTCGTGTCCTGCCATTTGCACAACAATAACCTCATGACTGGATGCTAACTTCAGATTCCGTCAGAATCATTCAGTCTTGGTCCAAATGTGGACAAAAGAGCTGAGGTCATGGTGGACTGCCTTTGATGTCAGAATAGAAGTTGACCAAGTATGACATCCAAGCATAACTAGAGTTGATGAAAATCAAGAAGAAAGCCTTCTGGTTGGAATCATGCCAAGCACAAAGCAAAATAGGTATTACTGTTGTAAGCAGGTCACATCAGTTCCAAGACACTGCAGTAGTTCTTTAGGATAGTGCCAATGGCCCAACCAATATCAGATGCTTCATCAGTGAATGATATTCCCCACCCCCAAAACTCCCATTGGAAGTTCAGAAAGTGGCAATGTTCAGTCATGAAGTGTTCAGTTACATACCTGTCATTTCAGATACTCACGCGGTTTTTGCTGATATGCAGCAATTGCTAGGTAACATTCAGGCTTAGTTGAAAAGTGACAAGGATGCCAGATAATGATCATCTTCAGTAAAACATAATCTTAACATCTTCTCTAGAATCAATGACATTTTTCATCACTGAATCTCAAGCCAGCCATGCTGTGGTAACCTAGTCTTCTCCTATCTCACCAAAGCCTGTCCTGTATCTACAAAGCAGCAGTTAGGTGCGTGATGTAATATTTCCCTGAACAGTTGCAATTCCAATGATGCTCAAATATTTGATGACATCAAGAATGGAACTGTTTAATTAGTTACCATTCTACCAACCACTTTTAACATTCAGTCCCTCTACCACTGGCATTTACTGGAATCAGTATTTATTATCGATGAGATTTACTTGCATCCTGCAAGTTCCCCTCCAAGGCACACAACACCCTGATTTGGAATAATATCACCATTCTTTCAGTATCTCTGGCTCAAAATCCTAGAAACCTCTTCCTCACAATGCCTAAGTGTATTTACACCTGACGGGCTCATGAGGCTCTTCACCGAAATAGACAATAATGAATCAGCAACAGCAATGCTCACTTGCCATGAAAGAATTTTGTTTGAAAACTAGCCTTTCTTGTGGAGATAAGTACATAATTGGAAGCTGTGGTTAGTGAGAAGTGCTTTGTTTGTGTTTATGGGATGTTGGTCTTTCTGGATAGGCCAGAATTTATAGTCCATCCCTAAGTCGAAAGTCAACTCACTTGAGGGCCCAGAGTAACATGTAAGCCAGGTAAGAATGGCATAGTGATAGTAAGGATTGCAGGTATTGGAAGCCAGAGTCAATAGATGTGAAGCTGGAAAAGCACAGCAGGTCAAATAACATCCGAGGGTTAGGAAAGTCAGTGTTTTGGGCTGAAACCCTTTGCTGGGACCCTTCTTAAGGATGGCAGTTTCGTTCGTTAATGAACCAGATAGGTTGTTAAAATAATCAACGGTGGTTTCATGGTCATCATTAGACTTTTTAAAATATTTATCTATTTTTCTAATCAACATTTCAGAAATGTTATCGCACCTCTGGAGCAGATGAGGCTTGAATCTGGGTCCCTTGGTCCAAGGGTAGGGACAGCACCACTACACCACAAGAGGGCCATTATCATCAGATTCTGAATTACAGATTTTTATTGAGTTCAAGTTCCATCTGCCCATTTCTAGGTTAATAGTCTAACAAAACTACTACACAGCCAATGTCTCCTAAGTAATTTTCCAAGTGCAGAACTTCAATTCTGTGGTCATTATGTTTTAGGAATCTGTACCTTTTCTGTCATTACTAAAATTGCTGAGTCAACTGATATTAAATATGCATAGTGGAGGAGTGAGGTATGTTTGGCAATGAAGAATTAGAAATGTCAAAAATGGCAATTTACCACTAACCCTTTGATATGCATCAATTCAGTTTTCACAGTGACTAATTAGTATTGGGGCCTGTGGCTGTCTTCCTGGTGAGCATTAGGAATTTGGTTAGCATTTTTGAATTAGTGCAAGTGGGAGCCTAATGTAAATTTAACAGATGCTACACCAGCCTCCCATGGCTAGGGAAACCTTGCGTTAAAAGGGAGATGGAAGCTGCCAACTGAATAACATTGGTGCATTTTACTACACTCTTACAGTCCTCCTTGGCTTTCTCCTCCTGTTACAACAACCAAATTTTGACCTGTCCTCCTGAGCTTTAAACTCCCAGCATCTATTTCTTCCTTTCGTACTCCTGATTTCCAGGAACTGCAGTTATGGCCTATTGACTGCATTCTTCTTTTAACACCTGACAGCTGGTCAACATATCAATTTGGCTTCTGCCCTTACATAAATATCAGGATTAATACTATTAGTACCATCACATTGACTCATAACATTAGTGGTGCAAATCATTCATGTATTTGTATGACCTGATATTCAGCATTTAAACAGCATCGTTTGGTGGACCACAATTTGCATTGTGTTTGACACTCAAAAGTGCACTCCATTATCTGAATTATTATTAATTAAATCCAGGCTTGGAATTAATTTAAATACAGTACCAGTCCTGGACTTTGATTAGAATTACGTATATATTGATTCAAGATGGTGGCAGAATCGCAGGGCTGAGACCAGGGCTTGCCCGCTCCCTCCCTTCTTTACTCTTTCCCTTCCTGACTGACTGACTACACTTTGTGTATAACATGTGCAAAAACACTTAACACCATATATTAAATATATGTAACAATAAATATAACTATTGAAGAAATTAGACACTAATTTTAACATTATAAAATCACTATATGGAACGTTTGAAACATGCGCATGATTGCTACACAAAATTACAGAACCACAAAACAGATGCTGAAGATTCTACATTTACAAAGCTAATTTAATGCTCAGTAGTTCTCTCAGAGAAAAATGTAAATTGTTTTACGATCTCATTAGTATTTTATGCAAAATAATTCTGTAGATTGAGAGCAATGTATAGCAGTGCGATTTTGGCAATCCACAGCTTGAGTAATTAACTTGTTTATATCTTTTCTAAATTGTCACTAATTCTAGTTTTTTTGCATTTGGTGTTTTCTTTTCCTTAAATTATGAGCACAAATAGTTTTTTTTTTTGGTGGCCTTCCCTTCAGGATCTTAGTGCATAATCTAAGCATACTCCAATGCAATAGTAAAGATAGCATTACATTGCTTGGGAGACTTTTCTCAGTTAACGTGCAAAACACAAACCCTTGTGTGCTTGTTCCATTTGGCCGATTTCAAAGATTAACATGGAGTTTGCCTGATATCCTGATCAACATTCCTTCTTCAGCCCAAAAAGTGGGTTAGCTAAGTATTCAACTCTTCACTCTCAGTATTTTGCGATATACAGAATGGCAGCCAACCTCTTTACCCCTTAGCTGCCATCACTGCATGCCAGACTAGTTAATTTTGAAATGTTTTGAGAACTGGAGAGCCGTGATTATTTTTCATGCTGTTGGGAGCATGTGCCTAAAAGATACTATGTCTGCAATAGTGAAAGTACATGTTATGTGTTTCAAGTCAAACAGCATAAACACGTTAGAAATAGGAGCCGGAGTAGGCCATCTGGCCCGCCAAGCCTACTCCACTGTTAAATAAAATCAAGGCTTCACTTAACTGCCTGCTCACCGCAATCCTTAATTCCTTTGCTGTTCAAAAATCTATCTTTGCCGTAAAAACATTCAACAGATAGCCTCAACAGCTTCACTATTCTCACTGATTCACAACTGTTTAGGTGAAAAAATTCCTCCTTAACTCAGTCCTAAATCTGATCCTCCTTATTTTGAGGCTGTCCTCCCTCCTTCTAATTTAACTCGTCAATGGAAACAAACTCCCAGCTGCTATCTTATGTATTCCCTTCATAATTTTATGTTTCCTTCATTCTTCTAAGTTCCGATGAGTATCGTCCCAGTCTGCTCAATCTTTCCTCATTAGCCAATCCTTTTAACTCTGGAATCAAACAGTGAACCTCCGTTGCACTCCCTCTGGTGCAAGTAAGGAGACCAAAATCGTACACAGTAGTTTAGGTGCGGCCTTGCCAGCACTCTATACTGCTGCAGCATAACCTCCCTATTTTTAAACTCCATCCTGCTGGTTATGAAGGACAGTATTCCGTTTGCCTTCTTATTGACCTGCGATTCCTGCAAACCAACTTTCTGTGATTCATGCACAAGGGCACCCAGGTCCCTCTGCACAGCAAAATGTTGCAATGTTTCATCATTTAAATAATGCTTCATTTTGCTGTTATTCCTGTCAAAATGGATGATCTGACATTTATCAACATTATACTCCATCTGTTATACTGTTGCCCAATCTCTTAACGCTCTGCACACTTTGCTCTACCTCTCATCTTAGTGCCATCTGTGAACTTTGACACATTACACTTGGCCCCAAACTCTAAATCATCTATTTAATTATGAACAATTACAATCTCAAATCTGATCCCTGAGGCACACCACTTAGTCACTGATCACCAATGAGAAAAACACTTATATATCCACACCTTGCTTTCTGTTAGTTAACCAATATCCTTGCTAATATATTACCTGTAATGCCATGCACGTTTATCTCATGCAGTGACATGCCCTTATTTTTAAAAGCATTAAACACTTGTCATTGAATTGGTACCAGGTAAATTCTTAACAAGCAAGGGGAATACCCAAAGGGGGACCGGAAACTAACATCCCACAAGTGCATTGTGCTTGACAAAATATGTATTCCCGATTCGTCCACCCCAGACCACTGAGGAAAATGTTTTGTCCTCTGATTCTTTGGCGTATTCATCTCAGAAATTGCAGCAATTTTAATCCCAGCAGAGGCATCATTGTTAATCATCAGTAAAGTTGTGCATAAATAGCACTCTTTTATGAACCACATATTTTTATAAACCTATATTCTTAAAGTTGAATTTAGCATTTGGTTGTGCTTCATGATTATATAAGACAGATGCAAAATGAAAGTGAACATTCATACAGCATGTGATATTGAAGTTGCTGTGAAGTTTTGTTTTATATTCATTCATGAATTATGGCCTTCATTGACAGGGCCAGCAATTATTGTCCATTTCTAATTGATCTTGTAAAGGAGATGGTGAGATGCCTTCTTGAAGCCCAGCAGTTATTTCATGCACCCACAATGTTGTTAGGAGTTGCAGAACTTTGACCTAGTGATATTGAAGAAACAAATATACTTCAATCCAGATTGTAAGTGCTTTGGAGAGAGACTTGTGGGTAATGGTGTACCTGTGCATCTACTGCCCTTTTCCATCTAGATGGTAGTTGTCGTGGGTTTCAGAGGTGCTGTTTAAGGAGTGTTGGTGCATTTCTGCAGTGCATTTTAGAGACGATACACACAACTGCCACTATGCTTTGGTGGTGGAGGGAGCGAATATTTGTGGATATTGATGCCAATCTACTGGGCTGCTTTGTCTTTGATTTTGTCAAGCATGTATGTTGGAGCTGCATTCTGTAGGACAAATGTTGGCTCAGTGGTAATGCTACTAATTAAGTAATCCAGAGATTTAGAAGTCCGGAGGGTTTGCGGGTTGTGCACTCAAATCTTGTCACAACAGCTGAGGGAATTAAAATCTATGCAAAAAAATTGAGGATCATAGATAGGAAGAAACTTTTTTTCTCCTTTAGTAGAGGAATTAATAACCAGAGAGCACAAAGGGTAGATGATTTAGACAGTATTTAAGGAAGAATATTTTATTGATCCAGAGGGGATGATCAGTATCTGTAACCCACTAGAAAAGAAAATAGAGGCAACAACCATCACAGCCTTTGAGGAGCATTTAGATGATCACTTGAAGAGCCACAACATACAAGGCTATGGGCCAAATACTGAAAAACTAAAGTAGAAGGCTGGCCCTGAACCAGCATGAACATAATGAGCCAAAGGACCCTTTTCCAGCAAGTGGAAGTGATTTTACCACACTCTTGACTCCTGCCGATTGGAGTAGGGAGCTGAGTTATTCCCTACAAGATTTCAGCCTCTAATCTGCTGTAGTACCCAAAGTATTTATATTTATCTAATCCAGTTCAGTTTCTGGTCACTGATAGTCCTCAAGATGTTGTATTTGAGCATGGTAACACTATTGAATGTTAAGGGGAAACCATTAGATTCTCTCTTGTTGATGATCATTGCCTGGCATTTGTGTTAACAAGGTGTAGAGCTGGATGAACACAGCAGGCCGAGCAGGAAAGCTGACGTTTCAGGCCTAGACCCATTTTGTGAAGAAAGGTGTAGGCCCGAAACATCAGCTTTCCTGCTCCTACGATGCTGTGTGGTCTGCTGTGTTCATCCAGCTCTACACCTTGTTATCTCACATTCCCCAACATGTGCAGTTCCTACTACCTCTGGCGTTTGTGTGTTGTGAATGTAATTTGTCAGTCCAAACCTGGAAATTCTCCAGGTGTTGCTGCATTTCGACAAAGCACGCTTCAGTATATGAGGAGTCATAAATGATGCTGAACCTCATATGATCATCAAGAAACACTTCTAACTATGTAATGGAGGGAAGGCCACTGATGAAACAGCTGAAGGTGGTTGCACCTTAGGTACTAGACTGAGGAATTCCTGCAGAGAGATCCTACAGGACCTAATAACCAAAACCACCTTCCTTTGTGTCATTTTCCATGCGACTGAATCTAACTCCCCCATTATTTAGCTAAAAGTCCTAAGTATAGCCCTCGTCATACGATTCGTCAGGCTATGGTCTCATGCAGACCCTATCTCATTGGAACAGCTTCCTCATTCCCCAGCACTGACACCAGTGTTTCGTGAATTCAAATCCATTCCTCCCACATTGATGTTTGAGTGAAGCATTTACACCTTCTGCTTTATTGACCCTGATTCTTTGCTGCTTAATATAGTTTTTTTTAATAGTGGTAAATTATCATTATCCTGTTCAAATTCACTTCAGATGATGTTTCATCGAAATGTGTATTTAACTGGGATTATGCAAATTTATCACAGCTAATGAATACAGCTCTGTGTGTCAGCTGTGGCTCAGTGGGTAGCAATCTTGCCTCTGAATCAGATAGTTCTAAATTGAAGTCCCACTGAGAAAGTGCTGTATTGTTGGAGGTGCCATCTTTCACTTGAGACATTAAATCATGGACCTCTTCAGTTAAGTTAGCATAATAGTTCTTATGCACTATTTTGAAAGAACAAGGGAGTTTGCCATTTATGATGGCAACTATTTATTCATCAATGAACACCTATTTTTAATAGCACCATCTGACCAACACTTCGTTGCTGTTTGAGTGTTGCAAGTTAACTGATGTCTTTTGCATCATATTCTGACAACATTTGGGAAAAGTACTTAAACGGTTGTGAAACAGTTTGGGGCTTCCTAAGATTGTTAAAGATGGGGCTTCCTAAGATTGTTAAAGATGCTACATAAATCCAAGTATATATCAATATTTGTAAATGTCAACTCACCTAATCATTAACACTTGCACTAAAAGGATGGTCATGTTAAATGCTAATCTGTATTTTGTTTCAGCACTTGAATTTTATTTTATCTACAAAAAATTGAAATAGTTTGTCAAGTTACTAGTGTTTTAAATAAAATGCCACATCAGATGTAGTCATAGACCAGATGAATTTTTAGGATTGCAAAATAAATCTGAATGAACTGGCAAGAGAAGTGAATATTGTTTTGCACATCATTTTAAGGCAGTGAATGACATTTGAGTAAATATCACATGTAATATATTAGAATGATTTCCATTCATTTGAGCCTAGTAGGTATAGCGGTCAGGGATGCTTACACTTCAGAAGGTGCTATTAATTTGAATGTTATTTCAGCTAGCATCTGGAGAGGTGGAGGAGGACCAAAGTTGTCAACTCTTTCGCTTTTTATCAGCATGGTAGGGACTTTTATTCTGTACTAATCAGTAATGCAGGTTAGACACCAAGGCTCAGAACTCACTTTATAAGGTTAGGGCCACCTCATTGAAAATTAACTGTTCAGTTACCTGACAGTGGCGTGTTAATGGACGTACTGTTTCAGTTTTAATCTTAGGTGGAGCATTACAAAATACGTTAAAATAATGTTATTCTGTTTATTCACACGTTGCATGTAACATAAATGAGATTATTGATTTACAGTTAGCACTGTCTCATTCAAGCCTTGTGAAACATCATAGAATTAACATGAAGGCACACACAGTAGTACTCCATTCAGTGCACCAGTGGGAGGGTACGTTGTGTTACAGGAAAATAACTGGTTTGAAGGGATATGAGCTCCATCTGCAGGAAACACTGCTGTTATTGAATCTGAGGATAGCTGGAGTAGACTCTCAATCTATAGCAGTCTGCTGATGCTTTCAAGTTTAGCATTTAGGTTGTGCCACCATGTTTTGTGGTTTCAGAAACCACGTATGTTTGAAATGAATGAAACTGTCCTGGTATTTGGCATTCATTTTGGTTTATATGTGTAACAGGATTGGATATCACTGTGGTCTTTGGCAGATGAACAGAACAATGAGAATCAAATGCCTTCACAACTAGGTCTGGCATGGCTCATTCCACTTTGGGTTGACCGAGACCCTGAGGTTTGTGGGTTTCTTGCTTTTCTATTAATTAGCCATTACGTCAAAATGGATCGCTGAGTCAATATTTTCTTTTGCTTTGTTATTCTGATTTCTTGTGCTCATACAGTACAATTTCACAAACCATTCAATAGTGATGCACTGGAGCATGGCACAAGTTGAATTTATACATAATTTTGCACATTCTTCTTAACATTAGCAAGATTAGCATTAGTTCACACCCTTTAAAGAAGTGAATAGATTATCATATTATTTGCAGATGTGATTTCTCCTTGTTGAATGATGTTACCACTATATCACGTGCTGCTACTGAAACATAAGTTGGTAGTCTCATCACTGATATGTTGTTGTTTCCTGATGACCTGTTTTTTGTTTGTTATTATTTATTAACTTGATTTTTTTTGCTTCATCAAACAGTTTACATTCCTTTGTTTACACACTTTATGGTTTTATATGCAGAAATTGCACAGACCTGAATTTAATTTCTGTTCATTTGCTTCACATAATATGATTCTAAATTTGAAACACAATGTATATTTATGCCAGTGATTTAGTTTATGATTTATTGCAGTAGTTTTGGTCAGTGTCAGAAATGTGTGCAAATTTCTGTTCATATTATCTTAGGTCCGTTTTGGCAGTTTGGGTCTTGGATCAGCGTTGACTCTGGTTGAAAATGGCTGCATTGCATTCGCAGCCAGCTGTCAGAATATTTCTGGAGGATTATGGGGCACAGTTCTAAACATCCTTCTGGACCAATCTGAATGCAGTATGGCTCGTAAGGAGGTGAGTAATGCTTTTAAATAATGCAGTTAATACATGCACTGGTCCACCCTCCCAACATTTTAACTTGTCACTGTGAATGCGTGATGGTTCGCATAAATCATATGAACCGATGCCTTGTTACTTAGAATAAATGTGATGACAACAATGGAGTTCGTAATTTCTCTAGTTAAGATATAGGGTTCTAAGAACTACTTAGGATCTACATTGTGGTGTCACACCTGTTCTGATAGATTGGATAAACCACTCTGTCAATGTGCTGAGATATAACATGATACATGTAGAGAGTCTGATCAAAGTTTGTGCGTGACACAAAAGTTGGTATGGTGGTAAATAGTGAGGAGGATGGCTGTTAAGTGCAATGGGATATTGATGAACAAAACAGTGACAAATAGAAATCGACCCAGAACAGTGTGAGGTTATGCACTTTGCAAGGGTTAACAAGGAAAGGGATGAAACTATACATGGCAGGATTCTTCAAAATACTAAAGATTGGAAGGACTACGGTGTACATATCCATAGATCCTTGAAGAAAGCAGGCCACGTAAATAAAGTGATTAAGACAACATAGGGAATATTTGCTTTCATTAGCTGAAACATTGATTCAACAGCAAGGAGGTTATGCTGGAACTGCAAAACACTACTTAAGCCGCAACTGCAGTATTGCATGCAGTTGTGGTTATCACATTTAGGAAGGACGTGATTGCACTAGAGAGGGTGCAGATAAGACTTAGCAGGTTGCTGCTTGAGCTATTCAATCCATGGAGGTTGTTTTTCCTGGCATAACTGTTCACTGTATGCAGAAGGGTTTCCAGACACAGTATGTAGATAGGCCAACAAGAGGTGAGGCCACATTGGATTTGGTACCGGGCAATGAACCAGACCAGGTGTTAGATTTCGAGGTAGGTGAGCACTTTGGTGATAGTGACCACAATTCAGTTACATTTACTTCAGCAATGGAAAGGGTTAGATATATACCATAGGACAAGAGTTATAGCTGGGGGAAAGGCATTTATGAGGCGATTAGGCAAAATTTAGGATTCATAGGAGGGGGGAGGAAACTGCAGGGGCTGGGCATAATTGAAATGTGGAGCTTGTTCAAGGAAAAGCAACTGCGTGTCCTTGATAAGTGTGTACCTGTCAGGCAGGAAGGAAGTGGTTGAGTGAGGGAACCATGGTTCACTAAAGAAATTGAATCTCTTGTCAAGAGGAAGAAGGAGGCTTATGTAAAGATGAGGCGTGAAGGTCAGTTAGGGCGCTTGAGAGTTACAAGTTAGCCAGGAAGGACCTAAAGAAAGAGCTAAGAAGAGCCAGGAGGGGACACGAGACATCTTTGGCAGGTAGGATCATGGAAAACCCTAAAGCTTTCTATAGGTATGGTAAGAATAAGATTAGGGCCAGTCAAAGAGAGTAGTGGGAGGTTGTGCGTGGAGTCCGAAGAGACAGGAGAGGTGCTAAATGAATATTTTTCGTCAGTATTCACACAGGAAAAAGACAGTGTTGTCGAGGAGAGTACAGAGATATTGGCGATTAGACTAGGCGGGATTGAGGTTCATAAGGAGGAGGTGTTAGCAATTTTGGAAAATGTGAAAATAGATAAGTCTCCTTGGCCAGATGGGATTTATCCTAGGATTCTCTGGGAAGCTAGGGAGGAGATTGCAGAGCCTTTGGCTTTGATTGTTATGTCGTCATTGTATATAGGAGTAGTGCTAGAAGACTGGAGGATAGCAAATGTTGTCCCCTCATTCAAGAAGGGGAGTAGAGACAACCCTGGTAATTATAGACCAGTGAGCTTTACTTCGGTTGTGGGTAAAGTGTTGGAGAGGATTACAAGAGGTAGGATTTGTAATCCTCTAGAAAGGAATAATTTGATTAGGGATAGTCAACACGGTTTTGTGAAGGACAGGTCGTGCCTCACAAATTTTATTGAGTTCTTTGAGAAGGTGACCAACCAGGTGGATGAGGGTAAAGCGGTTGATGTGGCGTATATGGATTTCAGTAAAGAGTTTGATAAGGTTCCCCACGGTAGGCTATTGCAGAAAATATGGAGGCATGGGAATGAAGGTGATTTAACGGTTTGGATCAGAAATTGGCTAGCTGTAAGAAGACAGAGGGTGGTGGTTGTTGGGAAATGTTCATCCTGGATTTCAGTTACTAGTGGCATACCACAAGGATCTGTACTGGGGCCACTGTTATTTGTCATTTTTATAAATGACCTGGATGAGGGCGTAGAAGGATGGGTTAGTAAATTTGCAGATGACACTAAAGTCGGTGGATTTGTGGATAGAGCGGAAGGATGTTGCAGGTTACAGAGGGACTTAGATAAGCTGCAGAGCTAGGCTGAGAGGTGGCAAATGGAGTTTAATGAGGAAAAGTGTGAGGTGGTTCACTTTGGATGGAGTAACGGGAATACAGAGTACTGGGCTAATAGTAAGATTCTTGTTAGTGTGAATGAGCAGAGAGATCTCGGTGTCCAAGTGCATAGGTCCCTGAAAGTTGCCACCCAGGTTGATAGGGTTATTAAGAAGGCGTACGGTGTGTTAGGTTTTATTGGTAGAGGGATTGAGTTTCGGAGCCATGAGGGCATGTTGCAGCTGTACAACACTCTGGTGCGGCCGCACTTGGAATTTTGCGTACAGTTCTGGTCGCCGCATTATAAGAAGGATGTGGAAGAATTGGAAAGGGTGCAGAGGAGATTTACCAGGATGATGCCTGGTATGGAGGGAAGGCCTTATGAGGAAAGGCTGAGGGACTTGAGGCTGTTTTCATTAGAGTGAAGAAGGTTAAGAGGCAACTCAATAGACACACACAAGATGATCAGAAGATTAGATAGGTTGGACGGTAAGAGTCTTTTTCCTTAGATGGTGACGGCTAGCATGAGGGAGCATAGCTTTAAATTGAGGGGTGATAGATATAGGACAGAACTCGAGAGTAGTAATGGCATGGAATGCCCTGCCTGCAACGGGAGTAGACTTGTCAACTTGACGGGCATTTAAACGGTCATTGGATAAACATATGGATGATAATGGAATAGTGTGTGTTACATGGGCTTCAGATTGGTTTCACAGGAGGGCTGAAGAGCCTGTGCTGCACTGTAAAGTTCTCTGTTCTAAAAAAGTTTGAGGGGAAGACCTATTGAAAGTGTAGAACATAAGGGGCATAGATAGGGTGTATTAGAAGTCACTTTTCCCATGATTAGATGATCAATAACAAAGAAAAATAGATTTAAGGAAGGAGATAGAAGGCTACGAATAAAGATAAGGAGAATTTTTCATCCAGAGGGTTGTAGGAGTCTGGAACTCCCTGTCTGAAAGGGCGGTTAAGTCAGAAACTCTCTTAACATTTGAAGCAATGTTTAGACATTTATTAGCATTGCTGTAGCCTCTTGGACTGCGGGCCAAGAACAGTAAAATGGGAATTTAATGTCGTCAAATCTTGATTGGGCTGAGTGGCCTTCTGGTTGTAAACATTTGAGTCTACAAGTCTTTTTGTTTTTAGAAACTAATTCAACATAAAAGAATTTAACATTTTGTCAGCATGTACCTCTCATAATTGATGATTATAACGTAATCTATAACTTGTGAAAGAAGCGCAATTTCTGGACTGCCTGGTGATATTTGTACATATTGGCCAATACTCCTGACAATTGCACTATACTTAAGCATCTGGCAAATTTGACTCAACCAGGCATGTATGTTGAAATAAGTAAATTGAGAAAACATGGCAGAAAATTTTCCTTGACACCCAGTTCTTTGAATAATCAAAGACAAAGTATGCTGAATGCTGGAAATATGAAGTGTAAAAATAAAATTCTGCAACTGCTCAGCCATCCTTGTAGCATCTTTGGAAAGTTAATATTTGAAGTCAGTGAATTTTTCCTCATTATTGTAAACAAATGGAGAAGTAAAAGGTTGTAATAAGAATGGATTGTGGGACAGAAACTACATAAGGTAAAGCCTTAGATAGGGAGCAAGGAGAAATTGATTAAATGAGAAGTAGAACTATTAGCAGAAATGTTTGCTGTCTGAAAGAACATGAGAACACTATTAATAATCTGACATTGTTGAATTCTCTATTGTCTAGATAGTTATCAAATGTCTAATCAAAACACAAGATGAAGTAAATCAAGCTTCAATTGAGCTTGATTGGAACAATGTAGAAGGCCAATTTCAAAATGGACCAGTGAAGAAGTGTTAAAATAGCAAATTAGTGAACAGGGGTGTTCAGCAAAACAGCTGCATAATCTACATTTGACCTTGATTGACTTTAAATTATCAGAAAACATGGTTTAAAAGACATATGTTTGGAACTTAAAAGTAATAACATGATGCTTGAGTTGAATGTAACTTTGTTTAGACCCCATTGGAGTACTGTATTCACTTTTGCGCACTCGTTCTCTGAAAACATCCATTGATCTTGGAAGGATTCTTACAGGGTATTCACAGAATTATAACGGGGTTTAAGATTTAAATTATCTCGACAAATTACATATGAATGGTTTGTATTACTTATTTAGATGATTGAGGGTCAAGTAATTAAGTATTTCAATGATTAAAGAATTCAGTTAGATGGATGCTGATAAATTATTTCCTGTGTTGAGAGCGTTCTGAACAAGTCACAACAATATCCGTGGAGGTAGCAAGAACTGTACCCTCCATCTTCACACTGTGTTGTCTCTACAGTATCAGTGGAAATTGGGTATTTCACTTGTTCAAAAGCTGTAGAAGCTGGGTCAGTTTAATTTTTAAAAATTGAGTGTGATTGTTTGTATTGAACAAAATCCTATCAATGGAACAAATATTAAGTAATAGGAATTTTGATCAAATGAGTCACGATCGAATGAATTAGTGAAACAGAGGCCAAATGGTCTACATGTATTTGCTATCATACCTAGTGAACCAACTGGCATTCCTGAAGGAAGTAATCAAATTAAGAATGTGTGTTACCCTGCTAATATAAAAAACTTGGATTTTCAGATGAAATTAGTAAATTTGATTACCTGAACTTTCAATGACGATGAATTTGATGAATGCAGGACCAGACGAGAGTAGCTGAATTAAAAATTAATTTCAGTAAAATGTTAGAAGTTTTTTAAAAATTTAACCTGTTTTTCTAATCAACCTGTTCAGAGATGTTAATAACACACCTCTGGAGTGGATGGGGCTTGAACTCAGACCTCTCGGCCCAGGTGTACGGACGCTACTACTGCCCCACAAGAGGCCCTTAACCAAAACTTTAAATATCCAAGAGCAGTTTTGGGTGAAGTTAAAATGAGGTATTTTTCAGGCCATCAGTTAATTGTATCATTTTAAACTGTACAGGGGAGTGAGAGATTTAGGAACACAGCCTTTTCAGTAATCTCATTAAGTAATTTGGCCAAATGACTTCCAGAAAGAGCTAAGATCCAAAAATTCAAAGAAATATATTGGGAATAGCTAATTTAATAAAAAACTCCTGAATTAATTAATAGATTTTTTAAAAAAATAATAAAGGAGAACCAATCTCGAAAGTTCCCTTTAAGATAATTGGACAGATCAAAGAAGGCTATCTAGCATTGCGTTAGTGAATTATTCGGGCATGTTTAAATATATTATGGAAATTTGAACCTATTATTTTGAAAAAAAAAATGTTGAGACTGAAATTAGAATGACCAGAAAGGATTAATGTGTTTACTCATAAAGACAGTTGAAAGATTGGTCTTCAAATTGGGCTAAAAAGTGATTAAGGAGGCTGAGATAGGAATTTTTTAAAATACTGAAAAGCATGGAACTTATGGAGTGAGTTAAATTGTTCAACCAGAAATGCAACATTGTTATTCGACAAATGGGGCAAGATATTCTGAGCAATTTCGCTTGATATTTTCGTGGCTGAGAGTGTCAGAAGGAGGAGATAATTATGTGCTAATAACTAGTATAAGATTATTTTTTTTTATAAAAGGCTTTCTGGTTGTTAAGAACTTAAAGGTTTTCTGCCCTGTGAAGTGGCAGAGGATGCCAGGTCACTTTCACAGGACAACCAAAAATAGATGGTATGTTATTCTTAAATGCAGGCATTAAAAGTTAAAATTAAAAGCCACAATCCTTGGGATGAAAGATTTATCAAACTAGTTGCTTGGATGTGTTCATTCAAGAGGCAGTGGAACTTGTTTGAAGAGGGAGATGGACATTCATTTTGCAGTTTGGTGTATGGCAGTTTCATCTCGCAAAAGAGGAGATGGTCTATTATCTGAAAGTGTTCCTAAATTGCACATCCAGTGGTATTTGCTTGATGAAAGGCATCTGTGTCTGATAAAGATAATAAAATGTGAGGCTGGATGAACACAGCAGGCCAAGCAGCATCTCAGGAGCACAAAAGCTGACGTTTCGGGCCTAGACCCTTCATCAGAGAGGGGGATGGGGGGAGGGAACTGGAATAAATTCCATCCCCTATTCCCAATTCCTCCGCCTCCGCCGCATCTGCTCCCATGATAAGACATTCCACTCCCGCACATCCCAGATGTCCAAGTTCTTTAAGGACCGCAACTTTCCCCCCACGGTGATCGAGAACGCCCTTGACCGCATTTCCCGCGACACATCCCTCACACCCCGCCCCCGCCACAACCGCCCCAAGAGGATCCCCCTCGTTCTCACACACCACCCTACCAACCTCCGGATACAACGCATTTCCTCCGACACTTCCGCCATTTACAATCCGACCCCACCACCCAAGACATTTTTCCATCCCCTCCCCGTCTGCTTTCCGGAGAGACCACTCTCTCCGTGACTCCCTTGTTCGCTCCACACTGCCCTCCAACCCCACCACACCCGGCACCTTCCCCTGCAACCGCAGGAAATGCTACACTTGTCCCCACACCTCCTCCCTCACCCCCATCCCAGGCCCCAAGATGACATTCCACATTAAGCAGAGGTTCACCTGCACATCTGCCAATGTGGTATACTGCATCCACTGTACCCGGTGCGGCTTCCTCTACATTGGGGAAACCAAGCGGAGGCTTGGGGACCGCTTTGCAGAACACCTCCGCTCAGTTTGCAACAAACAACTGCACCTCCCAGTCGCAAACCATTTCCACTCCCCCTCCCATTCTCTTGATGACATGTCCATCATGGGCCTCCTGCACTGCCACAATGATGCCACCCGAAGGTTGCAGGAACAGCAACTCATATTCCGCCTGGGAACTCTGCAGCCATATGGTATCAATGTGGACTTCACCAGTTTCAAAATCTCCCCTTCCCCTACTGCATCCCTAAACCAGCCCAGTTCATCCCCTCCCCCCACTGCACCACACAACCAGCCCAGCTCTCCACCCCCCCCCCCCACCCCCCCCCCCCCCCCTGCATCCCAAAACCAGTCCAACCTGTCTCTGCCTCCCTAACCGGTTTTTCCTCTCACCCATCCCTTCCTCCCACCCCAAGCCGCACCCCCATCTACCTACTAACCTCATCCCACCTCCTTGACCTGTCCGTCTTCCCTGGACTGACCTATCCCCTCCCTACCTCCCCACCTATACTCTCTCCACCTATCTTCTTTACTCTCCATCTTCGGTCCACCTCCCCCTCTCTCCCTATTTATTCCAGTTCCCTCTCCCCATCCCCCTCTCTGATGAAGGGTCTAGGCCCGAAACGTCAGCTTTTGTGCTCCTGAGATGCTGCTTGGCCTGCTGTGTTCATCCAGCCTCACATTTTATTATCTTGGAATCTCCAGCATCTGCAGTTCCCATTATCTCTGTGTCTGATAAACATTTAATTAAGTAATCTATTCCATGCTAAAATTGTGGGTATCAGTTCAGATTCATTAAAGTTCATAAAGTGGCTGTTTCCCTCGTCAAATATAATTTGAGTGCTGATTGATAAATGTATCTACTATTGTTTGAGTCTCAGTGAGTTGGTCATTTAATAATAACCACACCCCCAAAACAATTTAATTTGCTTAGCACTGTAGCTTTAATTAAAGTTTTGAACAATTGACACCAGTATCCTTTCACTACAGTTTTGGGTTTTGAAATATATTGGTTAAGTTCTTCCTTGACTAAATTTGTTTCACAAAGTCATTGACAGAATCCAAAAAAGTTGGGTTTTCTCCCCAAATAAGTTTATAGGATAATCTGGCTCTGCATTTAAAGTAGCAAAAAGAAGTAGGGTAGAGTTTCTGCTCTAGGTGCCAATTAGAAAATAAAACTTAAAAATGAGTCAGAGAATGTGCCGGTTAGATTCGGGTTAATGATTACGCTAAAATTCATTTGTACAATCACAGACTTAATCTTCCACGAATATGTGTATTCAGCCAGTGTAATAGAATGTAATTGTTTCTTTTCACCTCTTTTTATATATAAATGCATTACCTCATGTATTTAAAAGTTGGTTATTTGCTCCAGCAAAAATCAAATCACCATTTTAACGGTGCAGCCCTTCACTAGAGAGTAATCTGATTTTAAAATAACTGAGGGAGGTAACTTTGCTAAGTCATTTAATAATTGTGTCTGTACACAAGTTAATTTCTTAATAACATATTTATAGCAGCATATTTGTTGCTGGATAAAAATCTTTTGAAATTTACTTACTCAGCTTTGTGTTTAAGAAAATGAAAGTGATTTGAAGGTCCTTAGAACGAGCCCAGTTTGCAGAACTTTGATTTTTCATTCCGGGATATAGTCCCAGTTCATTGGGCGAGATTATCTGATGTGGTGAATTGAATGCTGAAACAAAAATTAAAGATCATGGAAATTAAGGATCGTGCGAAGTGATTTGTAGTGTCATTCACCTTTAAATTTCCTTGACCATTTATACTCCTTTAGCTGACACTTTTGTGATTGCTGGAAGAAACAAACAGAAACTGAAGCCATAAAAATATTTTCAATGGCGCATGGAACCTCTCAATAGTCACATCATAGGATTGTTTAACCTAGGAATATATATGCTAGGAAACTTCAGAGATCAGTCATCTTAATTACATTTCTGTGTTTGTGGGGTCCAAATGATGCCTTCATATTAACAGGTTGAGGCTGCATGTGCAAACACCATATCAGCTAGAAACAATATTGGTCACCCGTGTATCCATGTTCATAGCTTGTTATTTGTTCCCCGCTACTTGCTGCTTATTAATATTGTGTGTTCCGTTTAGTTTTTTTTCTATTGTTTGCTTTTCACAGTGCTGTTTAACATTGAGCATTTTTAACAGTTTTTGGAAAGAATCAGTGAAGTGTCAGTGGTATCAAAAAAAAGTTTTGACTATGCTGTTCTTGAAATTGAAGTGATCATGATCATTGTCTGGTTCACTTCCCCCACCCAAGCATTCTGCAATAATTTAGGCTAGACTGAAGAGCTATTTCTTAACTCTGAACCTCAGGATGCTAGGAAGGCCAGTTTCTAAAAAGATTTGCAAATGGATGTGGATTATGTTTTGCAATCTTCACCAAAGCCATTTCTCCTGGAAACTGTAAAGAGTAGTGTTCCACAAATCTTTCTTGGGCATCTTTGTAATGTTTGTCTTTGACAGTTCCTAAAGCTATTATGTTTTACGCTAATTTATGCTGGTGGTTGGAGCCTTTGCTCACAAAGGCTGTACATTTTCCTCAACTTGAAGAGCACTTCCTTGGTTAAAGGATGGTGAATGAAGAAGATAAAGCAATTACTCATAGGATTGTTGTCATTTACATTGGAAGTTGCCCTAATTTATTACCCTGTGACCCAGCTATTCATTCATGTGTGCTAGAATATGGATCAAAAGTAAATGTTACGTTCAGGCTTTCATAGAAGTTTTTGTCTTAAGCAGAGCTGAATTATAATGTGATTCGGCGTCAAAAAAAATGTCACGTTAAAGCGTCCAGGTTTCCTGATGTATGATCTAAGAATGTGTAATCTGATGCAATTCTAGATGCTATTGTGAAAAGATGAACGAAGGAGACCCTACACACTAAGCTTTCTGACTTTCATTATTAGGTATTCACTGTGGTTCTTTTGATGCTGCTATACTGCTTAGCACTCACTGGGATTGTAAGATTATAATGGCATATTTCTTTCAGGCTGCGTGCATACTACAGAATTTGCTGATGATTTGTATGCCAACCACATTGGAGGAGGCAAAGAATTATGTTTGGCAGGTAAGGAAAATCAGACTTGTATATTGGTTGCACTTGTTTTTAAAAGGCAAAGCAACTTTTATAATGTGATAAGATGTGCTTGGTTTAGTCCTTTTCTAAAAAAGCTAAATGAATTAAGGGGGCAAACCTCATTTGTGTTTGTACAATTTTTGCTAGCTTTCCAAATAGTCCCAAGTAAGGGTATGTAATAATCTGAGGGATTTTGTTTTTCAATCCGTGTTAATTAGTTTTTGGGCTTTGCCGTAGTTTGTAACAAAGCTTGAATCTTAAAGGTACCATTTTTGTGATGTTTAGTGCTTTCTTTACATCAGCCTGAAACATCACCTTAGTGCCACACTTGTAATAGTATCAATGAATATAATTTTAGAAGAACATTAACAAATTTGTCCATAATTCTAGAGCTTTGGGCACTGCAGTGTAGAAAAAAATGCAAGAATTGTGGAAATAGTATGACATAAATTTACTAAGTTGTCATAAGAGCGTCCAGTTAAGAAGCGAAATTTAAGAAGTTGGGGCTTTTCATAATAATGCTAAGAAAGTAAAGGTGAAATTTGTAAGACTTTTCAGATTATGCAGGGTTATGATAAAGTAGACAATAGTTTGTTTCTATTGATATGAGATCAGATTAGGAAGGGACAAAGCCAAGATGTTCACCCAAAAAAAATTAAAGGAAAGTTCAGAGGAAAAAAAGTGTTATTTCAAGTCTGGATGATGTTGACATCACTGGATAAACTGGCATTTATTACTTATCCCTAAGTGGTGTTCAGCAGCTGGTGGTAAGCCACCTTCTTTTGAACCACTGCAGTCTCTATGGTGGAGGCATACCTACAGTACTGTTAGGAAGAGGAACTCCAAGATTTTGACCCAGCATCAATGAAGGATCAGCAGTATAGTTTGGAGTCAGGGTGGCATGTGACTTAAAGGGAAACTTAGTATCCCTATGCATCTGCTGCATTTGACCGTTTAGGCAGTAGGGATTGATGATTTGATAGGCGCTGTTGAAGGAGTATGTGCTGCAGTGCATTTTGCAGATGGAATACATTGGTGCCAGTCTGCACTGCTGAAAGAGGGAATGCATGTTGAATTTGGTGAATGGGAAACTGGTCAAGCAGCCTGCTTTGCCCTGAACGGTTGTAGAGTTATACAGCACAGAAACAGACCCTTCAGTCCAACCAGTCCATGCTGAACGTGATCCCAAACTAGACTAGATCCCACCTGCCTGGTCTAGGTCCACATCCCTCCAAACGTTTCCTATTCACAGACCTATCCAAATGTCTTTTTTAAACATTGTAATTGTACCCACAGCCATCATTTCCTTAGGAAGTTCATTACACATGCGACCTATCGTCTGTGTATAAAATTTTCCCCTTGTGTCGTTTTTAAATCTCTCTCCTGTCACCTTAAAAATGTACTTCCTAGCCTTGAAATCCCCATCCTAGGGAAAAGACAACTATCATAAACTGTATCTATACCTCTCATTATTTTATAAATTTAGATCAGGCCACCTCTCAACCCCCTACGCTCCAGTGGAAAAAGCCCCAGCCTTTCTTTATAACTCAAATCGTTCACACATGACAACATCCTGGTAAATCTCTCCTGAACCCTCTTCTGCTTAATAATATCCTTCCTATAACTGGGTGACCAGAACTGAACGCCGTATTCCAACAGGCCTCACCAGTGTCCTGCATACTTGTATGTTTTTTGAATTGCACTCATCCAAGCAAGTTGAGAGTATTCCATCTTAGCAGAACACAACTTAACAGCAATGCAATCTAATTAATTTCTGCAATCTAAGCCCAATCATCTTTGAATATAAACCCCCCATACTCATATTGAAAGTTAAGGGATTTATTCAAAATGAATTTTTATTTTAAATTGTCAATTCAATAACAATTCAACAAGAAATATTTTGACTGTGGGTTATATTACAGGCATATAGTACTGTAGATCTTGCTTGAATTCTGAAGTCACTGGTCATTCAAGCAGCTTCTGCAGACCACTGTAGCATATACTTCTTAGAGACTGAGAGATAGCAAGATACTGGAGTCAGAAATTTCTGAAGAAGGGTCCCAACCCATTAACTTCCCTGCTCCTCTGATGCTGCCTGGCCTGCTGTGTTCCTCTGGTGCCACACTGTAATGTCTCTGACTCCAGCATCTGCAGTTCTTCCTATCTCTGAGTGATTTATAAACATACTGTGAAGCCTCTTCCAAGGATCCCAACTTGAAGAAATTGTCCTGCTCCCTCCTGAAAGACCTCAGTGGACCTCTCTCCAACTGCAACCCTCTGGTAATCTCCTCTGCCCGAAAGCTCTTCAACTACATTCTTAAACAAACCCAGTACTGCAGCCACATCTCCTTTCTTAGTATTCCATTTTTGAAGAAGAGTCCCAACCTGAAACGTCGACTTTCCTCATCCTCTGATGCTGATGGCATGCTGTGGTCCTCCAGCTCCACATTGTCATTCTTAGAGACTGAGATTCTTCTCTTGGAACCTTCCACAAGCCAATAACCGGAGAATAACTCAAGACGGCTATACCAAAAAACAACTTTCCTAGCTCCCAGTCAGCATTTTGTGTGGTTGGTTGGCTGGCACTGGTCCTCCCTTGATTGGCCAATTCAACATTCAACCAACTGCCAATCCCTGAGCATAACAATATCTTCGTGCCAGTTTGTTTACAGTGTCCTTAGAATAGTAATTAACCTGTATTATTTTTCCAGGCCAGTTTTCAATAACAAATATCAATCTCTTGTTCTCTTTTTAAAACAAGCTGTTGTTCAAGTTCAATTCTCAACTGCAACCCACAATTTCAATCTAAAAAAATGAGAAATAAAAGAAAAATAGTCATGAGATGATGATCAAGTGGCATTATCTCCAGACGATTAATCCAGGAACTCATTTACTGTTGTAGGGACTTGTGGCAGATAGTGAAATTTGAATTCGGTAAAAGAATCTAGAATAATGACCATGAAGCCATTGTCAATTATCAGAAAAAACCCCATCACAAATGCCCTTTTAGGAAAGAACGTCTACCATCCTTACCTGGTCTAGCCTACGTGTGACTTCAGACTCTCAGCAATGTGGTTGACTCAACTGAGCAATTGCCCTCTGAGCAATTAGGGATGGGCAATAAATGCTGGCCGAGCCAGAGATCCCCACAGCCTATGAGTGAATTTAAAAACGTCAACAATGGTCATCACCTGGCACTTGTGTGATGTGAAAGTCACTAGTTACTTTTCCGCTTAATCTTGATGAAATAAGCCTGCATTTAGATGCAAATCCATAGTTTGTTTGGAAATGACATCATCAGTTTGGTTAAAGAGTAGGAATATTAATAGAATCATAAGAGTTAAATCTGATTCATCCACATGTGAATACTAGAACAGAAGAGGCTCCATGGCCTTTATCTGTGCTGTAACTTTTTATGATTCCTGCTGTTACCTACACAAGTCTTTTAGCAGCTTCAAGTGGCATAATGTCTCCAGTTATGTACTTTATTTCAATGAACAGTATAAAATGTTGTCGAGTAGTTCTCAGTATTCTATGTTCCGCATGGACAGTTGGCAGATTACATTTTTAAGTGTGTTCTGAAGTTGAAAAGCGATTGATGATTGTGACAAGATCATTGGGCCCAGGCAGGTAGATGAAAGAGTGAAGGTTTGCCAGTACACTGGATAAGCATGAATGAATTGCAAGTTCAATGTCATTTTGAAAAGTTAGATGATGTCTCATTGCACTTTCATATCACGACGTTGCTTACAGGCACAACAGATAACGCGTAGAAAACTGGAATAAAAACAAAGTTGCTGGAAAAGCTCAGCAGGTCTGGCAGCATCTGTGAAGGCAAAAACAGAGTTAACGTTTCTGGTCCAGTGACCCTTCCTCAGAAGCCGGACTTGTTGAGCTTTTCCAACAACTTTGTTTTTGTTCCTGATTTCTAGCATCCACAGTTCTTTTGGTTTTTATTTTGCGTAGAAAACTGTGACTGGTGAGCAATTTCAATGCATCAAATTGCATTGAGGCAATTACTGAATTCATTATTTTGCCAAATATGAAACAAATCATTTGTTGAGCAGCCACATTTATGTGCCTAGAAGTGAAAGAATCTGATGTAAGAGATAAGTCTATGTCTTTTCAATGATCATAGTGGGTTAGGAAACTGATTTGTCCCAGATAGGTTTTTGAATTGTCAATGAATCATACATGGGGTATTCGTTAATTTGAATGACTATCCTTTAAAGCAAATCATCTACCTTTTCACAATGATATGAAAGTTTTAAAATCAAAATTACACCTAATTTAATAAATATACAGTGAGGGTTTATGCTGTATGATGTGGAATAGTCCCAAAGAAAATAGTGGACAGTATATGTTTAAATCAAAACGGTAAGGAAGCCTATTCTGTTGTGTTTTGAATTTTGTGAATTCTTGGGTTGAGTTTCATGCTTGCCTGATTACATTTCATTTTCACAGAGTCCATGTGTTCATGATGAAGCATCTGGTTTATCACTGGTTGGGCTGCCTGCTGTCCAGGCTCTACTGTATCACTGCCAATTCTACGAGCGCGTGGGTCATATGGCAAAGCAGTGCTATCTTGGAAGATACATGTTCGATTTGAATTTTCCAAAACCTACTGGTACCAGTTTTCCCAATGGCAATTTAGAAGGTATGAACTTTTAAGAATAGTAATGTCCTAAGTATCTTAATTTTGCACTTTGATGATAAAAGCCTGCTTTGATTCAACAAATGTTTACACAAGTAATAAAATGAAGTAAGAGGAGCTAGAACCTGTTCGATTTTTGTCAGTGTAATTTCGTGTTCAAAGTACTATAAATTTGTATTGTAGATTAGTGGAAAGAAGCTGTCCTAACTTTAGAAGTCATAAACCAAAATATTTGTTCAATGTAGTCTTAGTAACCTAGTGTAGGTTAAGCGTCTGATTATTATGATAGTAGCAGTTTACATACTTCAAAGAATTAATAGTTTTTAAATAGAAAGCAAAATTGTTTCATGTGGGGTTTAGGCTGATGAGAATTTGGTCTATAATGTTAATTTAATGTATAACGTTTCCTCACCTATATCCTCTCCGTCTCCCATCAACATTAATTTCCCGGTTTTATTTCCTGGTGTTTGCAGATAAGTTAACACAATTCAGTGTTTGCCCTTTAATCTGTTGGTAACTTCTGTCACTTTTTATAAGCTTTCTACGCTGTGATCTGAAAACATGCAAAGAGTTTAAGCTGATTGTTTTAAGGATTCCATCTTATTTCTAACAAAAGATCTCTATTTTAAGGAACTGAAATTTAGAAATGGTTGTTTCGACTGGTAGGCAGGTTGATACCAGAAAAAGAAAATGTGTTAGGTTTTATTTTAAATATAAAATGATGAGATAGAAGTTCAAATAGTTAATATAGTAATTATAATTTGACCAATATGTGGAACTCTGTGCAATGAATACATGTGAACCATTTAAAACAAAAAGTACTGGATCTATTGAATCCTGGCAACATCTGCAGAAAGAAAAAGCTTAGGATTTACTTCTTTTTTTTCGGACAAGCTGAGCTTCCCATCCTCCAAGAGGGAATGTAAGTTTAAATATGAAGTGCGCAGAATGATTTTTTTTTGGGAAGTAACAAGCAAAGATATTCTGCCTATGGGCATATGGACTAAATAAGATTGGTGTGCAAAATAGATTTTGTTCAACAATTCACTTTATTATATTACTTCTCACAATTATTTTAATTTATACTTTCAATTACACAAATATATGAAACACAACCAAATTCACTCAATTTTATATTTATTTCACAATGAATTTACTTTCACTTGCTTTGTTTTACTTGGTTTGGCTTTAGCTAAATTAGTTATAGAATTTTTATCATTCAATTTTTTTCTGAACTTTTTTTTTGCATCTTCCGTCCTTTACTCAGAGTGTGATAGGGGCATGCAATGCATTGCCGGAGAGGATAGTGGAGTTGTCCTCATTAGGGGCATTTAAGCGACTATTAGATAGGCATGATTGTATAAGGTAGGGGTGGAGGTTAGATAGACCTTAGGTTTAGGGTAAAAGTTTGGCATAACACCATGGGCTGAAGGGCCTATACTGTTCTATGTTCCATGTCACTCCAAATCCTTAGGATTAAAATCTACGTTTGCATGTATTTACTCAACATTTGTTAGCACACTGAATATTTTATCATCAGTACCATCGGCAACATCTAATGTGTTACTCCCTACATTTTGAGTATCTGTTGGAGCATGAAATATTTCATGAGACATCCCATTTAGAACTACTTTCTTCTTGACTCAAAACAGAGATCTTTTGATGATTCTACTCATGTAGTTTACTATCTTTTCCTTTCCAAGAAGGTTTCTTGTATTGTTACTTTTCCATAAGAAAATTCAGTGGGTCAGGTGATTCACTTTTGGGTGGAAGTTGTACTTAAGAATTTATACAATGTAAATGAAATGTCTCTTTACCTTCCCCACTTTGTTGCAGTTCAACTTTTACCTTTGTCTGGGTCTCACCTTCAGCACCGGCTCTTTTTGCATTAAGTCTTTACCATCATCTTGGTGTAGCCTCTTCATCTTTCCATTCTCTGATTACTGTCTACTTTTTGTTTTGCCTTTTTGCCCTAGCCTCTTCAGCTTCCGGGATCTTTGCCCTGCTTGCCCTTACCAAGTAATCAAATATGGTTTCTCAGAACATATCTTGATTGTGTCATCTAAGTTATAAGGATGAAAAAAAGGTTGTAAGTTTGTGATCTAAATTTGTTGTGTTCTTTATAACAATTAATTTATTAAGATTTGTGAAAGCATATCTGCAGGTATATACTACAGCCAAGGCCATAGGATCCCAGATAGGAGGCAAAACTCTGTAGAGATGATTAGATGTCAGCTGAAGTACAGCATAACCCATGGTTCAAAGTACCATGCCATCAACTTTGTTTAAGATCAGCTCATGAACCCGTTGTATTACCAATATTGTCACCCATTTGAAGTTTGTCCATTTTGCTGCCCATCGTTCAAAGTGGTGGAAAGATGGTGGTCAACTTCTCTTTAATGGAACACGATGGATTGCTAGGCACTGTCAGAGGCAGTTAAAATTCGTCGCATTAGTGCCGGACTGAAGTTGCATGTAGATTTTGGTTTACACTAGCGTGGACTCTGAAAAGTATCACATAACATGTTTGTCAGAGATGTAGCTCATGGTATAGAATTTATGTAAAGTTGGCTGAGTGATAGAAAACACAGTAGCAGTGAAAGTTACCTCTCAGACCGAAGGACAATATATTGTGGGTTGATAACAAAGTGTGAAGCTGGATGAACACAGCAAGCCAAGCAGCATCTCAGGAGCACAAAAGCTGACGTTTCGGGCCTAGACCCCCCTCCAGAGAGGGGGATGGGGAGAGGGTTCTGGAATAAATAGGGAGAGAGGGGGAGGCGGACCAAAGATGGAGAGAAAAGAAGATAGGTGGAGAGGAGAGTATAGATGGGGAGGTAGGGAAGGGGATAGGTCAGTCCAGGGAAGACAGACAGGTCAAGGAAGCGGGATGAGGTAGTAGGTCGGAAATGGAGGTACGGCTTGAGGTAGGAGGAAGGGATGGGTGAGAGGATGAACAGGTTAGGGAGGCGGAGACAGGCTGGGCTGGTTTTGGGATGCAATGGGGGGAGGGGACGAGCTGGGCTGGTTTTGTGGTGCAGTGGGGGGGAGGGGAAGAACTGGGCTGGTTTTGGGATGCGGTGGGGGAAGGGGAGATTTTGAAACTTGTGAAGTCCACATTGATACCATTGGGCTGCAGGGTTCCCAAGCGGAATATGAGTTGCTGTTCTTGCAACCTTTGGGTGGCATCATTGTGGCATTACAGGAGGCCCATGATGGGCATGTCGTCTGAGGAATGGGAGGGGGAGCTGAAATGGTTTGCGACTGGGAGGTGCAGTTGTTTATTGTGAACCGAGCAGAGGTGTTCTGCAAAGCAGTCCCCAAGCCTCCGCTTGGTTTCCCCAATGTAGAGGAAGCCACACCGGGTACAATAGATACAGTATACCACATTGGCAGATGTGCAGGTGAACATCTGCTTAATATGGAAAGTCATCTTGGGACCGGGGGAGGTGTGGGGGTTGGTTGTGGGGTTGATATGTCTTTCTTGATCCATATGACCTTGATGTGGGGTGCCAGTGTTGGAGTGGGTGACCAAGATCACTAACACCTGAAGAAGGAGTAAGACTCCAAAAGCTTGTGTTTCCAAATAAACCTGTTGGGCTACAGCCTGGTATTAGGTGATTTTCTGACCTTAAATGATTGATACATGTGGATTTAAGCCTTGGAATCATTTTAAATCATGAGAAAGATAGTTTCAGATATCAAAAGAACATAGGCCAGTAGAATGGATGATCATATGTGAGATGAAATTTAATGCAGATCAGTGTATACGTTTGGCAGGAAGGATGAGGAATGGCAGTATACAATAATACAGTTCTGAGGGGAGTGTACGTGGTCAGACCTTGAAGATGGCAAAAGAGGTTGAGCAAGCAGTTTGTAAGATGTGCAGGCTTCTAAACTTTTCAATACAATATCGACATTAAATACAAAAACAAGAAAGTTATAGTGACACCTTTATGAAATATTGGTTAGGTCTTCACTGGAGTGTTCTGCCCAATTCTGTGACCACATTTCAAAAAGGATGTGAAGGCATCAGAGAAGTTGCAAAGAAGATTTACAGGAATAGTTCTGTAGCTAAGGGTACTCCTTTAAAGGTTTTAGCAAAAACCAAAAGATTCACATGGGGGAAAAAATGTGTAGTTAGTGATTAGGAATGTACTGTCTGATTGTGATGGAGCTGTATTCATTTCAGGGCTTGCAAAGGAATTAAGGTAATTATCAGAAAATTTACAGGTTAAGGAGAAAAGGTGGGCAAATGTGGCTGCTTAGGTTGCTCTTGCATACAGCTGACTAGAACACAGCAGACAGAATGACCTCTCCTTCTATGCTTTAACCATGATATAATTATGACTGTATGTACTATCACAGGATAATAAGTAAAAATCTAATGTTTCACGTTGTTTTGAAATGCAGATAATGTCAGGTACCAATTTTTGTAGAAGGCCAGGCTATTAATTTTAATGGATTAGAATTAGTTACAGAAGCATGCAGTATAAGTAGTCACAAACTGCCTTATATGATTTCTCCAAGAATCAAGCCTTCTCAATGGGGACAAGTGTAATCTTTGTACACATCATTTAAGTGCAAACTCATAAATTTGAATTTAAACTCATCATGCTACAACTGACTTGTTAACAAATACTTTGAATATTCATAAATCCCATTTGTGACCATTCAATACTTTTAAAGGCCAGTCTATCCAATGAAGATGATGGACTGATATTACGAATAATCTCTAAATCTCTTAAATAAGCAGTGTACAAATGACCACTGTGATTGCAAATGTATTGTTTGGATTTGTCTTAATTGGTTCCTCAGGAACATCTTGCATCTTCTACATTTTCACGTGATTCACCAGCATAAATCCACACGTACAAATAGCAACAACTGTGAAGTAGGTTTGATACGTGGTAACATTTCATTTTGTCTCAGCAGACATTGACTCATTGAAATATTGGAGAACATCATCTGGTCTGTCAAATCACAGTCACTCATCAAGTTTTCCATCAACGTCAAGTACTTTGGTATGTGGAAAGGCAATGATTGTTGAAAAGTTTCTGCAGAATTTCTTAAAGTTTTAGAAAAAAATCATTTTATGTTTACAGGAACAAAATTTCCATTTGCGTTTTGCAGATCTTAAATACTTCAGAACATTCTAAGGAGGTGATGGTTATACATGTGTTGTTTTCAGTTTATTCATTCATCTCTTTCTATTCTTTTACTTTAAAACTATTTCAGAACAATTTTCAGAATAGGATAAATACCACATTTGTGACAGTTTTCTGAAAGGGAAATAGTAATAGAAAAAAAAAATTCAGGTTTCAATGTTCATGGGTTGAGTAATACTTGCTAATTTCTTACAAAATTCCAATTCCCAGATTTTGCCGTCACCACCTTTATCAGGTAGTACACCTGATTTCCAGGGGCTTTTGCAGTATTCAGCTGTGTCTCCTATTCTTATTCCTGAATCTCCGAGTAATAGGCTAACAGTCCAAGGTAAGCTAAAGTTCTCCTTGTCCTTAGAAATACATAGAAAATATAATGCAGAAATAATATATTTATCGTAGCTGATCCATGCTGGCATAAATAAAGCAAAACAATGAAGGGTCACTGGACTCAAACTGTCAATTTGGCCTCTCTCTCCACAGATGCCGTAGACCTGTTCTTTCAGATATATATAGCAGTTTCTGTTCTTGTTTATTTCAGATCCATTCTGACTTATGGACTCCTCTTATTCTACATTTGAATGCATCAGCATAAATTCTGCTCCTTTCTCCCTCATTAGCTTATCCAGCCTTACTGCAAGTGTATTCATGCGGTTCACCTCAACTACTCCCTGTGTAGTCATGAGTTCCCCATTCTCACCAATCTTTAGCTTAAGAAGTTTCATCCGAATTCCCTGTTTGATTTCTTTTTGGTTGCTTTATTTTGATGGCCTTTAGTCCTAGTTGTAATCATGTATTCCTTTTGTCGACTCTGCCAAAACATTTATAATTTTAAAGACCTCAGTAGCTTAAAATTTAGTGTTGGCAATCCGTTGCGATCTGATCCATTATTTTTCCACTGGAGCCTATCAGCAGCACTGAGAAAACTCTAAACTTTTAAGTAAAATTGTTGATGCTGATTTGAAAACCATGAATCCAGAGATTTACCATACTTTAAAAATAGAATATAATCAGACAAGGAAAAGCAAAACATTGCAAACCCTGGCAATTTGTAACAATGACTACACATACTGGAAACATTCAGCTGGTCATGAAACACCTATCAGGAGTGGGGAAACAAAGTTAACATTTCAGGTCAGATGACTTCCATCAGTTCATCTGCAAATTCTGCAAACAGAATTTGTTTGGGTATGAATCCAGTACCAGTCTGGAATTGTAAAGCGTAGCCACGGTGCCTTCGCCAGTTCTTGAAAATGCTATCCGATTTCTCCGACTCTTGCCACGTAGATAAGCTTCCTCCACTCTTTTTTAGGCAGTACCTTCGCGATTATAATCCTTCATTGCACAAAAAAATCAATCTCCTAACTTGCCATGGTTCTTTTATCTTAATTTGTATCCACTGTTGATCAACTGTCATGCAATGAATGCAGTTTATTGTACAGGGGCAGAGGAACTTATGGATTTGGCGCATAGGTCTAAGAAAGCAACAGAGCATATTGAGAGATTAGTTAGCAAACCATATTGGATCTTGCATATCAACAACAGAGGTACTGGTTACAGAAGTAGGGAAATTATGTTGAAGTTTCTTAAAGCTCTGGTTAGCTCACATCTGGAGTCTTGAATCCAGTACTGGCCACACCGTTTTTGAAAAAGTGAGAGTTCTTGCAAGGATGTGGAGGAGAGTTACCAAAATGCTTCTAAACATGAGGAATTTTAGCTACAAAATTAGGTTGATGCAAATGAGTTGTTCTCTTTGGAGCAAGGTGATTGAAGAGAACCCAAGCGGTGGGTTTGGCTGCATATCTGTCAGCATCTGTGGACAAAGAAACAACTAACACTTCATGTTGAACATAGTCTTGAGTTCTTAAGAAATCATTTTCCGCTCGGAATTTTTCTCCCTCCACCGGGTCACCTCTGAGGTATTTCCAACACTTTGATTTTTATTTTGGATTTTCGGCATCTGCAGCGTTGTGCTTTTACTGTAGAAATTGAAGGAATATTTGATTTCGGTGTATACTTTTTTAAAGAGGTTTAGGGGGGCAGACCAAGAGAAGTTGTTCCTGTCAATTAATGATGCCAGGACTAAGGGATGTAGATTTTCAAGTTTTTTGACATGAATTACATGGGAAATGTGAGGAAAAATACATTATGCAGTAATTAGTAATGATTTGGAACCTGCTGTTGATGAGCCTGGTGGAACCAATTGATTGATTTCAAAAGGAAATTTGATCCCTATTTGCAGTGAACTCCCAGACGAAGTGGTAAATGTCACAAAATCTAAGATATTTGTAGACGTACATGAATAGTAAAGGTTTAAAGGAATATGGGCCAAATGCAAAAAAGTGGGACTAGTTTGGTTTGGGAAACTTGTTCGGCATGGAGTAGCTGGACTGAAGGGTCTGTTTCCCATGCTGCATAACTCTATGACTCTCTCTCTAAATAAAACTTGCAGACCCATTATGATAGGGCAAGGAAGAGAATCTGACTGCATTACTGTACAGAAATCCAGCATGAAATCCATGAGTCAAACAGTTATAATACCTGGAAGTGGCCAACTGAAATCCTGGAGAACAATTAATTGGTGCGAAATATGTTTAACTATTATTGTCATCTAGATAGAAAACTGCTGACAAAGTGAAATGTTTAATATCTTGAAGTCACATTATATAGATCACTATTCTTTCACTGACTGGAAGAGCAAATTGACAAAAATGGAAGGAGTAATTTATATTTTCAAAAGATAAATCTCAGACTGTAGCATAAAATTGGAAAATTTACAGTTCAACAACAAGCCATTAGGCTGAATAATACTGTATTATCCTGCACACAAGTGTCTACAGTACTCTGTCTAACCCCATTTATATATGACTTATTTATACCAGCTAATAAATAATAATCATATTTCAATGGACTTCTGATAGGTTTTGCTCTGAATGCCTAAGTTGCAGAGAAACACTGGGACAATCACGCTAAATATTCAAGAATACACATCATATAATAAGACAGGCAGGCGGGCGGGGTTGCGTCTTTCATAAAGAATGAAATTAAATCAATACCAAGAAGTGATATAGGATCGGAAGGCGTAGAATCTGTGTAGGTAGAGTTGAGGAATCAGAATGGAAGACAGTGATGGATGTTATGTACAGGCTTCTAGCAATAGTCAGTATATGGGACAGAAAATAAATCATGAGATAGAAAAGGCATATAGAAAAGGCACAATTACATTAGTCAGGGGGGACTTCAATATGCAGGTGGAGTGCAAAAATCAGGTTGGTAGCATATCCCAAGAAGAGAAGTTTTTGGAATTTCTACAGATGTTTTATTTTGGATCAGCTTGTGCTCGAACCCACTGGGGTACAAGCAGTTGTGGATTTTGTGATTTATGGTTAGGAACCTTAAAGTGAAGGAACACCAAGAGGGTGGTAACCATAAGTCGGTAGGTTTCACTATGCAGCTTGAGAAGGAGAATATGGACTCAGATGTAACAGTATTACAGTTGACGAAAGGTAACTACAAAGACATGAGGGAGGAGATGGCCAGAGTTAATTGAAAGGAGAGCCCAGCAAAGAAGACAGTGGAGCAACAATTAATTAATCTCCTGTTTTCTTCCTGCCTTTTTAAAAATAGTGGGATTACATTAGCTATCCTGCATCCCTCTAGAATTTTTCCAGAGTCCAGAGAATCTTGAATGATGACCACCAATGCATCCAGTATTTTGAAGGCCACTTCCTTAAGTGCTTTGGGATGTGAATTTTAAGGCCTTGGGAATTTATGGTCTTTATTTTGCCCAATACAGTTTACTTCCTGCTTTCCTTGTGTTCCTCTTTCACCAGATCCTACATTCCCCAATGTGTTTGGGATATTATTGCTTCCTCCTTTGTGATGACAATCAAAATATGTATTAAACCGGTCTGCTGTCTTTGTTCCCCATTATAACTGACCTGCTTCTGACTGAGGGATTTGTTTTGTCTGAAGAAAAGTTTACAATCAGTTTAATGTCCGCTAGCTTACTCTTATACTCTACTTTCTCCCTCTTAATCAATGGGCAGCCGATAGCGTAATGATATTATTGCTGGACTGTTAATCCAGAGATCCAGATAACGTTCTGGAGACCTGGGGCCAAATCCTGCCACAGCAGGTGATGGAATTTGAATTCAATAAAATATCTGGAATTAAGAATCTGATGATGACCATGTCAGAAAAACCCATCTGGTTCACTAATTCCCTTAGGGAAGGAAGCTGCCATCCCTCCCTGGTCTGGCCTACATGTGACTCCAGGCCCACAGCAGACTCTGAACTGGCCTCTGGGCAGTAAGGAATGGGCAAGAAATGATGCCTACAGCCAGCAAAACCCTCATCTCATTAATGATTTTTTAAAAAATCCATACCCCCCCAACCTTTGTAAAATGTAAACTGCTTCCACTCAGGCCTGCTGATTTTTTGTTTTTGGCCAATTTTAAATGCTCCTTTCCTGGACCTAGTACTACCTAATGTAGTGCACTTGAAGAACAGTGATACCGCTACTATCTTTGAGACCGGAATGCCTCAGTTCAAGTCACACTTGCTTCAGTGATCTGTCATAACCTATCTGAATAGTTTGATGAAAAATATCTATTATTCATAATTTCCCTTGCTAGCCACAGGACTTGGCCACCTTTCCTGTTTTATCAACAGGATTTCTCACAACTCAAACTGTTCAGATCTGTAAATATCCTTGACTGCACAATTTAGCCCTGAATCCATTTGTATATCTATTGTCCTTTGCTGGGAACTGCTGTTCTTCAGCTTTGCATTCTTTTAACATCTATCTCATCTAAAGTTAGAACCCCAGCCTGCTCCGTTCTTTTCACATCTTTCACAGCCATTTTGCTTCTGTGTCAAACTGACCACTTCCCTGTTACTCCAAGTTCAGATTTTTCAGCTCTCTACCCTGATCATTGCAATATTTAAGAGGATTTGTCTTGGCTTTCAAAAGACTCACGTTAAATAATAACCCAATTTTGACACGCTGTACTTCATACCGAAATATCTATTAAGGCCATCCAACTTCCCGCTCACCTGATAAACCAATCATTTACAACCTTCAGATGCCCTCCATTTTAAAAAAAATGCAAAGGATATAATGTCTCATGCTTGTTCCAAATGCATTTTGATATTAACTTGGCAGATGTCATCACAGATGTTAGAATTGGCATAAAATAACAAAGTGTCAACACAACTTTAAATTGTGTAATTCAAATCTCAGCAGGTGTCAATGTCCTGAAAATGAAGAGGGTTCCAGTTAGTAATTTGGCAGAATGTTAGAAAGAAGGGCAGAGAAAGCTGAGCAGAAGCAATATTTTTAAAAGGCTTGAGGTTTAACTTTGTCAGCAGAGTTTGAGCAGATGGGACTCAAGGTGGGAGGTTAAGTATCCCCAATCCCAACACCCTGCCTTCCTCCAATTCCCTGTGAGGCTTGAGAAGTTTTAACTTTACATGTTTACCATCAATCTTGTGTGTGAATTGGCCAGGTTGCATTTTGTTTTCTGTCAATTGGTAATGGAATTTGTACAGCAGGAGGCCACAGCCAGAGACCCCAGAGGAATGGTCCTGTGAATTCAATATGTGGAAAGGAACAGAGATTGGTAGTACACCATGTTAAAGGGAGGGAATTGTGAGGCATGAAGGGACCAGAGCTCTCTATGGAGAGTGGAGGAACCCTGCTCCTCCTGGCTGATGTGGAAGCCAAAAACAAAAAGGCTGTGACTCATAACACCACTCATTGTATGCGTTATGCGCTGCTTCAGAATCTGTGCATGCAGGTCTAACAGAACTGGTGCATTTGTGTTTAAGTGGGTTCTTTGGCCATATGAAAAATGATGGCAGTCAAACAGGCACAGTAACCAACTAATGCAAGTGAATGAGACCCAAAGCTTGATTTATTTATTTCTGAGATGTGGACAGTAATGGGGCTGTAAAGTGGGAAGTGGATCTTTAAAGAACAGCAATAGGAAGGGAGGTTGTGAATTGGGGGGTGGCTGCAATGTTTCCCTTCACTCCATCCCTCTCCGACTGTCCTTTCGTCGCCCCTGCAACCTTGTGTAACCATCCTACTTCTCTGCCTTCTGTTCCATCCTCCGCAGGTGTAAGTAGACACTGATAAACAAAAATGAAATTACTTTCCTGACTAGGTTCTATTTTACACCTGGAAGAGATGCCTTACCTACCCAGGACTGAGGAGGAGTTAGCATCAAGCTTTGATCGTAATGTGGGAACCTGATCTGCAATTTAAGACAAAACCTTGCCAGTTCCCAGTAAATGTCTAAAACTGCCTACAAAAATGTAGTTCAGATTATTCTATCGCACTCAGAAGAGGGCAGTGGCATGGAAATTATAACTTGTTTCTTTAATTTTAACTGTGAGCCAACAGTTTCTCTGAGTATATTTTTAATAAAGTTCTACGCTCTGATCTGCTTCTGAGGCTTTAAATGAAAGCACAAAGCTTATCAAATAAATAGGTGGAAGGCCTGTTGTATTTATCACAAATTCATTAATAGACAAGTTAACATCTCAAGAAGCCAAAAACAAGTTAGTTTTCCAGTTACTGACGAGATACCATTATTGAGATATAATGTTCCCTTATCCTGTTGTCCTTTGGAAGGTGATTCAACTAGAATTATACTGTCAGATGTGACATCTCTGTTAGCAACTCCAATGTAAGGTGGCAAGGTTGCTCAGTGATTAACACTGCTGCCTGACAGCTCCAAGGACCTGGGTTCAGTTTCACCCTTGGGTGACTATGTGGAATTTGCACATTCTCCCTGTGTCTGCGTGGGTTTCTGCCGGGTGCTCCAGCTTCCTCCCGCTGTCCAAACATGTGCAAATTAGGTGGATTGGCCGTGCTAAATTTCCCAAATGTTCGTGTAGGTTAGAAGCATTCTCCTTGGGAAAAGCAGGGTTACAGTGAAAGGATGAGGCGATGGGTCTCGGGAAGCTCTTCAGAAGGTTGGTTTAGACTTGTTGGACCAAATGGCTTGTTTCCATATTTTAGGGACTGTATGAATAAATTAAAAGGTGATGTTACATAAGTTTTTTGATACTTAACCAGTGTGTGGAAGAATTATGTGTCTAACCAATGAGGTATTGCCTATTGTTTATTGTCTCTGCTTTTTCTAAAATTTCCATTTTTTTTTCCAACTTAGGTCAGAGTGACTCAGAAGCTACCCAGTCACCGCACAGTGGGAATTCTCATGTTTCTGATCCTCTGTTAGAGCAGTGTGCAGTCGTTACCCTTCACTTCTCATCGGCTCTATGTGGCTTGCTTGCTAACCTACTGGCAACTATTCCAGAAGACACATTACATGCAGTCAAGCAAAACCAGTTGCTTGCAGCTTTCCATGGGTAGGTAATAACAATGTTTGGAAATTTTTTGCAGGTTGGTAATCTTCTCTTGAAGATTACAGAGGATGTTGTCGCAGAATTTGCGGATGTATGATACCTTGGTGCACATTAATAATATACTAGACAGTGGGACAGCTAGAATCTTAACAGCAGTGAAAGCACCAGTCTTATTCTTGAATCAATGAGATTTAAGGATTGAGAAAAGAAACAGAGTAAGGACATATGAGTGTAAATTAAGCTGGATATATTGGCATCCAATCAGATATAGAACAAGAAATAAGAAAGTCTTGATGCTATTCAGAAGTACATGTTTTTCAGAATGTTGCAGCAAGAGTGAGCTGGGGTTTTTGCAAGCCCAATGGCGAAGTGGTGTCAATTCTCTGGCAACTTGTGGTGATTCACATTGAAAATGCCTCTCTTCCTTGGCACAAGTTGCTGGGCACTATATGTGTTGTAAACTGCAAATGTCATGAGATCCACCATTATTTTGGCAGCAAATTCAAGTCTGTTGTGTCAGTGAACCATGTGTAGGACTGAAATCTCCTACACAATAACTAAGAAACCATCTAATAAAAGTTTGTGTGGGTAAATTTTGACTCATGATGGAAAATCAACAGCAGTCTTGCAAGGGAGGCTTCATTGGTGGACAGATAAATTCTGATGGCACAAAATAGAAGCAGGAAATGATTTAACATTCTGGCAACATCTGTGGAGAGAGAGAGAGAAAGAGAATGGGCTAGATCTCTTTCTTTGTGGTGGGAGCTGAAAGATAATTGGCTTTGTATTCTAGCCTCTCAAAATATTGGCTGTAGAGTCGCGGCCTTCATTACCAGGGGTAAGCATCAGCTGAAGTTGGGCCCGTCAAACCTGCAAAAGTTTTGTACATGCATCAATGCTGTCGGAATTTGACCCTGCAGCCCATGCTTCACACACCCACTTCTCCACTTTCTCACTTGCCGTGCCCCATCCATGCCTCTTCATGTCCCATGGGCCATTATGCTACCGTACCAAAGCGTACCATTGCACTGCTGATTCACCAGCCATGTAGGAGTCATGGAGTCCATGTTGACAGATAGATGTGTGAAAAAAAACTTTAAAATGAATGATTAATTCATAACTGTTATTTAAAAACCAAGCTCTTTGTGCAACAGGGCATTAAAAGTGTCAACCAAACCCTTAAGCGTTTTAGTAACTGAGATTATAAGGCACTTAAATAATCCGTTCAGGAATATTATAACACATCCCAGGAACAGGTGGAATTTGAACCTGAGCCTTTGACCCAGAGCTAAGGTTGCTACATTATAAGAGCTCTACTTAAGACCTCTTGAGCTTGTCTAAACATTGTGGAATTGATAGAGATCAGTCCGCAAGAGCAGACATTCCATCTGGTCCTTGGGTGTCTCAGTTCGGTAATAGTTGTGTGATGCCTTGGCCAAGCCTTATTCTGTATTCTCAACAGAGATCCCAAATATTTATTAAATTGTTGAAATAGTGCCACTGTTTAGTTGCTCAATGACAACAGACAGGGTTGGAAGTAAGGTGAAAGATTGGCTATTGACCCACACTGAGAAAAATTCTAATTCATCATGTGTTGTCTGTATAAGAATATAATAAATAGAGTAGGAATACACCATTCATCCTCCTAAGCCTACCCCACCATTCTATTAGATCAGGCTTCAGTTTCTCTTTCACATGAGCTCCTGTTGGCCCTGAACTCCTCTGTTTCAAAAATGGATGTTTAAAAACTTGCATTTATCTAGCCTGGGGTAGAGAATCCCAGACATTCACTGCTCTCCCTTAATAAATTTGTTCACATCTCAGTTTAATTAAGTGTCCGTTTATTATGTAACCATGTGTACTAGTTCAAGATTCCACCACTAATGGAAGCATACTCTCAGCATCTACCCTGTCAAGCTCCTTCAGTATGTTTTGATAAGATTACCCTGAATTCCTCAAACTCTAATGAACAAAGGCTAATCTATTTAGGCATTCCTGATAAGTGAACCCTTTATCCCAGGATCAGCCTAGTGAACTTTTTTTGAGCTGTCACCAATGCCATTACATCCTTTCTGAAATACATAGACAAAAAACATACAGTACTCCAGGTGCAGCCTCATCAACACCCAATATAATTGTAACATCTTTGCTGTTTTCAAATTCATCAATAATGGCTAAAATTCAGTTTGCCTGCTTAATTACTTGCTACACCTATGTGCTATGTTTTTGTGTTTTATGCACAAGAATACCCAGATGCCTCTGCCGTTCACTATTTTAGAGCCTTTTTTTTTGTCCAGTCAATATCCACTCAAAACATGTCTATATCTCCTTGCAGGTCCTTATGTCTCCATCAAAATATGCCTTCCCACCTATTTCTTATATTGTCAGTACATGTTTGCATTAAAATATGGCCACTCCTCCAAGCCATTAATGTAGACAGTACGTGATATGTAGGTCATAAACTTTTAAATTTTGAAATAACATCCACAATGCAGTTTTTGGAATTAAAATGGTCTTCCGTATTATAATGCTACTTCTAATGGTTCCCAATGGTTTTATTTTTAATATGTGTATTATGAATGAAGGATATACATTCCACTGTTCATCCCCATCATCCAACCCATATATACTACTAAATTTTTTGGATTTCTGACATTATGAGCAAAATGATTTTTCTGTCCCCTTTTACATCTGGCCGGAACTGGTGAGCATCTAGCTAATTTGGAATTGGGAAGGGTTCACATCATTTCCTCAGTCTTTTCATAATTAGACATTAGACAAAGGAAATGACTTCTCCAGATTGCAGCCACTGCAATGCTTCGACAGTAAAGCCGGGTTACAACATTTAGATTTTTTTTACCTAAATTCTCTGAGAATTAGGTCAGAATAAAACTGGCCTATTAATTGCATCAACCGTTTGAAAAATGAATATTTTAGCATTTTTCTTGTAATAATACAAAAAAATCAGATGAAACAAAGACTGCTTTGTTAATTTATTAAAACATACATTTATCAAGCATACCTATATAAAACGTACATTTATATATTACAGTCATTTATCATATGTTTGGAATGTTTCACGTCGCAATTCTATTAACTCATTTCTATCCTTTACAAACTATCAAAATCGTTCTTCACCTGTTTCTTGATTTAAAAATGCACAAAACAGAAAAACGTGACACCCCCAATGAGAACTAACATGAAAATAGAAAATGCTGAAGATCCGAAATCAAAATGCAAAATCCTGGAAATACTCAATAGATCGGTAGCATTTTGAAACAAGTGAACAAACTAAATTGATAGATTGGTGACCTTTCAAATGAAAAAAATGGAGATCATAAAGCGGAAAGCTGGGGTGGTCATAAATGTACTGAATTGAAATGTTAACTTGATTTTCCCTCCATAGTTTCTATCAGACTTCGAGCATTTACTGCTCTTTTGTTCTTATCACAGCTGATCTAACACAGGAAACTAATCATTTCTCATTATTCTAACCTGACAAATGGTGCAACAAAGTAAAAAAGCCCAGGTTCTCCAAATGGAATAAATGATGCTTGCTTTTCCTCCAATATTGCTAAGCACAATAAGGATCAGTATTTGCTTTTAACTCCTAATTCTATGTTAAGATGCAGCCATCAGTGACCTTACTGGCAATTCTCCATACTCTGAACTCTAGGAAGACAAGCCGAACTTGGTCTGTTAAAACCAAAGTATTGCGGATGCTGGAAATCTGAAATGAACTAGTGTATGCTGGAGAAACTCAGCAAATCTGGTAGTATCTGTGAAAAAAGAGTTATGTTTCGAGTCCACTGTGACTCTTTTTCAGAGCTCAGTCTAACAAAGTCTTTGGTGGATTCTCCTTCCTAAGCCAGAATTTAGATCAGCAAGCTTCAGCCAATTTCACAGGCACTGTATTTTTCAGAACTTGATTTCAATTATGGTTCATCCACAAATATTGTGGCTGGGTATGTAAACCAATGACTTTTCTTGCAAAGTAAAGAAGTACTAGCTACCGGCTAGTATCACTATCACTGGAATCATGACAGAGAGGGGTTTGAAATAAGGACTTTGTTTTGTTAATTGCCTTGGCCATGTCAGTACTATTCACTTTCCTTCAACCTATATAAGAAATTTTCTTGATTTGAGGCAGCGTGTGACTGAGATAAACAGACTACTTTAGAAGGTTAAAATCATGATCCTTCTGACAGTGAATTGATGGCTTGCAAAGTAATTCATCTTATCCTTTCCATTATTTCCAGAACCCACCACATCCTGATTTGCATGGCACTAGCTTTCAGAGCAGAGAACAGCGAGCAGACACATTTATTTTATCAGCTATCTATTCATCTAAGTATACAAGGAGCCCCTGATTTAAGAACGTCTGACTTGCAAACGCTAATACTTAAGAATGCAATCTCATGATATCATGGAGTAATTTTAAAATGCTCCCTCCACATAAATGCTTAAACTAACCGTTCTATGTTCTAACCCCTGGTCGCCACCTACCTGTTCTATCTCTCAAATTTTCGTTGTCATCTCCCAAGAAATTTTAATATTTCTATAAGGCTGCCTCTGATTCTTGTAAATACCCATGAATGCAGGCCCTACCTACACAACCTCTCCTCATAAGACAGTTTGGCCATATCTGGTACCAGCCTAGTGAACTTTCTCTGGGTTGCCTTCAAAACCAGGCACGCATTTGCCGAGATAATGGGACCACAGCTGTTCATAATATTCCAGCTGTGGTCTGATGTGTGCCTTTTATAGTTTTAGCAAAACTTCACTACTTCTATATTCCATTGCCTTTAAAGTAATGGCCTATCAATTTGCTTCCCCTACCAGCCTCTTAACTGGAATCCTAGCTTCTTGTGATTCATGTATCAGGGTCCCCAAATCCCTCTGTTTGTCATCTTTCTGCAGTCTTTCTTCATGTAATATTCACCTCTTGTATTCTTCCTGCCAAACTACCAAACCTCATATTTGTCTGCGTGGAATTTGCATGTTCTCCCTGTGCCTGCATAGGTTTCGTCTAGGTGCACCAGTTTCTTTCCACAGTCCAAAGATGTGCAGGTTAAATGGATGGGTAATACTAGATTGCTCAGCAGTATCTAGGATGTGCAGGCTAGGTGGATTAGGCATGGTAAATAAAGGAATAGGGTAGCAGGGTGGGATGCTCTTTGTCGGGTTGTGCAGGCTGCGTGGGCCGAGTGAACTATTTCTGGACGATAGGGATTCTATGATTCTATAATGAGTAGAATGTACTGTAAACAATTGGGTGAAAATAAGGGATATGGAGTGTGCACATTTCTAGCCTTATGACTGGATGTGAGTTTGCTCGCTGAGCTGCAAGGTTAGTTTTCAGACGTTTCGTCACCATTCTAGGTAACATCATCAGTGAGCCTCCGATGAAGCGCTGGTGTTATTCTCCCGCTTTCTATTTATCTGGTTAGGTTTCCTTGGGTTGGTGATGTCATTTCCTGTTCTTTTTCTCAGGGGATGGTAGATTGGCTTGGAGCCAATGTGTTTGTTGATGGAATTCCGGTTGGAATACCGTGCTTTTAGGAATTCTCGTGCATGTCTCTGTTTGGCTTGTCCTAGGATGGATGTGTTGCCCCAATCAAAGTGGTGTCCTTCCTTATCTGTATGTAAGGATACGAGTGATAGTGGGTCATGTCGTTTTGTGGCTAGTTGATGTTCATGTATCCTGGTGGCTAGCTTCCTGCCAGTTTGTCCAATGTAGTGTTTGTCACAGTTCTTGCAAGGTATTTTGTAGATGACATTTGTTTTATTTGTTGTCTGTATAGGGTCTTTTAAGTTCATTAGCTGCTGTTTTAGTGTGTTGGTGGGTTTGTGGGCTACCCTGATGCCAAGGGGTCCGAGTAGTCTGGCAGTCATTTCAGAAATGTCTTTGATGTAGGGGAGAGTGGTTATGGTTTCTGAGCCCGTTTTGTCTGTTTGTTTGGATTTATTGCTGAGAAATCGGCGGACTGTGTTCATAGGGTACCCATTCTTTTTGAATACGCTGTATAGGTGATTTTCCTCTGCTCTGCGTAGTTCCTCTGTGCTGCAGTGTGTGGTGGCTCGTTGGAATAATGTTCTAATGCAGCTTCGTTTGTGGGTGTTGGGATGGTTGCTCCTGTAGTTCAGTATTTGGTCCGTATGTGTTGTTTTCCTGTAGACGCTGGTTTGAAGTTCCCCATTGGCTGTTCGCTCTACTGTGATATCTAGGAATGGCAGTTTGTTGTTGTTTTCCTCCTCTTTTGTGAATGTTATGCCAGAAAGGGTATTATTGATGGTCTTGAATGTTTCCTCTAATTTGTTTTGTTTAGTGATGACAAAGGTGTCATCCACATAGCGGACCCAAAGTTTGGGTTGGATGATTGGCAGAGCTGTTTGTTCGAGTTTCAGCAATACTGCCTCTGCTAAGAACCCTGATATCGGAGATCCTATGGGTGTACCATTGGTTTGTCTGTAGGTTTTGTTATTGAAAGTGAAGTGGGTGGTGAGGCATAGGTCCACTAGCTTGATGATGTTGTCCTTGCTGATGAGGTTGGTGGTGTCTGGTGTATGTGTCTTCTGGTCTTCTAATAGTGTCATCAGTGTTTCTTTGGCCAGGTTGATGTTGATAGATGTGAACAGGGCTGTTACGTCAAAGGAGACCATTATTTCATCCTCTTCTATCTTGGTGTCTTTGGTGTTCAGCTAGTAGAAGACTCCCACCACTCCATTCGCTCCACCCAAGAATTCCTGAACACCATCAAAGACACCAACATAGAAGAGGATGAAATAATGGTCTCCTTTGACGTAACAGCCCTGTTCACATCCACCAACATCAACCTGGCCAAAGGAACACTGACTACACTATTAGAAGAACCAAAGACACATACACCAGACACCACCAACTTCATCAGCAAGGACAACATCATCAAGCTAGTGGACCTATGCCTCACCACCCACTTCACTTTCAATAACAAAACCTACAGACAAACCAACGGTACACCCATGGGATCTCCGATATCAGGGTTCTTAGCAGAGGCAGTAATACAGAGACTCGAACAAACAGCTCTGCCAATCATCCAACCCAAACTTTGGGTCCGCTATGTGGATGACACCTTTGTCATCACTAAACAAAACAAATTAGAGGAAACATTCAAGACCATCAATTTATCATAAGGGCTAAAAACATTGCGTCTGCAGTGTGGCTTGAGAGGTACCTATTTGACAGGACACTTGAGCGAACATCTCTGCACTAAGAGACATATAGCCATAGGGTCGTACAGCATGGAAACAGACCCTTCAGCCCTACCAGTACATGTCGAGCATAATCACAAACTAAACTAGTCCCACCTTCCTGTTCCTGGTCCATATCCCTCCAAACATTTCCTATTCATGTTTCTATTCAAATGTCTATTGAATGGTGTAACTGGACCTGCATCCAGCACTTCCTCTGGCAGTTTATTTCACACATGTGTAAAAGGTTGTCCCTCATGTCCTTCTTTAAACTTTCTGCTCTCAGCTAAAAGTATCTCCCTTAGTTTTGAACTCTGCCACCCTGGGGAAAAGGCCCTTGGCTATTCACCTTATCTATGCCCCTCGTGATTTTATAAATCTCAAATAGGTCACCCCTCAAGCAGATCTTGCACATCCATTTGAGAGGGCAGGTGGGAGCCTCAATTTAATGTCTCAACTGGAAAGCAACATCTCTGTGTTTAATGACATCTGAACATTGTGACTGAGCAATCTATTTTTATGAAGTTTGTCATGTATAGAGATTTAGACATTATGCACGCACCAAGGACAAACCCGAGTTGTATACCTTAAAGCATCAGAAATATGAGCTGTCAAAGTTTAATGTATAAGGAATCCCCTGGAATGCAGTGAGGTCCAGTTGAAGCTTAACCAGGAGATGCTACTCAGTGCCCCTTAACGCCTCTTACTCTTTGTTCGATAAGCCTGGTAAGTTATTAACTGAGTAATCGATTAATGGAGTACTGTGTGCAGTATTGGTCACCTTAAATAAGGAAGGATGTAAAAATGTTGGAGGTGATTCAGAGAAGGTTTGCCAGACTTCTACCTGGAATAAGCTGGCTGTTTTCTGAGGCAAGGTCAGACAAGCTAAGCTTGTACCTTCAGGAGAGTAAGAGATGACTTGATTGAAACGTATAAAATCCTCAGGGAACTTGCTGGAATGGATGTGGGTAGGATGTTTGTGTGAGAATCTTGAACCAGGATCTATGTTTAAAAGATCAAGCGTTGTCTATTTAAAACAGGGAGTTGAAATCTTTTCTCTCAGAGGGTCATGGGTCTTCTGAACTCTTTTCCTGAAAAGGTGGTGACAGCAGATCTTTAAATAGCTCTGAGGCAGAAAGGGGTAGATTCTTGTTACGCAAGGCGGTGAAAGGTTATCGGGGGAGGTGGCAAAGTGGAATTAAGATTACAGTCAGATCGGCCATCATCTTATTGAATAGGAGAGGAGCCTAAAAGGGCTGAATGGCCCACCACTGATTCACATGTTGAATTCTGGCTGTGGTTCCCTTGATAGCATGCTTGTCTGTGAATCAGAAGGTTGTGCGATCAGATCCCACCCCAGGAGATGTGAGCATGAATATCCCTGAATTGCTCAAGAGTCGGAAGTCACATGACACCAGGTTGTAGTTCAGCGGGTTTATTTGAAAGCACAAGCTTTTAAAATACTGCTGCTTTGTCAGGTGATGAAGCAGTGCTCCGAAGGCTTGTGCTTTCAAATGGACCCGTTGACTGTGGCCTGGTGTTGTGTGACTTCTGACTTTGTCCATCCCAGTCCAACACAGGCAACTCCACATCGTAATTACCCAGAGAACATTGCACTCGCTGTCAGAGGTACTGCCCATTAAACTGAGGCTTAGTCTGCCCAGTCAGGTGGGGATGAAATATCCCATAGTGCCATTTCGCAGATGACCAGGGGAGTTTCTCCAAGTGTTCTGTCTGATACTTGCCTCCCAACCAACACATCACTGAAATAAGTGCAGAAATTGCTGGAGAGACTCAGCAGATCTGGCAGCATCTATGGAGAGAAAGCAATTTATGTTTTAGGTCCAGTGACTCTTCCTCAAATCTAAAACAAGTGTTTTCTTCCTGCCCTCAATGCTGTGTTTGAAAATTCCTTGTGTACAAACTGGCTGGTGCATTTCCTATGTTGAAACCCTGACTACATTTCTAAAAGCATGTTATTGTGTGTAAAGCATGTTGGGACATCCTGAGGTCATGGAAGCAGCTACATTATCACAAACCTTTTTCTCTTTCCATTAATTTTCAGCTTTTTTTGATAAACTGGCAAAGGTTTCCAACAAATCGCTTTTATCAGGCAGCATTAAGGAAGAAGAATCAAATCTAGTGCCATGAAAATGATGATACATAACACTAATTCCAAGTCCTTTGTTTCAGTTACTTTCTCTCAGTTTAACGACGAGCTTAGATATCATCAGGCACAATTTAAAGTGAGAATGAGGAGTTAAAACATTTAGAGCCGCAGGAAATAGATTGTCTTTGGGTGCCCCCTCTCCTGCATGCCCAGAGTGACAAAATCTTCTATTCAAACCAGGGAGGCATCACACAGCTGCCATCCAATACAGTTGAGAAATCTTCCGGTCTAATTGACATGAATCACTCAACCATACTGAAATATGAAGCATTTTTATATCTTATTGTCTCATTTTTCAAAAATGAATGATAGACAATCAGTTACAGTAAAGGCTTTTTGATCCATTGTGCCACTGCTGGCTGTTTAAAAGAGTCCCTCTCCCGAAGCACAACCCCATAGCCTTGAAAATTGATCCCCTTCAAACATATATCCAATTCTCTTTTGAATATTACTGTTGGATCTGTTACTACTATTTAGTAAGGCCTTGCATTCCAGATCTTAACAATCCACTGCATTCAAAATCTCCTCAGCTCCCCTTAAACATCTGCCCTTCAGTTACTCACCAGCAAAAACATCAGTTTCTCAATGAGCTTCCCTGCTGGAAGTAGAACCATGTGTTTTCCTTCAGTCTTTCATGTAACTGAAGCCCCCACATTTCTGGTGTTAGTCTGGCAAATCCCATCTGCAACCTTCTCAAACAGGATGAGATTAAAACCTTTCCCCGTCACATTAGGAGACACGCCAGCGATGTACAGGGAATTTCAATTGCAGATAAAGACAAGCAGGGAGTGGACTGAGGTGTTCAGGCAATTGGCCTGCTTTTTGCCTCATTACTTCTGAAGTGGAGAAAAACCATTATATCTGGTTCATTCGGTTCAAAACAGTGACCCATTGTTTTAGACAGACTCATTGATAATCATACAGACTTGTTACATGTATTGAATTATTCATAACGATATTTCCTGATTAAAACAATGTTATGAGTAGAAAAATAAGCTAATGATCAGATTACTTTACTGCTGCCTTCAGAGATTATCAGTAATGACTGCTAATTTATTGAAAATTAAATCACTGTCGGAATCATTAATTCCTCATTGGGAATCATTATCCATCAACTTCGTGGAATGTACAGGATAGAATGTCATCTCTAGATCAACACCACAGTGGTTTCATACCCGTGATTTGATCTTCTTATCAATGCTAAACCAAAGAATTGTAAACTGTGTCAATGGGCAAATTGAAAGTTGAGTTTGACTCGCTCGTCCTGTTCTAGAGAGATTTTATCAACTTCCCTCTGGAGGCAGTTGGACTCTAGGATTAGACTCTATTTACACTCGCATATTGTTGCAATATATGGTAATGTTTAGTCCTCAGGAGTCTCAGTCCTCAGGATCTCAGTTTAACATCACATTTGAAAGGCAGCATCTTAGATTGTATAGCATTGCCTCATTCCAGCACTGGAGCTTGCGTCTCTAACAGGTAGATGAGAGTAAACCGGTTGATATGGTGTATATGGATTTCAGCAAGGCATTTGATAAGGTCCCCCACAGTAGGCTATTGTACAAAATGCGGAGGAATGGGATTGTGTGAGATATAGCAGTTTGGATCGGAAATTGGCTTGCTGAAAAAAGATGGAGGGTGGTAGTTGATGGGAAATGTTCATCCTGGACACCAGTTACTAGTGGTGTACCGCAAGGGTCGGTGTTGGGTCCACTGCTGTTTGTCATTTTTATAAATGACCTGGATGAGGGCGTAGAAGGATGGGTTAGTAAATTTGCAGACGACACTAAGGTCGGTGGAGTTGTGGATAGTGACGAAGGATGTTGTAGGTTACAGAGAGACATAGATAAGCTGCAGAGCTGGGCTGAGAGGTGGCAAATGGAGTTTAATGTGGACAAGTGTGAGGTGATGCACTTTGGTAGGAGTAACCAGAAGGCAAAGTACTGGGCTAATGGTAAGATTCTTGGTAGTGTAGATGAGCAGAGAGATCTCAGTGTCCATGTACACAGATCCTTGAAAGCTGCCTCCCAGGTTGACAGGGCTGTTAAGAAGGCATTCAGTGTTTTAGCTTTTATTAAAAGAGGGATCGAGTTCTGGAACCTTGAGGTTATGCTGCAGCTGTACAAAACTCTGGTGCGGCCGCACTTGGAATATTGCGTACAGTTCTGGTCACTGCATTATAAGAAGGATGTGGAAGCTTTGGAAAGGGTGCCGAGGAGATTTACTAGGATGTTGCCTGGTATGGAGGGAAGGTCTTATGAGGAAAGGCTGAGGGACTTGAGGCTGTTTTCGTTAGAGAAAAGGTTGAGCGATGACTTAATTGAAACGTATAAAATAATCAGAGGGTTAAATAGAGTGGATAGGGAGAGCCTTTTTCCTCGGATGGTGATGGCGAGCATGAGGGTGATAGCTTTAAATTGAGGGGTTGAAAGATATAGGACTGATGTCAGAGGTAGTTCCTTTACTCAGAGAGTAGTAAGGGAATGGAACGCTTTGCCTGCAATGGTAGTAGATTCGCCAACTTTAGGTACATTTAAGTTGTCATTGGATAAGCATATGGACGTACATGGAATAGTGTAGGTTAGATGGGCTTCAGATTGGTATGACAGGTTGGCACATCATCGAGGGCCGAAGGGCCTGTACTGTGCTGTAATGTTCTATGTTCTATGTTCTATGTTCTATGTTCTAATACCCTGACTGGCATAACATTCACAAAAGAGGAGGAAAACAACAACAAACTGCCATTCCTAGATGTCACAGTAGAGCGAACAGCCAATGGGGAACTTCAAACCAGCGTCTACAGGAAAACAACACATACAGACCAAATACTGAACTACAGGAGCAACCATCCCAACACCCACAAACGAAGCTGCACTAGAACATTATTCCAACGAGCCACCACACACTGCAGCACAAAGGAACTATGCAGAGCAGAGGAAAATCACCTATACAGCGTATTCAAAAAGAATGGGTACCCTATGAACACAGTCCACCGATTCCTCAGCAATAAACCCAAACAAACAGACAAAACAGGCTCAGAAACCATAACCACTCTCCCCTACATCAAAGACATTTCTGAAATGACTGCCAGACTACTCGGACCCCTTGGCATCAGGGTAGCCCACAAACCCACCAACACACTAAAACAGCAGCTAATGAACTTAAAAGACCCTATACAGACAACAAATAAAACAAATGTCATCTACAAAATACCTTGCAAGAACTGTGACAAACACTACATTGGACAAACTGGCAGGAAGCTAGCCACCAGGATACATGAACATCAACTAGCCACAAAACGACATGACCCACTATCACTCGTATCCTTACATACAGATAAGGAAGGACACCACTTTGATTGGGACAACACATCCATTCTAGGACAAGCCAAACAGAGACATGCACGAGAATTCCTAAAAGCATGGCATTCCAACCGGAATTCCATGAACAAACACATTGACTTGGAGCCAATCTACCATCCCCTGAGAAAAAGAACAGGAAATGACATCACCAACCCAAGGAAACCTGACCAGATAAATAGAAAGCGGGACATAACACCAGCGCTTCGTCGGAGGCTCACTGATGATGTTACCTAGAATGGTGACGAAACGTCTGAAAACTAACCTTGCAGCTCAGTGAGCAAACTCACATCCAGAACCTCAACCTGAGCTACAAATCTCCTTAAACTCGCTAGCCTTATGACTATTATAAGTTTTAGATTGAAGAGAGGAAACGTGAAATTTGGTGGAGAATGTTTTGGAGATTTAGACCATATGACACCATTTTCTTAGAAACTCAATGGAGAGAGTGTGTAAAAGGTCAAAGCAAGGTTTAACAGAATTGAAAAGTTCCAAAGAGAAAGATGAAACTTGCAGAAAAAAATATAGAAAGAGGAGTTGAAGATAAGCTCACACCTAAAGTTGGTAAGCCGACTATATGTCATGGGGTTAAACAGGCAGAGAGAGAAATAGTGAAGGAGTTGGTGAGTGGGAGCAAGGTTGGAGATAGTTGCAAGAAAGAAAAGTAACAACCTTTTGTATTTTGGAGAGCTAGTGGTCTATTTGGATTTCCAAAAGGCCTTTGACAAGATGCTACACAGGAGGCTGTCAAATAAGATAAGAGTCCATGGTGTTAGAGGCAAAATACTGGCATAGATAGCGGATTGGCAGACTGGCAGAAGGCAGAGAGTGGGGATAAAGGGGTCTTTTCTCAGGATGGCACCCCGTGACACATGCAGTTCCTCAGGGGTAAGTGTTGAGACCACAACTATTCATGTTATACATTAACAATCTGGAAGAAGTAACTGAGGGTATTGTTGCTAAGTTTGCAGGTGTTATGGAAATAGATGGAAGGACACATAGCATTGAGAAAGTGGGGAAGATGCAGAAAGATTTGGATAGGCTAGAAGAGTGGGCAAAGAAGTGGCAGTTGAAATATAGTGTGGGAAAGTTAGTGTGTATGCACTTTGGTTTGGAGAATTGAAGCATAGACGATTTTCTAAACCTGGAAATGCTTTGGAAATCTGAAGCACAAATGGACTTGGAAGTCTTAGTTCTTAAGGTCAACGTGCAGGTTCATTGGCAGTTAAAAAGTTATGTTAGCATTGTTAGCATTCATTTTAAGAGGATGAGAATACAAGAGCAGAGATATACTGTTAAGGCTCTAGTCAGACTGCATTTGGAATATTATGAGCAGTTTTGGGCTCCGTATTTAAGGAAGGATGTACCGGCCTTGGAGGGTGACCAGATGAAGTTTACAGGAATGACCCTGGGAATGAAGAGCTTGTCATGTGACGACTTCACCTGATGAAAGAGCAGCACGGTGAAAGTTTGTGATTTCAAATAAACCTGTTAGACTGTAACCTGCTATCATGTAACTTCTGACTATGTGAGGAACAGTTGAGAACTCTGGATCTGTACTTGATGGAATTTAAAAGGATCGGAGAATCTCATTGAGACTTACAGAATATTGAGAGACCTGGATGAGAATGGATGTGGAAGAGATGTTTCCAGTAGTAGGAGAGACTAGGTCTGCAGAGCACAGCTTCAGAGTGAAGGGATGACCCTTTAGTCCTGAGATGAGGATGAGTTTTTTCCAGCCAGTGGGTGGTTAGTCTGTGGAACCCATTGCTGCATACGGCTGTGAGCCCAAATCATTTGGTATATTTAAGACCAAGATGGTTTGTGGGGATAAGTAAGGGCCTTGTGAGTTATAGGGAGAAGACAAGACAACGGGATTAAGAAATGTATCAAGCATAATTGAATGGTCGTGCAGATTCAATGGGCCAGCGGTCTAATTATGCTCCTTTATCTGATGGTTTAATATCTTCTGATGACAAACAAACACCTAAAATGAAAGAATTTCCATTTCCCTTAAATTTTATTTGTTTCATACTGGCATATTTAATTTCATTTGTTCATGGGTTGTGCATATCATTTGAAAACTCAATATTTTTTGTCCATCTGTAATTACCTTGGAGAAAGTGGAGGCGGCACTGTCTTTTTGAACCAGTGCAGTCCATCTGGCTAAGTAGGATTTTGACCCAACAACTGAAGGAACATCAATTTGGTTCCAATTCGGGATAGTGTGTGGAATTGACAGGATGTGTTCACATTGTGATGTTCTAAGCTTCTGCCCTTGTCCTTTGGTAAAGGTTGTGAGTTTGAAAAGTGCTGTTAAGGAGGTTTGGTGACTTGCTGCTCTTGTATATGGTACATACTGCCTCTACCATATGCTAGTTGTAAAGGGAATGAAGGAAAATTAAAAAATGCTGGAGGAACTCGGCAGGTCTGACAGTATCCATGGAAAGAGAAACACGTTTCAAATCTGCTGTGATTCTTCAGTTAAGCAGTTAACAAAATGCATTCTGTATCTAAAAATATTTAATAGCTTTTGGTTTGATAAATGACTGAATTGCATGAAATGAACAAAGAAAACCTATAACTACCTTATATCTAGTAAAATGCACATTTAAGGGTAACACTGCATGTATTTTCATTCAATTCCATCCATTAATTCCTTCAATACCACTAGCTGCCTCAGAAAGGCAGCCAACGTAATCAAAGACCCCTCCCATCCCAGTTAGCATCTCTTACAATCTCTTCTACAGGACAGAAGGCACAAAACCTTAAACACAAGGACCAACAGATTAAAGAACAGCTTTATCCATGCTATTATTTGACTTCTGAACAGATTTCTCAAGTTTCAGATTTAATGTTGACTTGGCTCTTTGTGCACCTTTTCTGCAACTGTAACATTTGTATTCCTCACTCCATTCTATTACCCATATGTGCATTGTAAGCTATGATCTGCGTGTACTGCATGCAAAACAAAACTTTTCACTGTACCTTGGTAAATGTGACAATAATAAATCAAATTAAAGCAAGCTATCGTAACTGCTGAAAAGCATAAAACAGTTACATATTATTAACATTATTAAAGACTTGTTTGAAATTTACAAAAACAAAAAGCTCAGCAGGTCTGGCAGCATCAGTGAAGGAGAAAACAGAGTTAACATTTCGGGTCCTCAGAGTTCAGGGTTCTGAGGAAGGATCACCGGGCCAGAAACGTTAACTCTGTTTTGTCCTTCACAGATGCTGCCAAACTCGCTGAGCTTTTCCAGCAACTTTGTTTTTGTTCCTGATTTACAGCATCCGCAGTTCTTTTGGTTTTGAAATTTAAGTACTTTGGGCTGTTGGTGAATGATTGGATGTTATGATGTTCATATATTTAGGTAATACAAAAGCGTCCAACATATTGTTATAATTTCATTTCATTTTATATTCTTTGTTTTCTTAAAGTTTGGTAAACACTGGTTTGCTGGAGAGATGCCTGTGGGAGTTGGGAACACCACTGACTCGCCTTAACCACTACGAAGATATTAAAGCTCAGGTGAGTGTAGTAAACTGCAGTTTGGATCCTTAATATTTATATGAAGTAAGATCCTGAAGCTAAAGTTAAATTTCTACTGCTGCCAGTATTTACAATAATAATAGAGAGCCACATTCATCAATTGACCTTAAGTTAACACTCTACAACACTATTATTCACTGCAACAGGCTCTTCATCCATTTGTTAACAAATACCACCCATTTGTCAGAAGGTCCACAGCAAAATTTAAATTTATGAGTTTACTAGCCTGCAAATATTCTGTCATGGTCTAGACTACTCCCATCCCAAGACTACTCCCATCCCAGTTTTGTAGTAGCAAAGTTGTACTCCTGTCTCTCTGCTCAGTATCTGTTTCCTTTAATTTCTGCTTCCCAACTATTCCACTGACTAAATGCAACATTGAAAATGTCATCCCAATATGACTAGCTTTTAGCCTCATGTCTCTGAGCCTTGATTTACATTGCACCTGTCAACATTTGTTTAAACCAGTTTCCTTTTTCCACCTGAGCTAACCAATCCCAACTCTAGAGCAAAGCAAAAATTGCTGCTCCAACACTTAACTTCATTCTGAGTGCATCCTTTTGTCTCTGACCGGAAGTACATATTTGGCAATGAGGGCACAAGCTGTGCTCATCTGTTTAATAAGTCAGAGGCCGGTACATCCTTCCTTAGATATGGAGCCCAAAACTGCTCATAATATTCCAAATATAAATTATTGAAACTTTGGCCAATCATCATAGATTAATCTAAGTGGAAATGTTTCAAATCAGCACAGTTCTGCTCTTTCTCTTGTATAATCAAGGAACTATCTTTCACACTTCACCATTTTCTGCTACTTGCAATTAACCCCATCAATTCATGCATAAAATTCAAACGTTGTGTGCCACAGTCCACTGATTAAAGGTGCACATTGGACCCTGTGTGTTTCTGCTGTGGGGTTTTTAATTAATATCGTCTATAATGGTGTGTTTAATTATTGTTTGTCTCTGCAGGTTTTGATCCACCTTCAGTATCTGTCTGCGTTTTCTGGTCTAGTTCAACACTGTTTCGTCTTGCGTCCGGAGCACGTAACTCAGGATGACTTTCTGAAGCCATTTTTGTTAAATATATTCACTGTACTTTGTATACGGTGCAAGGATTATTTTGGTAATGTATTGTAATGTTTCTTCATCTTTCCCTCACACAATGGCCATGCAAAATTGGTACGTTCTTCTTTTCAGAGAAACTTAAATTAGAGTTAACAGTGAGGAAGCTATTTAGTTGTTTTAACAATGCATTTATGCAGTAACTCGCATAAAAGAAAAGTCCTACAGAACTGGACAAATTTATAATCACAGGTGGGCCACTGAGATGATCGGAAGGATGACAAAGTGACCTTTTTTTTATTGGGGGGGTTCAGTAATAGAAACCAGGAGATCAGACAGATTCCTAGGCATGTGGTCTCGGAGTTGTGGACACACTTGCCAACATTGTTTCCCCGTTCAGTTCTTGCCAATTACAAAATACCAGAATAATAAAAACAGGGAACTCAATTGGGAACTTTAAAAGCTACAGACTTTTGCAATGGCTATAAAATACAAGGTCTTGTACAGACAATAAGCAAGAGGATGAGAATTTAAATATGAACCGTTTAAAATGACAGCAATTTCTGACCTGTTCTTAAGAAATTAAATTTTTGAAAGACCATTAAACCTTTTTAACCTGTGCAAACAAAGTTTATCCAAAGAAAAGTGAATGGAAATTTAAATTGCAAAAGAAAAGCTTTGCATGATCAGGTGAAATTGTGCAATGGTATTTACAGGGAGGGTGCATTGGGAGAGCATGGCAGCATTGGGGAAACCTAGCAAGCCATGGATGTATTGACAAGATGGTTGGCTGCTGAATGGGAAAATGGTATGTCACAAAGGAGAAAAGGCAAGCTGTCAAGATTTATACTGTACACCCTTCAGTGGTGTAGTTTGACAACCGACTTACAGCCGTTCAAGTTGAAATTGAAGATCAATATGGTTAGTTTCACACAGTAAAACCTGCTTCTATCATGTTATTTCTGCCTGACAAAACTAACTACTTCAATTTTAAGTTTAACTTAGATATATGTGAGGTGTTGTATTTTTGGGAAGGCAAACCAGGGCAGGACTTGTACAGTTAATGGGTAGGACCCTGGGGAATGTTGCCCAACACAGAGACTTAGGGTGCAGGTGCACAGTTCCTTGAAAGTGGAGCCACAGATAAACTGGGTGGTGAAGAAGGCTTTTGACACATTTGCCTTCATTGTTCCCAACATTTGAGTGCAGGAATTAGGATGTCACGTTGCAGCTATGCATCTTTTTTTAAAAAAGCTGCCATAAGAAATGTTGTTGTATTCCGAAAATTAATTAAAATAAAGAGCAAGTCAAAATAAAGACCTAGTCGGCTGTACACACAAAACATTTTCGCTGAAACACTTATAATTGCAACATGACATCATTCTTTAATGTCCAATTCCTCTGATAATAAAGGCTTACAATTCTTCAAGCCGTCATAATGTTTTACGAATAGTATATTGGTGAGATCACTTTTGGAATACGGCATACAATTCTGGTCATACTTCTATTAGCAAGGGTATTGTTAAACTTGAGAGGGTGCAGAAAAATTTGACAAGGATGTTGCAGGGACTGGAGGGTTTGAGTTAAAGCAAGAGCCTAAATATGTTGTCACCATTCACCCTGGAGTGAGGGGGTGATCTTATAGAGGTTTATAAAATAATAAAGGGTATAGGTAGGGAAAATCGCTAAGGTCTTTTCCCCAGTGTGAGGGAGTCCAAAACTAGAGGGCATAGGTTTAAAGTGAGAGAGGAATTTTTTAAAAAGGACCATAGATGTAACATTTTAACAAAGGGTGTGGTGCATGTGTTGAAACAGGCTGCCAGAGAAAATGATGGAGGTGGATACAATTACAACATTTAAAAGGCATCTGGATGGTAGGAAGGATTTAGAGGAACGTGGGCCAAATGCTAGCAAATGGGACTAGGTCAGATTGGGCTGGCTGGTTGGCACTGATGAATTGGGTCATACGGTCTGTTACTGGGCTGTATAAAATTATGACACTCGCAACGTTTTTGTATTTTAAGTACATTTGTGTTTTCTCTTTCCTGTCATGGAAAAGGTCCAGTATCGGATACAGGTACGTAATGTGAGTGGACAAAAATTGGCAAACGGAATATGTTGTGGGAAAATGTGAAGTTTGGCAGGAAGAAAAAAAAAATAGCAGGGTATTACTGAAATGGGGAATGACTGGAATTGAGAGAAGCAGAGGGATCTAGATTCTCTCTCGAAATGCAAAACTTTAGGAAGTTTTATAGGATGCAAACATTTATTGCAAAAAGAATTGGACTTTTGAGGTAAGGAAGACATGTTTCAGTTATAATTGTTTAATTGGATATGTTTTGAGTGAGTTGCAAACTATCTTTTTTAAATTAATTTTTGAAATTATAAAACTTCTAAGGCAGTATTTTTTTTAAGATGCACTTTAGATAAGTTAGTAACTTAATGCTAAAGATATTTTGGTTTCCCTTGTGAATATTTATTTTTCATGTTGCATGTTGATAAATGTACCAGGAAATTTGTTTTTAGTTTTAAATCTGTTAGATTGATTACCTCAGCAAATGAGGGAACCCCAGATGCAATGTTGGATGAACTGTCCAATAAGTACAATATTCTGACTGTGACCTCCCTGGTACCAGGGTTAAGAATATCTCTTCCTTAGGAAATAGTTAGGATCTAAATTAATAAGCAATTAAAAGACCATCTCTGAAAGTGATAACATGATAACATCATGAAATAATTAAGCAGCAACAACTGTTGTGTGTTAAAATTGAAATCCTGTTGTAGAATGGGAAGTGATCCAATTGAAACATATAAGATTCTGAGGGGCCTTAACATGGTTGAAGTTGACAAGCTGTTTACCCTAACCAAAGACTCTAAAATAAGAAGGCACAGATTCAGGACAAGAGCTCATTCATTTATGAGTATTTATGTTTACTTGTAGGGTTGGGAACATTTAAAATTCTTAACCTAAAAAGCTGTGGATACTTATATGTTGATAATATTTAAAACTGAAATCACTGGAAATTTGGATTCTTAAGGGAATCTAGGGAAATGGGATTAGAACAGGAAAGTGGAAGCTAAGACTAAAAGTCAGTCTTGATCTTACTGAATGGCAAGCTGGCACTTAGGGATATATGACCTTCTCCTGCTCTTATATCTAGGTTCTCATACCACTTAGCTTGCCAGATTGTTGTAATTCATTTTTGCTAAGAATGTCAAAATGCCAGAGAATGTAAGGAATAGCGCATTGAAATATAATTCAACACGTACTTTTAAAAACAATATTAAACATTAGCAAAGGATTTTGCAAAAATAGACTGAAGTCAAAACCTGATGTGTCTATTGTCACCCATCAGTAGTTCTTAGTGGCTGAGGACCCTGATTTTTAAGCTAGTGATTTTTCAATGTCAGCCTAATAACTATCTGTCTTGCAGGCTGTGAGGTAACATCTACCATCTACCAAGCATGGACAGACTTATTTATGCTTTTGAACACAATCCTACGGAAAAGTGCTCAGGATACATTCCCAGCAGTTGTGACTGCAGTGGAAAAACATTGGGCTGCTCTCATAGGTAATATAAACTAGCTAATGTGTGCATACTTTGTATTCAAGAGACCAAATTTTACCCCTTGGGATACTTTAAATCAGTCGTGCCCACTTGAACTGATGCAGCTTCATTGTGTTTGCACCTTGTGACCAAATATTTTAAGTATAAATTTTAATTTCATAAGTAAATTTGAATCCATATAGCTCCAATGCTATTCCTGTTATTTTCATATTGAAATATACAATGAATACTGCATAGATGATTGCACGTAATTTTATTTTGTTGGACACCAAATCTGAAAGTTTTAATGTGGTGTTTTATAAACACACACACATGCACACAGACAGGCACACCCACTCCATGAGGCATTCTTTGACTTTAGTTGCCATTTGAACATGTCTGATATAAATTGCAGCAGTAGTACACAGTAAACAGCAGGCTACTTACTGCTCAGAGGCAACTTTTAATCCAAAACATATAACATACCATATCACTTACCTTTGCTATTTTAAAGCTTTATTTAAAATCAATCTCTACGGGGTGAAATTCATCATTGTAAGTGGCTGTAATTTAGTATGCAATACTGCAGAAATATTTTGATCTATTTAATGGTTTATTTTCTCATTTAATGAATGCATATTGACTACCAAAAAACCTGTCAGCTGTTAAAATTGTCTGTCACTTTCCTGTAATTCCAGTGGAAATGGTTGTGTGTACAGTTATAATCCTTTTTGAAAGCTGGACAAGAATTTCTTTCTGTTGATTGTGGGATTTGCACTCAATAAACCGAGTGAAATTTGGATTTGTACTGTCACTTTTTCCGAGAACAACTACATGTATCCTCAAGGTGTCAATTTTCTCTAGGGTATAATTTCACACATTCTGGAAGACCCCCACTATCTATAATATTCTTCACATGACAGTGAACATTTGCTTGCCGTGCAAGTGGAAGGCGTAACAGGAGAGCCTTTCCTGCTCTTCCAGTCAATGCCTGTAACATGCACTTTCCAGCAACAAGTTTTCATATTTTGATGAGCAGCAGAATTTACAGTGATATTTAATTCATCTATCCCCAAAGCACCCGATCCATTTATAGCTTCCCCATTATTACCTCACTGAAAAAACCAACTGATTTAACACTGTTGTAAGATTAAACCCAAGCCTTTATTGGTCTCAATGTGATAATGCCATTAAGTTTTATAATATTATATAATGTTGCTGTTGTACAGTTGCAAGAATGAGGCTTGTATCATGTAATGAATATTTTTATGTCTTTTAGGTACTATTTCCTTGTGCATTCAGATGTCCACCACCAGACCCCGTTTGTATACGGTATCCTTACAATTCATTTCTCTCCTTCTGACTGAAGAGGGAAAGAGGCAATGCCACATTGGAACTATAACTTACTCAATCAACTGTCTGGCTCTTACAAAGCTTTTAGATGGAAATGAAGGGGATGAATCATCAGGCACCCAGCTCTGTGAGAGCCTGTTAAAGGTATCTGGTGAATTCCAATACAAATAAATTGTAGTTGTTGTAAATGTATGAGGAATTTTAAATTAATCCATATTAAAACAGTGTTTCCAATGAGAGTGCTGCATTATTGGAACTGTTTTCTTTCAGATGAGGCATTGAACGGATGGCCCATCTGCTGCCTGTGACAAGAGATAAAAACTCTTGTGGCTTTAATTTGAAGAAGAGTGGGGTGGATATTAACAGGAAAAGACAGTGAAAACTATTTCCACTGGTTGGGGATTCTAGAGCTAAGGGGAATATTCTGAGGATTAGGCCCAGGACATTCAGGAGAACTGTTAGGAATCACTTCTGCACACACATAGTTGTTGATGTTTTGGAACTCTCTTCCACAAATAGCAGTGGATGACAGATCAGTTGTTAGTTTTAAATTTGAAATAGATAAATTATTATTAAGCTAAGATATTAAGGGTCAAGGACTGAAGGCAGATATGTGGAGATGGACCACAGAGCAGCCCTGATCTCAGTGAATGGTGGAACAGGCTTGAGAGGTTGAATGACCTAACCACCAAGCTTTTGGCCAGTATTTATTCTGCACAATAACTGTACGAAAATTACTTATCTGATCATTATCTTATTGCTGTTTATGGAAACTTGCTTCAAGAAGTTTGTGGCATGGTTACAATGTTGCAGTATTAACTATACTTCAAAAGCGCTTCATTGACAGTAAAATACTTTGGGGCAGCCTAAGGCCGTGAATGGGATTATAGAAATGCAAATCTTTTCTTTCCCCCCTTTTTTCAATCTTAATTATTTCAGATTGAGCACTGATTCTTCTGCAGACAGATTTTGAGTACAGCACATAACAAAATTGTTACTGACTCAGTAATCTCAAGCCACTTTACTGAGCAGGCATATAACAGCACTAGTTCGGTTTCTCGTATTGGTGTTATGCACATTGAATCTCTCTGTAGTTTAAAGATTGTTGTCAGGAGCTGAACCAGGACAATGTATATTTGTGAATGAAGAGTCTTTTTCTCTGGTCTTTTCCAGCCACTTAAAATTCTGTAAAGAGTTAGAACAGTACATGTGGTATTGATTTTCACTTTTTGTTTTTGGATATGAAATCTTGCCTTTCCAAGATAATATGATGAAAGCACTGTGCCAGATGTTGCTGTAGAAATAATAGGGGCCATCTGCGCTCATCGTTTATTATGTAGAAATTAAACAGTGACTTACAATAACTAAATGTGCAATTATGTACAGAAAATGGGAGTTGATGTCTTAGATATCCTACTTCTCCAAAATTTTTGCAGTTATGGCATCGTGTCAAGAGAGCTATCTTCACTTTCAATGGACTTCATTTATTATTTGAGCCTTTGGGATTCAATATCAAGTTCAGTTATTTTAGAATGCTTCCTTTTTTTTACCCAATCCCACGCCCAAGTTGTGCCATGGCATGGGTCGCTTTCTGCACAGCCATTTTTATTCACTATCAGTCTCCATTATCAGCAATCTACCTTTTCTTCTTGGTATACTATTGTGTTGTCTGCCTGAGGAACATTCTGTTTAATATTTTACCCTAATCTCTCTCTTTTTTTCGATGCAGGTGTACCAGTTTCTTTTTTAACAGCTAAAACGATGCTGATGATCTATTCAGAATCCTTCCATCAACATCCAACAAAGTTAATCTCTTTCTTACCTCTGAAGAAAACCCTAAAATCCACATTTGGCCATCCCCACCACAGATTCTGTTCTGTGATACACTGCAGAAACCTAATTGGCAGTCTCTGTATCTCTGTAACAATGCTGGAGAATCTGAGATAACACGGTGTGAAGCTAGATGAACACAGTAGGCCAAGCAGCATCAGAGGAGCAGCAAAGCTTTACGTTTCGGGTTAGGACCTTTCTTCAGAAGCTTTCCTGCTTCTCTGATGCTGCTTGGCCTGCTGTGTTCATCCAGCTTCACACCATGTTATTGCAGAAACCTAATTCTTTCTTTCTGATAGCATGCTAAAAATTTCCCTCGTCTCCATTGCTTTGACATCCTGTGATCTTTTATTCAGGTTGTTATGACACAGAAAGAGAGAGAAAGAGCCAAATCAAACTAGCTTCCCTATCCTTGTATTCATCATAATGTCCTGTTAAAATTTTCAATGATCCTCAAAGTTGATCCCCATTACGCCTAACCAGATGTTTTAAATAACTAGCACCAGAGTTTTTGAATGCCTGATACCAGACACCAGGTTTATAGCTTAAACAAAATATTTAACAATTTATCTTTTGTGGCTTTAACAGAGCAAAGTTTAACCACAAGGTGATCTAATACTTACGACTTAAATGCAATTCCCTTTAATTCTAGCCCCGACTTGCGGAAGGACAAATAGATACAGTCACGGTTAAGGAATACGTCAAAAGAAATGAGATTTAAGTAGCCAGTTCACTTAAGCAGACTCCACGATCCTAGAATCACAGGCACACAGGATTGTATTTTGCCTGGTTTCTGAAGACACCAATGCATGCAACTAGCTTCCAGTAGGCTCTGAAAAATATTCACTTAATACTTATTACTGAGGCTCTACTCTCCGAACCTTCAGTCAGTTTATAATGGGACAATAACCATGACACAATCAAACCTCCATACCGTAGATTTTAAAGCCACAAACTTGTGACTTGAAACACTGTTCAAATCACTGTTTGAACATTTCTCTTCCTTTTTTTTCCATTCTTTGTGTTAGTCTTGTTATCTTCTAATGAGGCCCCTGTAAACTTTCAAATGTCTACCATCTGTTTGACCATAATGTGTCTCTGGAACCAATGCATCTAGAGCATTCTTTAATCAAGAATCCATTTGCAATTAACTTCCAGCCCTGGCCTCGTAAGTAAATATCAGTTTGTTTGTTCTCCTCACTTTTTAAAATAACCTGCTGCTCACATTACAAAGGCCACCTTCAGTTGTCAGCTTACAGTTCACAACTCCAAACCGAACTTAAAATAGCGAAAAATCGCACATATTCTAACAAGACACAATACACGCATTTGCACATGTGTAAATTTGTAAGGACTGAGGAAGAACTGTCACCAAAATAGTGCTGTGGAAGATGTAGCTGTTTTGATTAATTAAAAATATGTAGCCCACTTCTTCCAGGGAGGAAAAATAAATCATCTGCTAAAATGTAAAATGTACGTTGAAGACTAAATAAAGTAAAAGCCCATGAGACAACAAATCGCTGATGCTATTAATTTTTGATTCAATCGATGGGATAGGTATGTCACTGGCTGGCCAGCATTCCTTGCCAGTTGCTAGTTGCCTTTGTGAAGGTGGTGGTGAGTTGTCTTTTTGAATTGCTACTGCCTGTGCACTGTAGGTCGACACAAAATGTCTTTAGGAGTTCAAGGATTTGTCACAACAACAGCGAACATTATATTCTCAAGTCAGGAGGCTAAGTGGAATGGAGGAGAACTTGCAGGTGCTGGTGTTTTTCCATGCGTCTACTGCCCTTGTCCTTCTAGCTGGAAGTGATCATGGGAAGCTACTGTCCAAGGATCTTTGGTATATTTCTTCAGTGCATCTTGAAGATGGTACACACTGCTGCTATCGAGCATTGGTGGTGGACGTAGTGGATATTTGTGCATGTGGTGCCAGTCCAGCAGGCTGCTTTGACCTGGCTGGTGTCAAGCTTCTTGGGTGTTGTTGGAGCTGTACTATTTCAGGGATGGGATATATTCCTTGTAGGTAGTAAACAAGATCTGGAGAGTCAGGAAGTGCTTTACTCAATACAGGATTCCTAATCTCTGACCTGCTTTTATAATCACTGTATTTAAGCCCAACTGAGTTTCTAGATGGTGGTAACTCCCAGGATGTTGATGGTGGGAGATTTAATGATATTAATGCCATTTAAAGTAAGGGAACAGTGGTTAGATGGTCTCTTATTGGAGATGATAATTTCCCTGGCTTTGTGTGGCTTGAATATTATTCGCAATTTTTCATTCCAAGCCTCAATGTTCCCCAGATCCCTACTGCGTTTGAACATGCAGGATTTGCATGTTCAGGATTTGAGGTATTGCAAATGGTGCAGAACATCCTCGCTTCTGACCTTATGATGGAAGGAATGTTATTAATAAAGTAGCTGAATATGGTTAGTTCTAGAATTCCTGCAGAGATGTCCTGGAGCTGAGATGACTGATCACCAACAACCAGAGCCATCATACTGTGTGCGCCAGTTATGAATCCACCTGGTGAAGAGTTTCTTCCCGACTCCTATTGACTCCAGGTCTCCTTGATGCCACGCTCTGTCAAATGCAGCTTTGATATCAAGGGCTATCACTCTAGCCTCAACTCTAGAATGTAGCTGTTTTGTGCATGTTTAAACCAAGGCTGTGATGACACCTGCAGCTGGCAGAACCTAAAGTGGCCGTCACTGAGCAAGCTATTGCTGAGCTAGTGCTGCTTGATAGCACCATTAATGACGCCTTCCATCACTTTACTGATGATCGCGAGTAGACTGACAGAGCAGTAATTGGCCAGGTGCTTATTGTGCACAGGACATTTATGGACAATTTTCTACGTTGTCTTGTAGATACCAGTGTTGTAGCTGTACTGAAACAGCTTGGCGAGGAGATGAGCACCAGACTTCAGTAATATTACTAGAATGGTCTCAGGGCCTGTTGCCTTTGTAGTATCCAATGTCTACAACCTTTCTTTGATATCCTGTGGAATGAGTTGAATTGGCTGAAGACCAGTGTCTGTGATGTTAGAGACCACTGGAGAAGGCTGAGATGGATCATTGGCACTTTTGGCCAAAGATGGTTGCGAATGCTTCAGCAGCATCTTTTGCTCTGATGTTCTGGTCTCTTCCATCATTCAGGATGGCAATATTGAAGGAGCTGCTTCCTCCAGTCAGATGTTTAATTGCCCACAACCATTTATGACTGGATTTGGCAGGACTGCATTGCTTAGATCTGACACGTAGGATGTGGAATCGCTTAGCCCTATAATCTCTCTTGCTGCTTAGGATGTTTGGCATGTTTGTAGTCCTGTTTGGTAGCTTCACTATGTTGCCATCTCATCCCTGGTGTTGCTCCTGGTATGCCATCCTACATCCTGTATTGAACAGTAGTGGATCCCCTGACTTGATGGTATTGGTAGAGTAGAAAATACACTGGGCCATAAATTGCAGGTTATGTTGGAGTACAGTTCTGCAGTGGTTGATGACCTGCAGTACTTCATGGATGTCTGATCTAAATTTGCTAGATCTGTTTGAAATCTGACCCATTTAACATGGTGATAGTGCCACAGAACACAATGGAGAGTAATTTCAATGTGAAGGCGGGACTTTGGTTCCTCAAGGACTGTGCTGGGCATTCTTACTGATACTGTCATGGACTCAGAAAGAATCACAAAATGCTAGCATTCAAGTTCAGCCAGTAATAAAGAAAGCAAATGGAATGTTGGCTTTTATACTCCATTCCTTTTGAAATAAAAGTAAGGAAACTTTGCTGAAACAATACAAGGCACTAGTCAGATCACAGCTGTAATATTATGAACTGTTTTGGTCTCCTTTTCTAAGCAAAGATAAACTTGGCACTGGAGGCAGTCCACATTAGTTTCACTAGGCTGATATTAGATATGTACGGACCGGTTTATAAGAAAAGTTTGAGTAAACGGAGCCTGTACTCATTGGAATATAGAATAATTAGAGATGACCTTCTTGAAACCATTTAAGATTCTTCACAGGGAAAATACAGAAAGATTGTTTCCCCTTACGGGAGGGTCTAGGACCACAGACCATGCTCTCAATCAGAGCCACACATGAAAGAAATGAAGAGGAATTTCTTCTCTCTAATGGTTGTGAATCTGCGGAATTGGTTACCACAGAAGGCTGTTTAGACAGGCTCTTGACGTATATTCAAGGCCGAAAAGGACAGATTTTTAATCAAAGGGATATGGGGAAATAGCAGGAAAGTGGAAATGAGAATCATCAGATGAGCCATAAACTCATTGAATGGCAGAGCGAACTTGGATGAACTGAGTGACCTCCTTCTGCTCCTATGTCTTATGATCATCTAGAGAAGTAGACCACATTTCTTTGTTTGCACTCCAATTACCCAGTAAATGTGATTAGAGAAAAATGGTTTTAAGATACTGTTAATTACTTGTTTGTTCTCTTCGGTCTCATAATAAGCTTTTGTTTTAAGTGTTTGTATGTTGATTTTTTTGTATTTTGAGTGAAGGCAAAAACTACAGAGAAACTGAAAGAATTTTGAAAGGGATCTGTGTTTTGACATTGGCAAACAACATTTAACTAGCTGAAACTAAAATTAGATTAGAAAATAAAGTATTGTAATTGCTACTGAGATACTATGAGAAATAAACGATACTTTTCAGTTACTTTGATTTGATTATAGTTTTTCCGTTTTGTTTTATAGAGCTTTGAAGGTAAATCATCTGACGATACTCTCAGGAAGGTTGCAGCAGGTGCTCTTATAGCATTGCTTCCTGTAAGCATTTGTGCTCAGAAGCATGCATTGGAAGGTAAGCCAATCTTACATTACCTCTGGTTGGATTATCACGAAAAGTAGTGATGTTATCTGAACCAGAAAGTAGGCTATGTTCAAAGAGCCCTCAAGGACATGGCACCAATAACCATTCTTTAGAATCATTATTAAAAGTTACAAGTGAAATGGATTGGAACATTCTCAATTTGTTCTCCCATGGCCGTGAATTTGTAGCTCCCATGTGCCAGTAATTAATCCATAATAGCTTGATGCAGTCTGAATAAGAAGGTATTCAGACCGTATGAGAACTGATCTATCTGGTCAACTGCATGTACTATTCTTAGCCCTGATCTCTTACTATTACGACAAAGATAGGTGGAGGGGCAGATAATGTTGTGGAGGCAGCAAGGCTGCAGAAGGACTTGGACAGGATAAGAAAGTGGGTAAAGACATGGAAGATGGAATACAAAATGGGCAAGTGTGAGGCTTTGCCTTTCAGTTCAAAGAATAGAAACACAGACTAATTTTTAAATGGGAAATGGCTTTGTAAATCTGAAACACAAAGTGACTTGATAGTCTTAGTTCCGGATTCTCTTAAGGTCAACTTGTAAGTTAAGTTGGCAGTTAGGAAGGCAAGTACAATGTTAACATTCATTTTGAGAGGGCTAGAAAATGAGCTTGACTGTGAATGTACTGTGCTACTGAGGCTGCTGGAGGATCTGTGTAAGGTCAGACCAACCACATTTGGAATATCATGAGCAGGTTTTTGGCCCCATATCTAAGAAAGGATATGCTGGCGTTGGAGGAAGCCCAGAGGAGATTTACAAAAACTTTCCTGGGAAAGAAGGGCTTGTCATAGAGGTGTTTTTTGAGGACTGTAGGTCTGTAATCTGAGATTGGAAAGGTGAGGAGAGATCTGAGTGAAACTTATAGAATACTGAGAGTCCTGGATAGAGTGGACATAAAAAGTATGTTTCCAGTAGTAGAAGAGACTAGACCAGAGGCTAAAGCCTGAGTGAAGGAATGAACCTTTAGAAAAGGAAGAATTTCTTCAGCTAGAGGGTGGTCAATCTGTAGAACTCATTTCCACAGACACTATTGTGGCCAAGTCATTAAGTGCACTTAACACAGAAGTAGGCAGGTTTTGATTTGTTAGGGTATCAAAGGCTACAGGAGAAAAAAACAGGAAAATGGGGTTGAGATACATATCAGCTGTGATCAAATGGCGCAGCAGTTTCAATCAGCCGAATGGCTTAATTTTGCGCTTATATTTTGCAGCTAAATAAGTAAATACCAGCGAAAGCAGCGGTTGGTGGCAGGAAAATAAATATCTTTCATTATCCATCTTGCACATAAGGAGTATTTACCATCCCAGGCAAAAATCAATGCGTACGATGCTATTATTTGTGATCAGCATTGCATGTGTCATGTCATAAATAGTGTCAGGATCTGGGCATGTCACTAACTGATTTTTTTCTGAAGGGTCTTTGTTCTTTACAAAGAACAAAGAAAATTACAACACGGGAACAGGCCCTTCGGCCCTCCAAGCCTGCGCTGATCGAGATCCTCTGTCTAAATCTGTCATCTATTTTCTAAGGGCCTGTATCACTTTGCTCCCTGCCCATCCATGTACCTGTCCGGATACATCTTAAAAGACACTATCGTGCCTGCGTCTACCACCTCTGCTGGCAACACGTTCCAGGCACCCACCACCCTCTGCGTAAAGAGCTTTCCACACATATCTCCCATAAACTTTCCTCCTCTCACTTTGAACTCATGACCCCTAGTAGTTGAGTCCCCCACTCAGCAGCAATATCTTGGGAAACATGAAGAATGGCCAGATATTACGATTGGATTAGAATTTGACTAATGCATATAGACTTGAAGATGATTCAGTTGTTGGCTTGATTATTTAAAGTTGATCTTGTTAGTTGGGCTCTTCTTTGTCAGTGATATTAAAATCATCTATCCATGCAGCCCTGCCACAAAGTCGCTTCCTCTGTGTCTTTGAACAAAACCCTCCTGCCATAGAGCTAACCCTACATCTTGCTCCATCTTCTCTTCAGTTTGCACTCTGAGCTCATGACACCCACATCCTGCTTACTTATTTCTTTACCACTTAGATTAATGATCCAGTTTCCCTCATGTCTCGCATGCAGTGTTTTATTGTAAATGTTTTTCTGTCCTCAGTTATTGTTTCCCTCCATTTCAAAACAGCCATTGTTTTCCTGAAATGAACTACCATGGAATCATGTTTCCTTCCAAACTGTCAACTCATCTCCAACTTCTGTTTCTTCTCAATGTCATCATCTTCCAAATGCAAAACCACATTTCAATTTCATACATCTCTAAAACCTGTTCATCCAATTTTATGATAACACACACCCCTCCCAAAAATATTCCCTTTTACTCATTGTCCATTTTTGGCTAATTGCATTTCTATGAATCGCCCAGCATAAGAGCAAGTTATTATTACCTGATACTTTTGCTCGTAGTTACTCTAATTAGTTCTCACAAGGTATCTATAGACCTTCTATCACAACATGGAAAAGATTTATGCAGTTATGTTCTAATTTGGTTAGTTCTGTCTTTTGCTGTGCTCCGTTGAATTTGTTTGTTTGATTGCCTGTAGCGTTATACTGTTATTTTGGTTCTAGCTCCTGAAGAATGTCATGTAATATTGAAGTATTTTTCATATCTGGTCAATATTTGGTTAAAATATAATTCTGTTTGAGTTCACAAACTATTTGAAAATTGTATGCTATTAAGTTCTTCCAATTTTTCAATTGATTAATCAACTTTACTGTATTAGTTAAATCAGGTTTATTCAAAGAACTGTTTAAGTTCTTTTTACTGAAAACCAGGCTTCAATTAGCATTTGTTTCAGTTTCTAAAGTTTGACATACAAATCTTCATTGTAAATCAACCATCTATGCTTCATTACTGTCAGTAGATTATTCTCAGAAATCACCCAAATTTTTAACTCAAGGTAACTTGCAAATTTAATTTGAATCAGAAAATTGATCCCAAATGATCTTATCTCCCTTTAGACAAATCAGAAGTGGAATGCAATTTCCTCTCAAATGTTTTGGCAGTTGCAAGAACTCAAAGACAACTAGTTCGTAAGCAGCTGATTAGTAAATACATCCACATATTACCATGCTGGAGAGAAAAGACTCTGATACCGCTTGTAGACAATTCCTTTAATTCCAGAACACTCAGTAGATGTGATACATCTTAAGGGCATTTTCATTGATTCTGCAGTTCTCCATCAAATACCAATGATCGCACATATGAGCCTGCCGTTTGAAGTAGTTGTCACAAGTATTATCATCGAGATTAAACTGTGACAACAGCATTTGCCATGAATTGGCTCCCAGGACCTGGTGATATTACTCCAATGCAAGAGCTCCGCTTTGCAAATTTGTACAGGTTTGACATCCCCAAACTTGATGTCAAAATGCAGAATTAAGATATTTACATATATACCTCATAGGTTCATTGCCATTCTTTCATTAATATGCATTCTCCACATAGCATAATCGTTGTCATGCATCCCCATAAGTTTTAGAGAACAAAGGTTTTGAATTGCTAGTTCGATTCAGCTTGGTAGAAGGGTGCAGATCTATATGGCATTAAATTAAAACTCGTTCAAAGTGGAGGTTTTAGATATTTTTAATCATCTGTCCAGGTATGTTATGGCATACCTATTGAGCAGGTAGAATTTAAATTCAGGCCTTCCAGTTCAGAGGTAGGGACACCACCACTACGCCACAGAAGCCCTCAACTTTCATAAACATGGAGAGTTATGAACCCATGTCCCAAGACATTAGCCTGGGGTTCCTGGATTAATAGTCCTGTGACATTGCCATTACACCAGTGCCTTCCCCAAAACATATGTTTTATGTATTGCTTACTTAACCAAAAATATCTGTAGTTGTACGTGGAACTCTGGATGAACGCATTATTCTTCCTAACTTTTGTCTTGCAGCTCTCAAGATTTTATGTGGGATGTACGAAATGCTCATTTATGTAAGAGGAAAGAGTCCTTCCTCGGGTTGGATTAGGGCTGTTCTCAGCACAACATGTAGAGCTTTTACTTATTATGGATACCACTGAAGCTGACATGAACTGATAGAAACAGATGCAGTGAAATCCCCTGACCCTCTTCCCCACCATACAAGCATCAAAATGAAAATAAAGGGAATTTATGTTAGCATGTACTATACACTGAAGAATTTTCTTTTTATTCATATACGGTTTGAGGACATTGCTGGCTGGGCGGCATTTATTGCCTGTCCCTAATTGCCGGAGGGCAGTTAAGAGTCAACCACTCTGCTGTGGGTTGGGAGTCACATGTAGGGCAGACCAGGTAAGGATGGCAGTTTCCTTTGAACCTGATGGGTTTTTCCTGGTAATCGATAATGGTCATCGTTAGATTCTTAATTCCAGATATTTTTTATTATTGAATTCTTCAATAGAAAAGTGATAACTGTTTTTTCCACGATGCATTCAAAGAAACAAATTGTGGGTCTATACAACAACTTTAATTTTGATTTATAATGCGATTAAGTTCAGGTATCTCTGTAGGATTTCCGTAATTTGAAATAAGACATTGAACATAATCGAATGTATGAAAACTGTTTTGCAATATTGAAATTAGACAAAGGTGGACAATTTTTTTTCTCTACTTGTTTTAGCTGGCCTCATTGACAGCTGTATAGACCAGATGAAGCATACTTATGTACAATTCAACTTGGATTCACTGAGACCTGGCAAAGTGATCCAAAGGAAAAAGGTAATCGTAGAAACGAGATTAGCAGCATTTAAATCAATCTATACATTGTCATTCAAGAAATTTGTTAATGAACAAGAGCTACAATAAAAACATTAAGGTGTTGTACTTAACATAATTAGTTAAATTATTTTATCTTTAAGAGATTCTTAACATATTGTTCTCTTGGCAGTCTTTTGGTTAAAATATTTATAGCTGATCTGGTTTGAAGGTGTTTGATCCATAATATCACTGAGAAGGTATTTCATTTGCTTGAACACTGAACATTAAAATTCCTCGAATCTAGATTCGTATTAATGTGCCTTTTATTGAAGTGCCATTGTACCTCGCACCACTTTGCCTCTATGCATTAAAGGAAAGCACCTTTTCACTAATCCCCAGCATTCCGTCTCATTTGCTTTTCAAATGCATGAACGCCTAAGGCCTGTGAGCGGCACCACCCTCCAGAACTGGAAGACAATGCCAAAACTGATCTCCATGTGCAGAATCTTGGATCGGCTGCACACATGCCAAACCAAGCTGCTTGACTTACAGAAATGTTGCTAGTCACTATGAGCACTTTTTAAAATGTCCACATAATCTAGATACTTTTGAGTTGAATGAAATACTTGTTTTGTTTATGAAGTACCAAATATAATAATATGTCATCTCAGTTGTTTCATCATGATTATTTTAAATGACTATTTGTGTATTTTTGACAACATAGGATGATAGTCTCACCAGAGAGCTGAAAATGGTGATGCATTTGCTGAGGAATTGCTTATATCACAATGTTGAATGCAAAGTAAGGCTACTACAAAAATCAGATGATATTCTGTACTATTATTTGCATTTTATTCAAATTTAAGAACTGATTCTTTTGCACTCCACCTTCTCCTCCAGGTTGCAGCATCCAATGCACATCTTGTGACTGCAATTTACTCACTTTGGCCCTGGTTTTTAATGGATGATAAGCTGATTTTGGCAGCCCTGAAACTGTTATGTGTCTACACAGCAAATCTACCAACATGTGAGTAAACCTCAGGGGCTGAAGAAGGCCTGAGGTTAGAGTAGAATAGAAACAGCGAAATACAAATAATTCAGTGTCAATTCAGTGCTTTCTCATTTCATTTTGTGAGCGAGTTAAGTTCTTAATCTCAAGCTAAACAATCTAAAATCAACATAGATCAAGCATGTCTTGAACTGGACTGCTTCAGCAAACTGAAAAAGGCACATTTTACTTTTAACCACTAAATGTAATCAAGGTACATGTTACAACTCTCTGGCTCTGTACCACACTTTCATAGAAATAGCCAAATAAATCTCAGCCTTCCCACATGGTCATTTATGCTTGATCTGCTAGGCCAAATCTTTCACTATCCTTCAAATATTGTTCCACCCAGCCTAAATATTCAGAATTTAGCTTCATCAACAATGCTTACCTCAGCAAATGTATGAAATAGCATGTCATACTCCCATTCTCTACTACATGCTCCTTAAATCTTCAAAAGTCCCATCTGTTCTACCCTCTTCTGCTCTGAGGAAGCACCCTATTTGTTGTGTTGCCCCCAACAAATCTCTATCTCTCTCTCTCTCTCTCTCTCTCTCTCTCTCTCTCTCTCTCTCTCTCTCTCTCTGTGTGTGCTGTCTTTCTGGTGCACTCGCTGTCTCTGTATGGTTGCTCCCTTTCTATCTGCGTGACGTACAATAATACGCTCCCTTTGTTGCACTGTCTTTCATCCTGTCCCTGTCCAAATCGCAGTTGTTCATTTTTCTGTATCAAAATGTGCAACATGTCATTTGATTTTCACAACGTTTTGGTTTAGGTTTCTGTCTCATTGGCAATCAGTTCACATGGGCCTGTCGCCAGGCAGACGTTTGGTATGATCACTTATCCAAATCACCATCAAGAAAATTCTTTATCACTCTAAGTTAATTGAGTGTTTTTAAAACATGTGATTTTTAAGATCCAACATTTTTAACATTAAGCAAAACTCACCACACTGAAATTGCATTCAGCTGGATCAGACGATCTGCATGGAAATCTAATTTGCTGTGTGAATTCATAAAGCCAGACTGTTATGAGAACTCTGTTTTCTAATTGGGAACAGATAGGAAGAAGTTTGCTCAGTTGATTTCCATGGCTGATGAGGTCTGTACTTAACATAACAATCATATAAATTACATTTCAGACATTGGAAGCATTTATGTAAATGGTACAAAAGTGACACGTGACGTAATATTGTAGGCAACTAATCAAAACTGAATGAAATACAAAATAAACCCAACTTTGTTACTATTTTTTCACAATAAGTGTGGTTTCTAAGGTATTTTAACTGAATTATTTCTGAAAATGTTCATGTTTTGAAAATTTTCTTTTTATTAGATGTCTGCTTTCCAAAGTTAAAATTACATGGATATGCAGCCTCCTAACTTGAGGGCTGGCATGCATTTATTACGCATTTCACATAATTGGCCCATTGTTATGTGCTTCATTGACTGAAGAAGTGACACCAGGTTTACAAGAAATTTGAGGTGTATCTCATCTACTCTTACCATCACTATTCCTGATGCTGTCACGCTACTCTGTGGGTTTAAAGTAAAATACTGGGATTCTGGAAATCTGAAATAAACATGGAGAATGCTGGAGATACTTGGGATGTCTGGCAACATCAGTCGACAGAGAAACAGAATTAATATTTCAAGTATGTTATGACTTCTTCAGGACGAGAGTCCTACAAATTTGAACTGTTAACTGCATGTTTCTGTCTCCACAAGTGCTGCCAGACATACTGAGTATCTCCAACATTCTCTGTGTTTGGTCGAGCAGTTGCATTGATTCTTATTCCTATTGATAAGTCCACTCTAATTATTATTGTATTTTGAACTCATTATTTTCTTTCAATTAATACTAGACATTTGTAGAGGATGTACTTACAGGTTTTATATTTGCTCAGAAAAATATATTTTTCTTTTGCCCTGCACTGACACACATCCTTATCTCTAAAAAATATCCTTGGTCAGTTTGTGAGCTAATTTTGAACGCCTTAACTTCAAACACTGCAAAGATATGAATCAGCCATGCTAGATAGCCACGCAAGCATTTTTAGCCTAGTGAAACATCTCAAAATAATTATTGGTGTAGAAATAAGCTGTTGGTATATGGGGTGTTGAGACACATCTGCATGGGTGGCAACTGAGTATTATAGAACAGTAGGTGTTATCAAAATAACCTAGGAGTTTACAGCCAACTCAAACTAAAAGAAGAGAGAGATAATGGGAACTGCAGATGCTGGAGAATTCCAAGATAATAAAATGTGAGGCTGGATGAACACAGCAGGCCAAGCAGCATCTCAAACTAAAAGAAGCGTATTTGCTGAATATATAGATTGTTGCATGCTATGCTGATTGGGACCCGTTCAGAAGCTAGTCAAAATAATTTAAACTCTGTACACCTAGCCGAATGTGTATAATTGTTACACTGATAAACATCTTGGTTTTTTTTTAACAAAGGATTTGTGACAAATGTATTTCATATATCATTCCAATGTATAGAAATTTAGTTTTTAAAATAGAGGCAGGTAGGTTTTGATTAGTTCTATGAACTTTTGTTTTTAAAGTTTATAAAGTGATTTGGACCTAAATGCTCATTCCTAGAAGCATGTTATTCAGTCAACTGCCCAGGCAGACCCATGTGATGATAACGGATACAAATGTTTATGGTACTGAGATTATGATAGAAGGTTGTTAAGTTTTGAATTCAGAGCACAGCCTTCAAAATTTCATTTTGGGGGAACCAGTCACCCTGGCAGAGGGGTTTATGTATGTGTAGTATCCAGCCTGAGAGAATGTATACAAGTGGCAGGCTATCTGAACTGCAAAGAGATGTAGGCCTGTAGACTTGGAAAGATGTTATTAAACTGCCTCAGCGTTTCTAGGAAAAGAACTGGAAAGAGTCAGTTCAATAAGAAATGAAAGAATTGTAATAGGATTGATATTTTGCTGGAACTGAGTATCTGTAAAAATATATTGTTGGAAAACAGATGGAAATGTTGTTTTGCTGTTTATTTCTACAATTTTTTTTGTTGTGCAATAAGTTTGTGTTTTTTTTGTGAAACAGCTTGCAGCCTCATGTGTATGTATTAAGTGAATTATTCCAGTAACCACTTGCAAAATTAAGCTTGTTATCTATCAGCTGCTTTCATCCTGAGATCTGATTTTGTCCAATATTACTATCAGCTGGGATCATAACAATCTGTAAGTGCAAGTTGCTGTTGTAATTGCTTTGAAGTCGAGCTAAACGTTTGATTTTATGCTCAAAGTAATATTTATGCAGACGGTTTATAGGTACTTTTTATCTAAAGATAGTGATCCCTTCGTCCTTCTAGATTGTGGCGGTCATTTCTTTTTAAGCTGCTGTTGAAGGAGGCTAGGCCATTTTCAGAAGTTATCTAAGAGAATGGGAGCTGAAGGAGCTATTAGATCAAGTAGTCAATTAAGTATCCACAAAAAAAGTCTTGGTTTTCTTTCTCCCTAATTGGCTTGGATTCATATTGATGGGTGTCAAACTTTTGACTGTTCTTGAAACTGAAATTATTCAAGCAGGTGAGAAACATCCCATCACACCATTAACTTGTGCTTCATAAAACATGAGGTGGTTTCGGGAGCCAGGAGTGAATATTGTAGCAAAATTCCCAGTTTCCAATCTGCTTTTGTAGCCATTGTATTTATACAATAAGTCCAGTAAAGTTTATGCTCAATGGTAAAAGCCAGAATATTCATGACAGCAATGCCATTGAATGTCAAGGAGAGAGTTTTTCTTGTTTGAGATGACTATGACCAGGCATTTCTGTGGCACAGCTGTTGCTTGCCACTTAACAGCCCAAGCCTGAATTGTGTCCCGGTATTGCATGTGTCCATGAATTTCTTTAGTATGTGAGGAGCCGTGAATGACACTGAACACTGTTCAGCCATCAGCGAACATTTCTGGCCTTCTAAAAAGAGGGTCGTTAATGGAATAGCTGAAGATGGTTGACCATTGGACACTACCCTGAGGAACTCTTACCATGATATCCGATAACTGAGATGATCAGTCTCCAGCAATTATCAGTCTTTGTGCCAGGTTTGACTCCACCTCGTGTAGATTTATTTACCCTGATTTCAACTGAATTTGCTAGAGGTTTTTGATGCAAACTCACACACTGATAAAAAGGTCAGTTACACACACCTTCCGTCTTGAGTTTGTTTTCTTAGTTCATGTTTTGAACAAAGACTTTAATGAGGTCAGGACCCAAAAAAGCTTATCAGTGAGCAGGTTATTGCTGTGTAAGTACTACTTTGACTGCATTATCGATGATCTCTTCCATTTTGAAGATCAGGCATGGACTGAGAAAATGGTAATTAGTTGGATTCAGTTTATTCAGCTTTTTGTGGACAGGGTGTAACAGGGCACTTTGCCATATTGTGAGATATATGTCAGTGTTGTGGCTGTTCTGGAACACTTTGGCTAAAGACACGACTGCTTCTGAATCACCTGTCAGAATGTTGTCAGGGCCCATAGTCTCCTCTTTGTCCACCAACTACAGCCATTTTTTGCATCTGTGATGCTGAGGCACCAAGGCAGGGCAAGTTGATTGTCAATTTGGTGTCTTCTGTGCATACGCATTATAAGTTTGTTTTTGGATTTTGAAAGCATCACAAACTGATACTGTTTGGAAATTGTGTCCAAATATGTCCCAACTGATTTTGATGAATTTAATGATCTAATTCAATATACAAGTTTAATTTTCTTGCCTCAAAATGTGAAATAGAGCATTCTTTCCAGAGGTCATGTCAGCCACATGTAACTCTGACACAGTACTATAGTCTCCACAGCAATTCAAAATTTGTATGCCTTGTTCAAAAGGTTTATTTGCCATATTTTTGAAGTGGCATGACATTTGCAGAAACTTAGTTACGATTGAGTATAAATTTGGCTTTGCAAGTGGTGCTGAACAAATAAACTAGACTTTTGCTGGCAGTGCTTTTTCACATTCTGTTCCGAGTTTGTTTCAGTTCTTGATTGCAGTAACAAGGGTCTAGGCCTGAAACGTCAGCCTTCCCACTCCTATGATGCTGCTTGGCCTGCTGTGTTCATCCAGCTCTACACCTTGTTATCTCTGTGTGTAATTGTTGTAGGGTTTTAAATATGAATAATGTGGTATTGTGGCGTTGACTTCAGACCACATGGGGCCTGTGCCTTTTAAAACCATTACACAAAATTACAGTATGTGACTTTCTGATGCAAAAGTACTCACCTTACCTCCAGTCACTAACTCTGTAGTGGAGTCAATCTAGCCAGTCAATTTGTGTATGTAATGTAGAGTAACATCAGTAAGCATAGAACCCAAACAAGTCTGCTATCAAAACCTTGAAAATAACTAATCTTATAAGTAAAAATTGGTTAACTCAACGAGAATCAGACTATTGTGATATATGTTATGTAGATTAACATGTAATAAATCACAAACTGCATCAGTGTTTACTTGGAAAGTCGAGATTGAAATACTGAACATGGCATTATTTGTTAGTTTCCAGAAATTGTAATAACTCTGAACTTGAATTTGATATCCAGCATGATATAGCCTGCACAATAAAAAGTGTTTCACGTGCTTCAGCTGTATGTATTATAATAGATTGCCAGCAAACTGGTTTCAAACAAGAGTAGATGATCTTTAGGCTTAGCCAATGCTCCTGAAGGTATTCAATTTGTGTGATATAACTCTATGTTCCAAACCTTTGTAAAATATGCCTACAATGGTGATATTTTTATGTGTTTAGCATTTAAAGAGTTATTTTACTGGAATAATTTTAGTTTTTGATGCAATTATTCTTGTTCCTGCTCTTTAAAATCAAAATTAAGTCCATAAAAGAATAATATCAGAAATGTTCATTATACTTAATTATTTAATGTTGTTGCAAATGAGCCATATTCGTGAATGCTGTAGCTAGAATTGAAGCCTTGCTGTTTTTCCATATTGGTATCTTTCAGCATGTGTTTCCCTGTGCTGTGGAAGTGGACCACCACTTGTTTCCCATTCTTCTCTAAAGGGAATGGCAGGTAACTCTCTCGTTCACATGATCATGAAACAAGCCTTGCAGAAGACACACAACAACAGTGCAATTCAGCATATGGCATTTGCTGTCCTTTCAAACTTGGCCATTTCCCATGAGTGTAAAGGCGTGTTGCAGAAGGTTAGTAATACTAGTGGATAAAGTGGTTAGTATAACAACAGTTTCTTGCCAGTCTTATAATGCCTCCATTTAATTTTTTAAAGTATTTAAATGTTGTGCAATTATCTTGTTATTCACAGAGGTTTATAAATTCACAAGCATGGATAGGGTGTATAGCCAAGGCCTTTTCTCTAGGGTGGGAGAGTCCAAAACCAGAGGGCATAGGTTTAAGGTGAGAGGGGAAAGATTTAAAAGGGATGGAAGGGGCAACTTTTTTCGTGTGGAGGGTTGTGCGTGTATGGAATGAGCTGCCAGAGGAAGTGGTGGAGGCTGGTACAATTACAACGTTTAAAAGACACTTGATGGCTATTTGAATAAAAAGTGTTTAGTGGGAAATGGGCCAAATGCTGGCAAATGGGAGTAATTAATTTGGGATATCTGGTCAGCATGAACGAGTTGGACTGAAGGGTCTGTTTCCATGCTGTACAATTCTGACTCTATAACTGCTATGTTGTATCTAATAAAGCAGAGAATAATACCAGATAAAATTGATTAATATGAAATGAGTTCTTGTGAAGGTGGAAATGGGAGTTTCCAAATGGCTAAAGGGGAATATGAAGAAAGAGCAGATAATACAAAGTACAAGAATAAATAATATAAAATAAAAATACAAGTCCTTCTTAAATATTTCATGCATAAAAACAAAGTCAAAAGTACTATTCTGGCAATTAGAAGGAACTGAATTGTGGATGGTGAGGGTGCAAAGAGGTGAAGTCTGGTGTACATGAGAATGTGAATGTACAAAGGAGGCACAAACATTGTGAAGATTTTGGAAAACAGTTGGTTTGAAAACATTTGTAAAACTTCAGGTGAAGAAACTGATGGCATGTATTTTAGGAATTCAAGGACAAGCCCTGACCAGAATATGATTTGAGGTGACATGTTCAAAGGAGAGACTAGAAGGGCATAAACCTTCAGTCTGTTCCATCCAAAAACAGCAGGCCAAGCAGCATCAGAGGATGCTTTGCCCGCTGTGTCCATCCAGCTTCACACCGTGTTATCTCACATCCCTCAGCCTCGGTTCCATCTAAGTGCCTGCTTTGTACTGAGCTTGAAAATGATCAACAGATTTCAAGTGATTTCCGGGTACAAAAGAATGATGGTTTCCATATTTCATTCAGAGCTCCTTGCTGACTGAACCAGAGTGCGCATCAGCTGCGCTCTCTTGTACCCTTCAGAGAGAATTTGGCATCTGTTAAGACAATACAAATAATCACTAAGACAAACGTTTCCCTTAGTTTGATAAGAAATGCAAAACTGCAGAGCATCAAATAATTTTACTTTGATGCACTTTAAATTGCAGGTTTTTTGCCCACATAACAACATAAATAAGGTCAGGACTGGCCTTCTGGCCCCATGGGCCTGTGCCACCATTCAACAAGCTTATGGCTGATTGTTTTGCAGATTCAGCTTGCTCTCCATTACTCTTAACTCCTTTACTGTTCAAAAATCTGTATATCTTTGCCTTAAAAGCATTCAATGAGACAGCCTCAACTATGTCACTGGGCAGAGAATTCCACAGCTTCACAACCCTTTGAGTGAAAAAGTTGCCCCCTCAACTCGGTCCTAAATCTGCTCCCCTTATTTTGAGGCAGTGCTCCCTATTCTAGTGTCACCCACCGATGGAAACAACCTCCCTACTTCTATCTTATCTATTTCTTATAAAATTCCTTCTTTGTAAAATTGCAGTAAATAAATCTAAATAGCTGTGTGGTCAAGTTTGCAATTCAGACTTTGCATTGCAATCTTGACGCTTACTGGTACCTCTGAAACCAACCTCCCATAATCTACAGAGCAGGTAGCATATTACAGGTAACAGAGTGTAGAGCTGGATGAACACAGCAGGCCAAGCAGCACCTTAGGAGCACCTAAGATGCTGCTTGGTCTGCTGTGTTCATCCAGCTCCACACTTTGTTATCTCAGGTTCTACAGCATCTGCAGTTCCTGTTATCTCTGAGGCAGCATATTATATTTGGATATCAATAGTTCTTTGCTTTGTAAGTCAGTACTGGACTTTAGTTCATTTCATGCTTCTGATCTTTATTGTAGAGCAATTTCTTGCATAACTTCCTTGTCCTACCATTACCAAAGACAGCAGGAAAACCACTAAGCACTCTTGCTATGCTATGGCTGAAGCTGTTGCTGAATATATCTTTTGAAGATGAAGGACAACAGATGATTCTGAAGATGAATGGTAGCCTGGAGCTTTTGACAGCAATGTCCCAGCACAAGAACAACCAGACTACTGCTTTGCTTGTGCTTCATAATATTTGCTTCAATCCTGCCAACAAGCCAAAGGTTCTAGCTAATGGTAAGAAAAATTTACACTTCTGCCTGATTATTCTGTGTTACTAGTTTGTGAATGATTGAAAAATAAATTGCTTTCAAACCTGTTTAAAATTACTGCCCTTAATTTCATCTTGAAAGTACATTGGTAGTTTATGACAGTAACTTATTTTTATATCGTTATATAGTTCTAAGAAAGTTTGGGCAGCACATTTCAATATTTTAAAAAAGTGTTGATTTCTCTTTGCTCTGTGCAGAAACCGCACATCTGCAAATGACTAGTAATATGCAAGCTTTCTATACCAAATAAAGAATATAAATTCTTACTTGATATTCATACAACTACTCTCCAGACATTAGCGGATAATGACCTTTAAAGCGACATGGCAGATTTGTAGTTTCCATGTTTCAAAACCAAGAAAAGTCATCCACAAGGCTACAATTAAACTAAACTCAAGCTGGAGGAGCAACACTTCAACATTCACTTCAAAATATTTGAGGACTTAACACTGAGTTCAATAATTTTGGGTGGTAATTTCCATCCTCATTGTGGTTTGTATTTCTGCATCCTCACACCTCTTTGAGAGGCATTTTTTTTTCTTGTCACATTACCATCTCCTTTATCCTTGTATCATCAAACTTTTCATCATTTATATTCTACTGCTTTCCATCATACTGGAAACCTTTCCTTTTTGTTCTTTCATCTCATTTTTCCCCTGCTCAAAACCTTTGACGTTTCCAATTTATTCCCTGTCAGTACTCATTTGCTGAGTATTTCCAGCATTTTTGATTTCATTGCATCAGTGAGCCTGTGGAAAATTAGATTATTAGAAGGTTCAAATTAAGATTCTGTTTGATTTTGAGTTAATAATTATCCATTGTAAATGTTTTGATCATGAATGATCAATAAAAGATTTTGTAAAGAAAGTGAAGTGTCGTTGCACTCTAACCGCTGTGAAGAATTGAATAAGTTTGTGAAGGGAAAATATTTAAAGCATTATGGGACGAAAATAGTTGTTAGAACTAGAGTCAGAACAGAAACAATAGTCATATGGCTACCTTCTATGGAATGTAGTTCCTCTAATTTTGCTGTGGCTCTTTTGAATATATCTACAAGGTTAATATTCTTTAACGTCACAGTTTGAGAAGCACCTTCATTATTGAACCCATTTATAAAAAGGACCTGTATTGTTGCCCATCCGTAATTCCACTTCAGAAAGTGGTGGTGAGCCATTTTCTTAAACTACTGCATGGTGTAGATGCCACCACAGTACTGTTTGGAAGGAAGTGTCAAGATTTTGAGCCAGCAACAATGGCGGAACATGGATGTAGTTCCAGTTCTGAATGATTTGTGACTGAGGGAAATTTGCATATGATTGTGTTTCCATGCATCTCTGTTGTCCTTGTGTGTTTTGAGTCGCGAACGTCACAATTCTGAGGGATGCAATCACAGGAAGCTTGGCCAGTTGCTGTAGTGTATCCTGTAAATTGCAATAACAGTTGCTATATTGCAGTGACAATAGAGGCAGATGGTGTCTATCAAGTGGTTTTCTTTCTCCTGGAAAATGTTGAATGCTGTAAGTTGGGAGACTTGTATATTATATGTGGTGAAAAGGCTTTGGGACAGCAAGAGGTGAACATGACATTGATGAGTGAGTGTTATATGTTGTGCTCTCCTGCACTGCACTTAAACTATAGACCACTGGTTTGATGGTGACAGTTGACTGAGAGTTGCGCTGGGCTGAGAGATTACGGAATGTGGTTGAACAAAATTATGACCTGCTTTGTCACATTAAGGGTTAAAAACTTTGCTAATACCTAAAGTATATCATCAGTGATTTTAGATTATGTCACATCATTTGAGCTGGTGTCTGAGAGAAGAAATTTCTAATAGAGCACAGCTGAATTATATTTCCATAAATATACCAGTTTGCCCTGGTATGAAGTCTAGTCCTCATCTTCCAAAACATACAGAACCTAGTTGTGATATTTGTAAGTTACTGTGGCATGTTGTATCATAGAATCCCTACAGTGTGGAAACAGGCCATTGCGCCTTTTGAGTCCACACTGAACCTCTAAATTGCATCCCAATCTCTACCCTATCCATGTAACCCTGCATTTCATATGGCTAATCCATCTAGCCAGCCGTGGACAATATAGACAGTTTAGCATGGGCAATTCATGTAACTTGAACACAGATCTGTTCAATTTTGATGACTGCTGGATCAGCTCTTAAATTATCCCATCTAATATGGGTGAAGATACCACAAAATTGAGTGTCTTTGGTTGGAATGAATATATGAATACACAACAGATCTGTAAGAAATGGTGTTCACTGCATTCTTGCTTTTTGCCTCTTTTGATCCTAGATAAAACCATGTCAGTATTTGCGGCTTGTTTACAAAATGACAATCCTACAGTTCAGACAATAGGTGCCTCAGCACTTTGGGCTTTACTTCATAACTACCAAAAGGTGAGTGTTTCGTCAAATTCTCTCAGCACTGTGATAAAATTTCAACCTAAATTAATAAAAAAATTGAATTTATGTACTGACTAACCTTCTAACACTTTTTAAGTCAATGCTATTCCATTAGTTATTTATTTTTTCCCCAAACTGTTAACACCAAATAAGCAGATGTATCACAAAAAAACATTAAATTATGTTGCATCACCCAGAAACCTGCCATTGGGGGGATTAATTGACAAATTAATTGACAATAACAAAGATATTTACACTGGCAGAACTGTTTTTAAGTGACATGTTCCCAAATATGTGAGTATTGCAAGCTGGTAACTTCAGTGGATGTTATGACATTCATGAATACCTTGCTGACTGGATAACTGATAAATAGGCATTATGTGTAAATTTTTCTATCAGCTGTTGTGAAATCTGCACCCTTGTATTGCAAAGATTTGTCTATTTGCTATCCTTGCATTTTATCTGAAAACTCTGAGCCCATTCTGATTGAAACTTGTGCCTTTTTAAGAAGATGGACGAGATCAAAAAAACCTTGAGCAATGTAGTAAATTGAGGCACTGAATTGGTGCTTCTCCAAAAGCCTTCGCACAAATCGAGGATTTGAATAGCTGGCACATTTCACCTTGCAGATTTATTTGCGAGAAAAACATCAAATAACTTTCCCTTATTTAATATAAATGTTATAGTGTTGTGAATAATCTTGCTTATGTCATTATCTGTTAACTTTAAGGATATTTTTGTTTCATGTCGTAAATGCATTTTGTTTTATCTTTTTAATGTATTTTAAACAAAATTGCATCTTGGTTAAAACTAATGTAGAGAAAAATTTGAACATCAGTTATTTAGAGTCATTGAATCATAGAGCTGTACAGTATGGAAACAGACCCTTCAGACCAAATCATCAGTGCCAGCCAGTTATTCTAAATTAATCTAGTCCCATTTGCCAGCAGTTGGCCCATATCCCCCTCAACCCTTCCTATTCATGTACCCATCCAGATGCCTTCCAAATGTCGGTAATTGTACCATCCTCCACCATATCCTCTGGCAGCTCATTCTATTCCTGCACCACCCTCTGCATGATAAAGTTGCCCCTTAGGTCCTTTCTCATTTTTTTCCCATCTCGCCTTAAACCCATGTCCTCTAGTTTTGGACTCTGCTAACCTGGGGAAGAGACCTTGTCTGTTCACCTTATCCATGCGCCTCATGATTTTAAAAACTTCTATAAGGTTACCCCTCAGACTCTGACGCTCCAGGGAAAATAGACCCAGCCTATTCAGCCACACCCTAGAGTTCAAACCCTCCAACCTTGGCAAAATAGGAAAATAATGTACTGATAAGTATTAGAGAATAGGAAAGAACAGAAAAGATACCCACAGGAAGAGAAATACAAATTCTGTTCAGATATGTGAGAATTGCTTACTTTTGGTCCTGTGCGTAATGGTGTTTAAAAGCCACTGGAGATGTATAGGGAATGTAACATATTTAATTTTTACTATGTGAAATACTTAGGCATGTCAACAAAAAGCCTGCTCCCACACAAAAAAAATCAGATGTCAACAACTAAAGCAACTATCTTCTTTATAACCCGTGGGCAAGTCACTTCATTTTACTCAGCCCTCTCCTATAATCTATTGGTTTTACTGAGATTATGTTTAATTCAGCGTAGTTGTCCTTGTTTTATGTTTTTACAATGAAAATATTAAGCGAATACAGTGAAATATATTAAAATATTATCAATTTGATAATCATTATTATGTACATTTACCTCAAATTGATAATGTGCAAATGTTCCTCACAGGCCAAAGTTACACTGAAAAATCCATCGATGAAGAGGAGAGTGGATGAAGCTAATTTTTCAATCAAGAAATGTGAGTACTGAACTATTCATAATGTTTACATTTATGTAAACAGTGGTTTATTTTTCCACCCGTTGTAAGAATTAATTTTGTATGTTTATTTTTTGAAGTTACTTAATTTAAAATTTGCATTTAATTGTCAGCTCCTGACAGATTGCTTGATGCAAGGATTTTGGCTTTCAATTAAAGATGCCAGATGATGGTCTTAGAGGTTCAATAGAAAAAGCAATTACAACGTTAAAACATTTTCATTTATATTCTTACCAGCAGCGTGGCTGAACAGAAAATAAATTGAATTGTCAAAAAAGAAAATGAAACAAAACATTTGGCATTTTTTTAAACAATCTGAGTTGGTTGACTGACCATTCATGTAAACAAATTATTTTTTGATTTTGGATTCCTAAAATTTATATTAATTATGAGTAAAAAATATTTGGCATCTTTTGAAATACATTAAAGATTAATGCCACATTCTTAGGTTCATACAAGATCAGTTCGAATAACTATTTAGTGAGTCATCATTGCCAGTGGAATTGAATATAGCTTAATAAGCCCACATCTTGGGTTATAAACTCTAAACAAGCTTATTAAATGATAATAAGTAAAAGCAAAAATAATTCAGAAATCTCAACCATTTTTACAAAATTCTGAGTTTCTAAAGAGAACAAAAATTTACTTTGGTAACCTTGTTCATGCTAAACCTGAACTGGGATGCTTGCCATTCTCCGTAAAGGAATTAAGTTGGCCATGGTTTCGTAACAGTCCATCTCTAATATGTACGTAGATGGGCTTTGGCACAAGAAAAGTCAGCAACGTGAGACAGAAAGTTGCAAGATCTGCCCCACCCCAAGGTATTGGTCTGTTCATCACTCTGTCCAAAGAGACATTATTGTACCTTCTTCCAAAAAATAGCCAGATAATTTGAAGTTCAGATCTCTCACCTGTTCTCAGGACAAAAGTGGTCAGACTGTCTTTAAGCAGATTACTTTAGTGTAACGTATGTTTTGGGGTTCAAAGGCCTGAAGTTAACCACCAAGACTGTTGCCAACAATCTGAGGTGACAAACAAATAACCATAAATAGATTTGAATGGTGCCATATTCTAAGGGCCACTTTTTGTCAAACTTATAGATTATGAATTCCCTCACCATCTACAACATCTGTGCACATATTAAAACTCATTTCAGTGATCAGCCACCCTTCAAAAAAGACTTTAGGGTTATGATTTGACAAAACTTCTATTCATCACAGTTGTGCAGTGCTACATTTTTGGAAATTTGATTTGCTTTAAAATGTAATTTGTTGATTACTTCAGTTATTGCAATGTAGGTATTAATTCCATGTCTTTCGGCAAATGTTGTGCAGTGATAAATTCAGGACACTGATTTTTGCAATTGTTTCATTTTAGAATTAATCATTTGATAGCTGAAATGCATGAACTATTAGCATGAGTTGCCATTGTTGAGTGTTTATTTGTAAACTAATTTTGTATCATATTTTCATGAATTATTTTATAGGTAACCTTGAAGGCTCTCTCAATCTTTATCTTTTGAAGTGTCTGGAAAATCTAGCAATTTTGCTGAACTGTTAGTGACTGTGATGCTAATGTGAGAAATTTATTGAGGAGTGGCATTCATCCTGCCTGTAAATCATGTATATATTTAATTGATGTTATAATGCATTTTCCGTAATAAAGTGTTTGTGATTTTGGTATCTGTTCGTCAGTATTACTTTAGTTTTCCTTTAAGGATATGCAAGATATAAACGACACTTCCTCTGAGGTTATCTAGAGCCAGACAGACCACTAAGAATCCAGATTTGATCCTGAGGTTGAATTTTTAATTTTGGTTGGGGTCCGGATCAGAGGCAGAAAGATAGTGCCAGCCAGACTGCAATATCAGTCATTGTGCTGTTTCCCTGTCACAGTCCTGAAGTAGAGTCGGAATCAATGTCACATTAGTTGACTGTCAGAAGAGGTTCATAGCCAGTTATCTGAAGATTAATTTAGTTGCATGGCCAACAGAGCCAATTGGAATGGTTAATTGGCAATGCGGGCAAGGCTTGGACCGTGTTCAGTCAAATGAGTTGAGCATGGGCAGGAAATAAATCACGATTGCTCCCTCAAGGAGCCACTCATCCCTGGACCCATATGGCCTTCTCCTTTTCTCCAGGTGGCATGTCCACGTCAGCAGCCCTACCTTAGTCAGTGGTGCTATTGATCTGAGTAATGGTGGGCCTTATAGCAGTGGGGTCATATCTGCTCTCACTGATCAACAAGCCTGCTCTCTGACCTTTTTATTGATTCCCCATCTCAAAATAACAATGGCCATGTTTATAATACGCCATTATTTTGGGAATTGCCTGTTGGAAAATTAAGCCCTGATGGATGCTAAATTAGATGAACTCGACCATTATTAAAGTTAGGAATCAAAGAACTGGCTGCAGCTAGGGACAGAGCAAATTAAAGCTGGTTTACCTCCCTGACCACTGCCCAGTGACTCTCTGTGATTGAAAATGTACCTTCCGGCTCACTGTTGGATGAAAACTGGGCTGCATCTGTGAGAGCTCTGTGGTGGAATTTTCTACTGGCACTCACTATGCAAGCTTATGTCTGAAACATGTTCACTAATATTCAGAGGCTTGATGAACTGTATTCCAGCATAAATCGGCACTTCGGGAAGCAGTGGGAAGATGAATATAATGTCTTCCATATATAAATTTAGAGTTGTGTTCAGAGGGATTTGCTTCTGACTTATAACCTCTGAAAATTTCCTGTGCAGTAACAATGCTTGAAGAAAAATGTGAACATTATAAAATGGTCTTCAGGCTGCAGAGTATAAGACTTTAAAACAAGTGCACCATTTCATTGGAAAATGAAATTTGTGCATAATATTTAATGTGAAAAATGTGTGACAACTCTCTTTATCCATAACGGCAGTCTCCTGAAATAACTCATTGTTCAACACAGCTGTTCACATCAAAACCACAGATACAAATGTGTTGCTATTATGCAGCTAGTAGACAAAGCAAATATTACATTTCTTCAGTAACATTGTCTCCAAATGCATGTAGCAAACATAAGCTGTGCTACAGTAAGGATCAGCAGAATCTGCAGTTCCCATTATCACTGCTACAGTAAGGATCATATTGGTTTGAAGTGAAATGTTGACTGTAGTGCATAAAATTTTCTACAGTCATACTGAAACCTTTCAGAGTGGCATAGCTTTGTAAATTGCTGGGGTCAATCTTGGTTTTAATGTAATACCTCAAATGAAATTGACCTTAACCAATTAGACCCTATAGTAGAGACAAAAAAACTGCAGATGCTGAAATCCAAGGTAGACAAACAGGAGGTTGGAAGAGCACAACAAGCCAGGCAGCATCTGGAGTCTGGCCTGTCAAGTCTGACACCACTTCCAGTTCGGATGCAGCTTGCAGCTCCAGTCTGGCACCCGAGCCTCCGCAACCATCAACCAGGACCCGCAGGAACTTAGCCTCAACCTCCCAATCTGTTCCAGACGACTGCTCAAACACTGCCCGAGAATCTGCCGATGAAAGAACTGGAACCTGCCTTGACTTCTTTGAAACTTCCACCTCCACTCCAGACTCTGCCCACGTTCCAATCAACACAAGGCCCCTTATCCCTAGGGTCGCTCCTGTCTTCTATTACCCACCTGCAGCTAGGCAGTACACCTCTTCCCCACACCACCACCCCCTCCCCCCAGTCTGTCCACACCCTCAATACACCCTACCCCTCCACCACTTCTCCCTCCTCTCTTCCTCCTTTCTCCCACACCTGCCCCCATCCAATTCTCCAGCCCACTCCCCTCCCACACTCCCTTCTACAACTGCTCTCTCCCACCACACCATGTCCAACCCTCACCCATCACATGCTATCATCCTTCCCCAAACCTTCTCCATTCACTCCCCCCAAAACCCCACCTCTGAACCTTGCTAAATATTTACCATCTCCCCTGACCTCGAACTCTGAGGCTAAATGGTCTGTGCTCAGTGAAGGGCCCATATTTGTGCCTCTCTGCCCCCATCTCAATGAGTTCCATGCCCGCCGCAAAGTGGAGCTATTCTTCTCTCACCTCTACCTCCATGCTTCCTCCTTCAATAAAGACTCCCAACCACCCTCCGGAGACCCTTTCTCCTGTCTCCAATATTCCTCCTCATCTTGGACATTCCTCACAGCCTCTTACCAACCCTGGAGCTCTTCATTGCTAACTGCTGTGATGGAGAGGTCCTTCCCAATTCTCTGTTTAAAACACCAGGAGATGTAGAGAATTCCTCAAGGAGTTAAGCTTTTATTTGCAAACAAAAGCTGTGACAATCAGAAAAATGGTTTCCTGACTATCTGGGGATCGCTACTTTTGTAGTTGATGTGTCTATCTGATATTATTAGCATAAGCAATCACATTAGCTTGTATTGTCTTTCCAAACTAATCATCTTCTGCCACAAAGGTCTTCGACTTTACACTTAACCTATCACATCATGCCACCATTTCCTTTAACATAATGCTCACATATCATGTGATTTGACTAACCTATCACATATGCTACCATTGTTTTCAGCCTGTGCTCATCTGTTACTCATCTGTAACATGATTCTGTGTATTGCTCCATTAATTTAATTACACACTGTCATTATTTCCATACTGCCAACATAACATCAACTGCCTTGATTTTCCCACCCCCCTCACCCACTCCAATCTCTTCCCCCTCAGTTAGCACTTCACTCTCTCCACACCAATCCCTGTTTCATCATCAAACCCACTGGCAAAGGGAGGTCAATAGTCATCTGAAGGATGGACTTTTATGTTGCAGAGGCCTTCTCCAATATCATGTTCTACTTTCCCCCCCCCCCTTTACCATGACCCATAAATCCACTATCTTCCACGCTGTCCATGACCTCATTGTTTCTGGTGACCCAGCATCCACTACCTCCAACCTTTATAGCCTCCCAGGCCCGACATTGCATGGTTCTACCTGCTCCCCAAAATCCACAAGACCAACTACCCCAGCGGATCCATCATCTCCACATACTCCTGCCCCACCTAATTCATCTCTTTCAACTTTGACTCCATTCTCTTACCCCTTGGTCCAGGCATTTCCCACCTACATCTAGGACACAAACCATACCCTCCACCTCTTCAGAAACTTCTGGTACAGGAACTTGCAGTCCTATACGCATGCATACCCCCCAAGAACAGCCTGCAGGCCCTCAGTAATTTTCCTCTCCAAACAACCCATCCTGTAACCCCCCCCCACCCTGCACTCCCCTCCCACCAATATAATCCTCCGCCTTGCTGAATTAGTTCTCACCCCAGTAACTTGCATCAGACAGTCCATCTTCAGTACATACACCAGTACTGCTCCCTAATTCTTCTGCCATTACATCAATGACTACATCAGTGCTGCATCCTGCACCCAAGCTAAACTGCAGCAGTTCATCGACTTCACTAACAACTTCCACTCCACCCTCAAATTCACTTGGTCTACTTTGGGCAACTCCCTTCCCTTTCTTTACTTTTTAGTTTCTATTTCTGGTGACAAGATACAGACCAGCATTTACTATAAACCCACAGACTCCCATAGCTACCTGGATTCTACCTCCTTCAACACTCTATCCTGCAAAAACTCCATCCCATTTTCCCAATTCCTCCACCTCCACTGGCAAAGGCAGATCAATAGTTGTCTGAACGATGGACCTTTATGTTGCAGAGGCCTTCTCTGATATCATGTTCTACTTCCCCTTTCCCATGACCCCACCATGACCCATATTCACTCTGATGAGGAGATGTTCCACTCCCAAGCATTGTGGATGTCCTAGTTCAAGCAATGTTCTTTTCCCTCCTCTGTCACCCAGACAGACCCCTACCACACCACCATCGTTCCCTGCTTCACACCTCTAAACCACCCCCAAATATAATAAAAGTATGGTTCCCCCTTGTCCTCATCTTCCACCCCACTTGCCTCTGCATCCAACATATCACCCTCAAACACTTCCACCAACTCCCATTAGACCCCACCACCCAGAATATCTTTCACTCCCCATTGTTCTCTGACTTTGCAAGGGCCATTCCCTTCACCACTCAGTTCACACCTACCAACCGCTCTAGTCCTCCCCCCCTCACCCCACCCCCACTCCTTCCCCACAACCATAAAAGATGCATCTCCTCCAACCTAGTCTACTGCATCCAAAGTTCTCGATATGGCTTTCTCTGCACCAATGAGACCAAACATAGACTAGGTGACAGTTTTAGACCATAGAGCATTACAGAGCAAATACAGGCCCTTCGGCCCTCGATGTTGCACCGACCTGTGAAACCAATCTGAAGCCCATCTAACATACAGTATTCCATTATCATCCAAATGTTTATCCAATGACCATTTAAATGCCCTTAAACTTGGCAAGCCTACTACTGTTGCAGAGAGGGCATTCCACACGCTTACTACTCTGAGTAAAGAACCTACCTCTGACATCTGTCCTATATCTATCACCCCTCAATTTAAAGCTATGCCCCCTCGTACAACCCAACGTCATCATCCTAGGAAAAAGGCTCTCACTGTCCACCCTATCTAATCGTCTGATCATATTGTATGTCTCCATTAAGGTCGTCTCTTAACCTTTTTTTCTCGAGCAAAAACAGCCTCAAGTCCCTCAGCCTTTCCTCATAAGACCTTCACTCCGTACCAGGCAACATCCTGGTAAATCTCCTCTGCACCCTTTCCAATGTTTCCGCATCCTGCCTATAATGCGGTGACCAGAACTGTACATAATACTCCAAGTATGGCCGCACCAGAGTTTTGTACGGCTACAACATGACCTCATGGCTCCAAAACTCAATCCCTCTACCAATAAAACCTAACACACTGTATGCCTTCCTAACAACTCTATCAGCCTGGGTGGCAACTTTCAGGGATCTATGCACATGGACACCGAGGTCTCTCTGCTCATCCACAGTACCAAGAATCACCATTAGCCCAGTACTCTGTATTCCCGTTGCTCCTTCCAAAGTGAATCATCTCACACTTTTCCACATTAAACTCCATTTGCCACCTCTCAGCCCAGCTCTGCAGCTTATCTATGTCTCTCTGCAACCTACAGCATCCTTCGTTACTATCCACAACTCCACCGACTTTAGTGTCATCTGCAAATTTACTAACCCATAGCATCTTCGCATGGCCTAAAATGGCCAGCCTAATCTCTCAGTCACCGCCCACCAACTCACCACCACCGTTCTCTCCACCCCCCCCCCCCCCACTCCCCCTCAGCCATGTCCATCCTCCGCCTGCTCCAATGCTACAGTGAATCAGAATGCAGATTTCAGGAACAATATCTTATCTTCCACATAGGTATCCGACAGCCCAGAGGACTTGAAATTGAGTTCTCTTATTTCAAATGACTTTCCCGTCCATCCCCTGGCTCCCTTTCCAGCCCAGCCCTCCACCCTTCCATTCCATCTACGGACCTTCCCTTCCAATTACCAAATGGATTCATCCCTCCCATCAACCAACCAGGTTGTACCTACTGCTAGTTTCATCTATCATCCTCCACCCATCCCCTACCTTTTTATCTACAGCTCCCTCAACCCCAACTTCCAAACCTGAAGATGGGTAATACCCAAAAAGTTGACTTCTCCTTTTGTCTACACCCTATAGTAAACCAATATAAAGCTGCTAATCGCCACAGATTCCCTTTATATTGTGTGCTATGAAGCTATCGATGTGTAGCACTGATGTAATCTTAATGAATACCACAATATTACTTGTTATTTCATGGCTGTAAGGGATCCAATTGCATTGCAGTTATTCTGTGGGCATTCTACTGAAACCCTTCAAAGAGAATCACTCAATTCTTATCAAAACTCAGTTCACAAAACACATGAACTCTTATAGTTTTCCCTGATTTAAGGTATTAATGAGGAATAGGAATGGAAGATTATGGGTACAATCACAGCTGGGCTGGTACCACCCAGAGAATTGGGTCACCGGGTGGTTCACAGGCCTCCAGGCTTCAGTTGTCCCTGTCATTTTTATAAGAGAACAGAGATCCCCTTGCTATGGGTTATGTACATTGGTGAACATTCCAGGGCTTGGAGAAGGGTGGGATGTGAAATTTTGACAAACATCCACTTTGCCATTTCCGATCCGGTAAAGGATATGGAGTAGAGTGAAATTCCCCCTTTAGAGTGAGTGGGAATGTGGGAACATAATCCAACACATAGATAGATTAGAAGTTTTGGCATAGATAAAGGATATATAGAGATAAGTATTCACATACAACTCTGAATATCCCAATAGTACAAAAACTGCAATAACCATAATTGAAAAGTTGGCCATAGACACCATGGTGGTCAGTCAGCCTCTGGCTCTGCTGTATTGTAGGATGTTCATTTGATATTGGTGGTGTGAATCCACGCTTTCTTTCCTTGACAGTCAACTGGATGATCAGCAGCACCTGGTGTGGTCCTTCCCACTTCGCACCCATGGGTTCCTTGTGGATCTTATTCACAAAAACCCACTCACCTGGTATGATGTTGTGCCTTCCCTCCGGCAGGTCCTTCCAGGCAGCCGATACCTGTGAAGAGGCAGAACTTCCAGCATCTGTTAGAGCTTGGCAGTGAGACAATAGGGCATCACTCAGAAGATGACAGTCGGCTCTCCATAGGTCTGTTGTCCCGCGTAGGGACATTGACCTGCCTGTCACTATTTCAAATGTGTTCAGATCTGTCATTTTGTTGGGGGTAACCCTGACACTGCACAGGACTATTGTAAAGTCTGGGGGCTAGGGTATTCCCTTATTGTGCTATATAGGCTGCGTAATCTTTACACAGTACTTTGGCTGTGTGATTGGCCATGCGGGAGCAGCTTCCACCCAATGGGAAAACTTTCCCACAATTACAAAGACGTCTGAGTAACATTGACCACGTGGGAATGAGAAATAATCAACTTGTAAGAGCTGGAACGGCTCCGGAGGCGCCAGTGCTTTCTGTTGGGGAACTTGCTGTTTGGCACCAGGGATGTTATTCTGGTAAGTGAGGCAGCGGTCCACTACCACTTGGGCATATCTTTTAAATCCTTGTCCCCGCCAGCTGTGCTGGAACCGGGCTGCCATCTGTTCAGGCCCCAAATGTCACCGTAAGTGGCATTAAGGCAGTGGGCACGACTGGTCAGTTTGATTCTCAATGTCTCCAATCTCCATAGCTTGTGTCCATTCCCATTTCTCCTCTTGGGAACATTCATTCCGCATTCTTTGCAGATTTTAATTAACTGTCCCAATGCTGAGCCGGCAGATGTGTGCTTGAGGCCCTTGGCAGAAGTGATTGGAGGTGGCTCTTTTAGCTATTTGATCTGCCAGGGCGTTACCCTGGGCTTCCATGGTGTTCTTACTAGTGTGGCCTCTGCACTTTAATATGGCCACTTCAATGGGCGGTTGGGGAGCCTCCAGTCAGTCCTTGACTTCTTTCCCATTCCTGACGGGAGGACTGCAGCCTTTAGGAATCCACATTATTTCCATAGTTAGCCAAAGTCATGGGCAACTCCAAAAGCAGAGCAGGAGCCCGTGTAAATATTGTTATTCTGCAGGTTTCAGTCAGAAAGCCCATAATTCTGCTTGCTGCGGCGATGCTCCGGTGGGCCGGAGTTAGACTTCCCAATTGCATGACAATGCAGAGTGTCGTGACAGCTCATCCGGCTTTCCATATGCCATTTTGCACAAAAGAGGATCTGTCTGTGTAAAGGATGAGGCCTGGGTTTTGCAAAGCCTTATTCATCATTGGTTATTGTTCTTCATTCAGGATTCCAGCAGAATCATGGTCATCTTCTTCCCCTTTAGTAGGAACCGGTAATAGGGTAGCTGGATTGACTGGGCTCACACAAACTAATTGTAGATTAGGAGCTTCTAGGCTTGGTGTCCATCAGATCCACCAGGCAGCATTTACCTGGGATACTCTGTTCAAAGAGAGCAAAATGTATGTGGCATGTTAGTATTTAACACTTAATCTCTGAGACAACACCAGACTCACAGTAACTTGCACTGCCACGTGCATAGCCTGCACTGCTCTCAAACAGCTTTCCCCATCCAAGGGCTAAGTTATCCAATTTCTCTGAGTAATACCCAACAGGTTTCTACCTGTCCCGTGTTCCTGGGCCAGCACTGCTCTCATATAACCCTCCTTCTCATGATCAAATAGTGTAAAGTCTTTTCCATTATTGGGGATCCCCAATGCTGGTGCAGAGCAAAATGCTCTCTTTAGGTCTTGGAAGGTTTCTTCCTGGTCCTTTGTCAGTGCAATTTGTTCTTTTGAGTCCAGTTTTCTCTTCAAGATGTCTGTCAGGCACTGAGTTAGTTGGGTATGCAATTCAACCCAGCACCAGTTAAAGTTGTACAGACCAGCAAAGTCCTCAGTTCTTGAATTGTAATAGGCAGTTTAGCAGTCTGTATGGCTACAGTCCGACTTTGGGTAATTTCCCTTTTCTGGTGGGAGATTTTCTGTCATAGATAGACTACCTCTTTCTGGGCGATCTGAGCTTTTTCAACACTGACCTGATGGTCTTTTTGTTGTAGGTGGTTTAGGAGGGTCTTAAGGTCTATCTCTTTACTTTTCTGTTTCCGAGGCTGTCAGTGTATCATCTACATACTGAATGATAACTGACTCGGTTGGCAGCATTTCGTGGATGTGGTTTTGTAAAGCCATCTGGGAGTTGGATCCATGTGTTATGTGGTTGACATACAGTAAAGGCAAACCACGACTGTACTTCAGGTGCTAGAGTACTGACTAGAAGCCAATAGCCATATCTATGACTGAGAACCACTTGTGGTCTGGTGTTAAGGCACTGAATATAGTGGAGGGGTTGGCTGCTAGTGGGACCTTTTGATAGATGCATTGGTTTGCTTTCCTGTAATCTATCGTTAATCTATATTCCCCACCTGCCTTTCACATGGGCCACACCGGGCAGCGAGAGTTGGGAGGGATTTTACCAAAATCCCTTTGCCTCCAACCTCTGAATTATCAGGAGGATTCCTGCAATTGACGTTAGGTGATGGTGTGCTGTTTAGTGCAGGGTGGAGGTTTCCCTGTAAAAGTTGTGGGTTTCATTTGCAGTAACCCACAGTCATCCTTGTCTTTAGCCAAGATGGAGTGCTCGTTTAGACCACGTTATGTGTACACTGTAAAGACGGATTCAGTTGGGTGAGGATATCCATTCCGAGGAGCGGTTGTGCAACAGAACATACCCATACAAAGGTTACTAACTCATAGGGTCTGAATGCAGTGTGCACAGTTTGGTCCTTTTAATTTCAATCCTGTCAGCTCCTGCTCTGTAAGCTGTTCTCATTGTCCTGTCTAGTGGGAGTTCGATCTCACACTTCTGGGGTAGGCATGTCAACTTTGCTCCTGTATCCAAAGACACTCAGTGTCTAGGTTGCCTGCCCTCACGGCTGCGTACCGTCTGTTTCCCCTCTGCTGGCATAAAGCCAGTCGGAGCATAGATGGGCACAGGATGGGGCTCTGTCAGTTTCTTGTCATCTTCAGCAGCTTCTGCTGCTGCTGTGTGGTTACCTCTTTAAACTGCTCTGTGAAATCGGTCTTACTCCCAGTTTTCGGGACCTCCTCTTCCTTATTGCTTATCAGCTGGCTTCACCCTTTTCCCCTTTGCCAGCTTTCGCTGGCCCAGTGGCCTTCCTTCCCACAGACGTAACACTCCCCTGGGCGTTTGTCTTGAGTCTTTCCAGGGTTACTTGGTGTCAGTCCCATTTGTCCTATCTGTAGGGTTTGCAGTTTGGCATCTGTTTCTTGGTCAAGCCAGTAGGCTGCATTCACCAGTTCATAATGATTAGTGCTCTTCTGGTCCCTGTCTGGTTTGGTGAGCTTTAGCATCTTACTGAGCTCAGGTTTAAGTCTGCCCACAAAAGCAGACTTCAGCGGGCCATAACCACAACCTTCGAAATCCCTATTGCCCTGAACATTTAGGATTCCTGCATACACTTTCCAGGTCATTCTAAACCTTTCCTTGCTTTCTGGGACTTCCTCTGTATCTTTTAGACAGATTTTTGCCCAATCGGCCTTAGATGGAGTATATCCCTATAACCAATGTTTTATTGCTGTCTCGCCAGCTTGCAGCTCCTGCTTGTACTCGCCAAAGACACCTTTTACTGCCTCGTCTACTGCATTCACGGTTCTTATTCTATTTCCCAATATTGCTTTGTATTTTCATTAGTATGGACCACTTGTCAGTTGTGCTTGTTCCTATGCTTACCATAAATGGCTGTATGCGCAGGGCTAACATTCATTGCAACTTAAAATTAAAGCCCTAAATACACTGACATTTTCAGAGAACTTAAAACACCAAGTCATGGTAATCTAATTCCAAGTTTACTGTCAAATGAAATTGATGTGTCTCATTTCACAGTACAAGCTACAATTGGCTAATTCTCCATTTTCAAGATAAAACTTTCAACAATAATATACTGTAGGTGATCCCAGAAATTACAAAATCCTGCCTCCCTTTGAGGAATGTGGACTGGGCAATCCTGCCAGAAGGACATCAAGGAAGTTAAGGAAGTTGGAGGATTACTCTATAAACATATACATGGCATTACAAGTTACCAAAGTGTATTAAGAATCAGCTATGAAGTATAAGGTGGAGATTATGCAGCACAATGGCAGAGTCTTGCCTTGGAGCTAGCAGCTCTAGGTTCAAGTCCTGCTCTAGGATTTGATGGCCAAGGAAGTTAATGTGTGCAAACAGATTAAATATCAATCTGAAACTCCTTCCAACAGAGATGCCAAAGGCAGACAGTTAGAGCGATGTTCCTGGTTAACCATATGGTAAAAACTGGACTGAAACTCAACTATCATTGTCTGTTGCTCCTTGCAACATGCCTGTAAGAGACAGAGTGTTCCCACAGCAATTTTGACTCCCTCAGTGTGCTGTAGCATACCACACCAGTAGAATTGTAATACTGGGGAGATGAGACAATGGGAATTACTTAAAACAATACAAAGTAATCACTTTTTGTTTTGCAACAATTCAACAGGTTTTTGTGGTGGTTTTCTAATTCAAACTAGCAGACTTGCGTTTAGTTTTTTAACATGCTTTGGTATTTTAAAATTGCAATGTATACATTTTTGAGAGAGACCCATAACATTTAGCCTGTTTCACTTATTATTCCTTGAACATCCTGTGCATAAATATAGACAACATCTCATGGTACAAGCTCTGTTAGAAAGTATGATTAAAGGCTCAGTTTCTAATTCATTTTCTGTCATTCACATCCTACAAGGGCTTCTTATTAATGCCCTATTAGTGGTTCAGAAGACAGCACGCTGAGTATTTCATTAACATTCCAAGCACCAATGTGTTTGCACAGATTCTAGAACAAATGAGGTGGTTCTTTAATCAGAGATGACAAGGCGTGGAGCTGGATGAACACAGCAGGCCAGGCAGCATTAGTGGAGCAGGAAAGCTGATGTTTCAGGTCTGGACCCTTCTTCAGAAATTTGAAGAAGGGTCCAGACCTGAAACATCAGCTTTCCTGCTCCACTGATGCTGCTTGGCCTCTGTGTTCATCCAGTTCCACACCTTGTTACCTCAGACTCCAGCATCGGCAGTTCTACTGTCTCTGAGTGGGTTCTTTGATCAGGTTGCCTTATGGTTGCAGAAAACGAAGACGTGGGCCCAGTTTTTACCTAGTTGTGCAGCTGTGAGCCTTCGTGCTTCAGAGAGTGTACTCCCATGTTGGAATGCATCTACTGGTATTCTATAGGAAGGAAAAGGAATGGCAATGTTAGTCAATGCATCAGTTGTTCATTTGGTATATGTGTGAACAGAAGGTTGGCTAGTGATGCCATTATTGCCAAGACTGGACTAGAAGAAAGTGGACACAGCAATTAGGCTGATAGGCACCAACTTTCTATCATTTTATTGCAATTGGCTGCCAATGTCTTTGCTGCTTGAAGTGTAGTCCTGTCACTGATCTGTAGGAAACTTTCACTGAAGGGAAGTACTCAGTTTATGACTGTGAGATATGCTCCAATCCTATTTAGACATGGAAATTGGGGTCCCATATGAAGAAATAACAACGATATTGCAATTATACCAGATGAGGAGAGGGTGGGGAAAATATTAGCATCTCAAACTATCGTCAGTGCATTCAAAAACATATGGGCCATCATATTCAGTGGAAGGAGAGGAGATGATCTGTTGTAGAGGGTTGATTCTGGAACCAAATGTGCTAAATCTGATCCAGAGTGGGATCTTTACAATGATGCCACAGCTAAAATGGCTGAATTTGAGGAATTTTTTGTGTCAGATGCTAACATTGATGAATTTGACAGTTTTTAAAACATTTTGATTGTATGTTTTCCTTTACTCTTTCATGAGTTACAGATGTTGGTCATAAGACCAACATTTGCTGCCCATCCCTAATTCTCATTGAACTAAATGACTTGCTGGGCCTTTTGCAGAGGACAGTTAAGAGTCTGCTAAAGTTCTGAAGTTTCACATAGGACAGACTGAGTAAAGATGCTAACAGAGCGTGTAGGTTTTGACAACAATTACAGGGAAAGGTGTCCTGGGAGAATTAATTGATTAAATAATTCACATGATTTGATTTAATTTACCAGTGCCATGGTTTTTCTCATGTTCCAAAAAGGTGATCAACTGCACCAATACCAATGATACACGTTTTAGAAACAGGAACAGGCCATTCAGGCCATTCTGCCAGCCCCACCATTAGACACATAGCTGATCATCTTCTCAATTCTACATAATACTCCAGGTGAACTGTTACCAAAGCTCTACAGAGGTAGGCATCTTAAATTCTCTTGAAATGAACATTAACATTTGTTCTTATAATTGTTGCTGTATCCACATGATTTAGTGATTCATGACCAAGAACGTACAGCTTTCTTTAGATTTCCCAACCTCGCATCAATTGCAAATATTCTTCCTTTCTGTTTGTTTCTCTCAATGTAAATGACTTTACAGTATTTACAGTATATTCCATCTGCCATGTTCTCATCATCCTGAGGATGATCTGTTTATTTCTACTATCTGCTTTCTCTTGACTAGCCAATTCACAATCCATGCCAGTATATCACCACCTAATCCCACCTTTTGTCTGGTACCTATTAAAAGCTGTTTGAAAATTGAAATATGCCACATCCATTGATTCTCCTTTGAGCTTGAGAGTGTTATTTGTTACATAGGCAAACATTGATATTCATTATTGTTCGGGGAAGCTCCCCTAACATTTGTGAGATAACTAGTTTTTTTTTAGCTATGGGCATTTCTGGCTAAATACCATTTTATTCCCCAGCCCTAATTGCTCTGGCAAATGTAATGAGGAGCTGCCTTCATGAATCACTGCTGTCCTTGGGAGTGTAAGGACACCCCAAAAAGCCATCAGGAAGGGAGTTCGAGGACTATGACCCAACGATGCTGAAAGAATGGCAATATATTTCCAAGCCAAGATGGTGAGTAGCTTGGAGGGGGCTTGAAGATGGTGACATTTCTGTGCATCTGTTTCCCTTGTCCTTCTAAATAGTAGAGGTCAGCGAAACCTTGTTGAGTTATTGCAGTGTATCTTGCAGATGATAAACACTGCTATGTGCATCAATGGTGAAAGTAGTGGATGTTGAAGGTGAGAATGTGAGACCAGTCAAGCGAGCTGCTTTGGCCTGGATGGTGGTCAAGCTTTTTGAGTATAATTGGAGGTGTGCTCATCTAGACAAGTGGGGAGCGTTCTTTCATGCACAAGCCTTGTAGATGGTGGACAGGCTTTGGGGAGACAGGAGGTGAGTTACTCGCTGCGGAATTCCTAGCCTCTGACCTGTTCTGTAGTCACAGTATTTATGTGGCTCGATATAATAACCTCCACAATGTTGTGGAGGTTATTATATCGAGCTAATGCAATTGAACATCAAGTGGCACTGATTAGATAGTTTCTTGTTGGAAAGGTTGTTGTTTGGCACTTGTGTGATGTGAATGAATGTTGAGCAACTTTGGGGCAAATAGCTTTCATCTGCTCATTTAAAATTTAACCTAACCTTGAACTTTCTTTCTGATGTTGTTCCTGTTGTCAAGCAACCGTAGTCCAGCAAATATTTTGAAAATAGACTTAATACCTTCAACATTCTTTTACTGAGGGTTCTATAATGGAGATGAGCAATTCACCAACAAACTTAAAATATGAGCCTAGGCTCATAGTAAAGAGTATTCAAAGAATATTATTTTCCATGTGTCCCTTGTATGTTTTTTAAATGTAAATGTTAACTTGTCTGTTTATAACAAATGGTTTAGTGTCTGTAAAAACAGTGGACAGAAACGTAGTGTAGCTACAGTTGACATTTATACATGAGCCTTGGTGATTAGAATCTGTGCTTTTTCTGGTTTTGTTTGAAGAATAATTAGTTTTCTACAGTTTAAATATTTGAGTCCATGTTGATTTGATCAAGCTTTATAAAATAAAGAAAGAACTTGTGGTATATATGTAGACCTGTTAAATCCAAAATAAAGCCACTGAACTGAAACCTTAACCATATTTCTCTTTCTACAGATGTGACCGTAGTATTTCCAGCATTTATCTGTTTTAGCTGAATAAGATAGGAGAGCCAGGGCATTACAATGTAAGTTTGAACAGTACTTGTTTGGATGTCAAAAGTTAGTCCTTTTCCCAGTGAAGAGTATCACAACTGAGATTGGAAAAGTGCACCAGTTCCTTTCTAGTACCACTCTTCTGCATGATTTGGCCAATTATATTGGTCTTCGACTATATTGGAAACAAGTCAGCCAGGCTCCTTTAAGCAGTAGACAATAATGGGTTTATTACAAATAAAACTTCAACTATCATGCATAGAATTTTGACAGAAAAAGGTTTAGACTGTGTCAAGGGAGATTTGACTGGTATACTAGCATCCTAAAATTAACATGAGGCAACTACGGTAACAGACAAATTGTGATCAAAAGCCCTCCGAAAACATGAAATAACCTTTATAATTAAGACATTTTTCTCAGTGTTGTCAGCAATTGTCTCCATTCCCCACCTCTGATATTAATGAGACACTAAAGCTTGCAAAAACTGTGCAAATAAATACAATTCTTTGTTTTGATGACCTGGTTTTAAAACTGTGCTCGATCACTTCATGATAAGAACAACATCAGCTTTTCTTTCACAGACAGCTAGCTTCACCAAACTGGTTGTGCCCCGGTTTTTTTTTCCCCCGAGTTCTAATCTTTCTCAGTTGCACAAGGTAAAAACTGCTTTTGCGTTCCTTTGACCCTTGCTCACAGCCACACTGAAATATTAATGGTACTGTGGGATTTCTCCTGAGTCATGACTCAGTACTTTGCTGCCTACTCATTTCTAGAACTTCTCCCTGAGTTCTGGCTGCATGGAGCTATGTAATTGCTCAATGAATTCCAATTACACAACTAATTATGCATTTCATGATTCTGGAACAACTTCCTGAGTTCTCGTTGTGCATGATAACAAAATCTGTAGCTGGATGAACACAACAGGCCAAGCAGCATCTTAGGAGCACAAAAGCTGACGTTTCGGGCCTAGACCCGCATAGCCTCTTTAGCAGCTCTCTTCTTGCATGAAGACTGCCTCTGTCTCCAACTGGGATCTGGGTACTGGTTGCCAATGACTGTTAAATTGGTTTGAATGACTAGCTGAAAATGTTGTAACAAACCCACCCCTATTCCTGGGTAATCAATATTTTGCAGCAGTGAAGTCTGACAATCCCTTGGGAATGTCTGTTCTCTGAAAGTTATAGTATTCACCGAGTGTTAGTTCCTACAGCACAAAACTCATCTGACAAAATGAAATATTTCACAATAATGAAGCTGTGGATCAGCTTGTTGGCTCATTTGATGAAAATTGATTTATGGCAACACTTCAGCTGCTCAAAGATGTTCTCATGCAAGAACTAATTCAAAGCTGAAGTACTCTCTCGAACTCACTTTAGGTTATCGAAGCAGTCCAGAAAGGAATTTTCTTGGCTTTTCTTTCCCAAATTGTTCTGCTTTTCATGTCTATTCGTTCAACTCTTCTAAGAGATTAGATAGTAAAGGGATGTATGGAGAGTGTCAGCTGAAGCTGAGACTGGATGAATTATGGTGCATAAACTATCAGGACAATATCGATCAGGTTAGTTTACCAAGTACTTTTATTTCATTTATAAGTATTTCTTCCACACAAAAACATGTGCTCTGAAATTCCCACAAACAGCGAAGCGATAATGACCTGTTAATCTATTTCTTGTCACATTGATCAAGGGATAAACATTGGGCAAGGGTTGTTTAACATACAGCTTCTGGTTGTTGAAACAGCAAAGGCAATACTTGCATCCATTAACTTGACATTAAATGTGTCACAGGAGACTAATAGCCTATTAAAGAAATGAACAAAGATCAATGTACATAAATGTTTTTTAATCTCATTGTGTCACCAATTTGAATTTTGTCTGAATCAAACGATGCCTTAAGAAGTTGTATAGTTTGAATGTGTATAAAGATGAAAATAGAAATGAGCAATTCTACTGGCACACATCAATTAACGTAAATAAGGATCCAAGATGTGAGCAAAACACAAGTAATTCTAATTTAGCATTACAATTTCTGTTACACATCACAGGACGTCTGATTGATTTTATCCTTAAGTCACATACTGGACATTGCATTTTCGGTTCTTCCATAAAGCTCCAAGAAGCCAACAAAATCTTAAGTTGTCATGAAATCTAAAATTCCTTAAAATCTCTTGCTTTCACTCTAAAAATTATATATTTAGCAATGGTTTCTTATTACAGCAAATTAAATCTTCACTGAAAGTTTCAAATGCATTTCTGAAAATTATGACTTTAAGGAAAACAACTTTCAGTGCATTACAGGATCCGATAAAAATCAATGTTAAAACTGAAGGAAGGTTCCTTTGGACATCTCTTGCTCAGAAACAATGATGCATGGGTTGTAATAATGATTAGAATGTGAACCAGAGAAACAGACACCAGAAATTTTAAAGGCAAAAACACAAGATGAGAATAGGACGTGATACGGAAACCAGCAGGAACTGGCAGAAAGCCGGAGGAACTTCAGGATATCAGAGATAGTAAGCACTGCTGATGCTGGAGTCAGAGATGACACAGTGTGGAGCTGGAGGAACACAGCAGGCCAGGCAGCATCAGAGGAGCAGGAAAGTTGACATTTTGGGACCCTTCTTCTGAAATGTGGGGTGGGGGGTGAATAGAGTTCAGAAATAAACAGAGAAAGAAGAGGGGTGGAGCTGGGGAAGGTAAGTGGAATCATGAAAGGTGAGTGCAGGTAGGGAGTGTTGGGGATCGGTCAATGAGGTGGGAGAGAAGATGAACAGGTTTTGTCAGGTCAAGGAGACAGGCATGGGTTGGTCGTGGGATGAGGCCGGGGTGGGGAGATTTTCAAACTGGTAAAATTCACATTTAGGCCATTGGGCTGTAGGCTCCTGAGGCAGAATATGAGATGCTGCTCCTCCAGTTTCCAGGTGACATTGTTGTTGACACTGCAGGAGGCCCTGGATGGACATGTCACCCAGGGAGTGGGAGGGGTAATTAAAGTGGTTCGCAACTGGCAGGTGTTGTCGTATGTCGTGAACAGAGCGCAGATGTTCTACAAAGCGGTCCCCGAACCTCAGCTTGATTTCAATGATGTAGAGGAGGCCACATCAGGAGCAGCCAATGGAATAGATCACATTGACAGATGTGCGTATGAACCTCTGTTTGTTGTGGAAGGATTGTTTGGGGCCTTGAATGGAGCTGAGGGGGAGATGTAGGGGTAGGTGTAGCACTTCCTGCGTTTTCAGGGAAAAGTGATGGGGGTGGTGGGGCTAGTGGGGAGTGTGGACCGGACGATGGAATCGCGGGGAGAGCAGTCCCTACAAAATGCAGATAGAGGAGGGGAGGGAAATATCTCTTTGGTTGTGCGGTCAGATTGTAGGTGGCGTCTGCTCCCAAGATGGTGCATTCCACTCCTGAACACCCCAGATGTCCTGTTATTTGAAGAACAAAGAACAAAGAAAATCATAGCACTGGAGCAGATGCTTCGGCCTTCCAAGCCTGCGTTGATCCAGATCCTCTATCTAAACCTGTCGCTTATTTCCCCCGAGCACCAAGCCATCATTTCCAACCCCACCCCCGAGCACCAAGCCATCATCTCCAATACCATCCATGACCTCATCACCTCAGGTGACCTCCCACCCACAGCCTCCAACCTTATTGTTCCCCGACCCCGCACGGCCCGTTTCTATCTCCTTCCCAAAATCCACAAGCCCGCCGGCCCTGGCTGACCTATTGTCTCCGCTTGCTCCTGCACCACTGAACTCATCTCCACCTGTCTGGACTCCAGTTTCACCCCCTTGGTCCAGGAACTCCCCACCTACATCCGTGACAACACCCACACCCTCCACCTCCTCCAGAACTTCCAATTTCCTGGCCCCCAACACCTCATTTTCACCATGGACGTCCAGTCCCTATACACCTGCATTCCTCATGCAGATGGCCTCAAGGCCCTCCGCTTCTTCCTGTCCCGCAGGCCCGACCAGTCCCCCTCCACCGACATCCTCGTCTGCCTAGCCAAACTCGTCCTCATCCTCAACAACTTCTCTTTTGATTCCTCCCACTTCCTACAGACAAAGGGGTGGCCATGGGTACGCGCATGGGCCCCAGCTATGCCTGCCTCTTTGTAGGTTACGTGGAACAGTCTCTCTTCCACACCTACACTGGCCCCAAACCCCACCTCTTCCTCCGTTACATTGATGACTGTATCGGTGCTGCCTCTTGCTCCCAAGAGGAGCTCGAACAGTTCATCCACTTCACCAACATCTTCCACCCTAACCTCAAGTTCACCTGGGCCATCTCCAACACATCCCTCACCTTCCTGGACCTCTCTGTCTCCATATCAGGTAACCAGCTAGAAACTGATGTCCATTTCAACCCCACCGACTCCCGCAGCTACCTAGAATACACCTCCTCCCACCCACCCTCCTGCAAAAATTCCATCCCCTATTCCTAATTCCTTCTCCTCTGCCACATCTGCTCACAGGGTGAGGCATTCCACTCCTGCACATCCCAGATGTCCGCGTTCTTCAAGGACCGCAACTTGCCCCCTGCTGTGGTCGAGAACGCCCTTGACCGTGTCACCTGCATTTCCTGCAACACATCCCTCACACCCTGCCCCCGCAGTAACCGCCCTAAGAGAATCCCCCGAGTCCTCACATACCACCCTACCAACCTCCGGATACAATGCATCATCCTCCGACACTTCCGCCATCTACAATCCGACCCCACCACCCAAGACATTTTTCCATCCCCACCCTTGTCTGCCTTCCGGAGAGACCACTCTCTCCGTGACTCCGTTGCCTGCTCCACACTCCCCTCCAACCCCACCACACCCGGCACCTTCCCCTGCAACCGCAGGAAGTGCTACACTTGCCCCCACACCTCCTCCCTTACCCCCATCCCAGGCCCCAAGATGACTTTCCATATCAAGCAGATGTTCACCTGCACATCTGCCAGTGTGGTATACTGTATCCACTGTACCCGTTGTGGCTTCCTCTACATTGGGGAAACCAAGCAGAGGCTTGGGGACCGCTTTGCAGAACACCTACGCTCAATTCGCAATAAACAACTGCACCTCCCAGTCGTGAACCATTTTAACTCCTCCTCCCATTCCTTCGACGACATGTCCATCCTGGGCCTCCTGCAGTGCCACAATGATGCCACCCGAAGGTTGCAGGAACAGTAACTCACATTCTGCTTGGGAACCCTGCAGCCCAATGGTATCAATGTGGACTTCACAAGCTTCAAAATCTCCCCTTCCCTCACTGCATCCCAAAACCAGCCCAGCTCGTCCCCGCCTCCCTAACTTGCTCTTCCTCTCACCTATCCCCTCCTCTCACCTCAAGCCGCACCTCCATTTCCCACCTACTAACCTCATCCCACCTCCTTGACCTGTCCGTCCTCCCTGGATTGACCTATCCCCTCCACCTCTCCACCTACACTCTCCTCTCCACCTATATCGCTTACTTTCTAAGGATCGGTGTCCCTCTGCTCCCTGCCCATTCATGTATCTGTCTATATATATCTTAAATGATGCTATCATGCCCACCTCTACCACCTCTGCTGGCAATGTGTTCCAGGCACGCACCACCCTCTGCAAAAAGAACTTTCCACACATATCTCCCTTAAACTTCTCCCCTCTCACCTTGAAATCGTGACCCTTAGTAATTGAGTCCACCATTCTGGGAAAAAGCTTGTTGCTATCCACCCTGTCTATAATCTCTCATGATTTTGTAGACCTCATTCAAGTCCCCTCTCAACGTCTGTATTTTTAATGTAAATAATCCTAATCCACTCAACCTCTCTTCATAGCTAGCACCCTCCATACCAGGCAACATCCTGGTGAACTTCCTCTGCACCCTCTCCAAAGCATCCACGTCCTTTTGGTAATGTGGCGACCAGAACTAGACGCAGTATTCCAAATGTGGTTGAACCAAAGTCCTATACAACTATAACATGACCTGCCAACTCTTGTACTCAATACCCTGTCTGATGAATGAAAGCATGCCGTATGCCTTCTTGACCACTCTATCAACTTGCATTGCCACCTTCAGGGTACATTGGACCTGAACACCCAGATCTCTCTGTGCATCAGTTCTCCCCAGGGCTTTTCCATTTACTGTATTGCTCGCTCTTGAATTGGATCTTCCAAAACGCATCACCCCACATTTGCCTGGATTGAACTCCATCTGCCATTTCTCTGCCCAACTCTCCAATCTATTTATATTCTGCTGCATTCTCTGTCAGTCCCCTTCACTGTCTTCTACTCCACCAATCCTAGTGTCATCTGCAAACTTGCTAATCAGAACATCTATACCTTCGTCCAAGTCAGGAGGAAGGACCGCAACTTCTCCCTTCGGTGGTCGAAAATGCCCTCAATGGCGTCTCTTGCATTCCTGCACATCTTCCCTCACGCCCCCTCCCCTCAACAAAATCAAAGACAGAGAATACTCCTTGTCCTCGTATATCACCCCACTAACCTCCATATCCAACCAATCATTCTCTGCAACATCCCCCACCTACAATCTGACCCCACAACCAAAGATATATTTCCATCCCCACCCCTACCTGCCTTTCATAGGGACTTCCTGGGTGACATGTCTATCCTGGGCCTCCTCCAGTGTCACAATGATGCCACCTGGAAACTGGAGGAGCAGCACCTCATATTCCGCCTTGGGAGCCTACAACTCAATGGCCTAAATGTGGATTTTACCACTGTCAAAATCTCCCCATCCTCGGCCTTATCCCATGACCAACCCTCCCTTTCATCCCCGCCTCCTTGACCTGACACAACCTGACCATATTCTCTCTCACCTACCTGCCCTTCCCACCTCACTGACCAATCCCCACCACTTCCTACCTGCACTCACCTATCACCATCCCACCCAGCTTCCCCAGCTCCACCCCTCCTCTCTCTACTTCTGAACTCCCTTTACACCCCTCTTCTCCCCCATTTCTGAAGAAGGGTCCTGACTCAAAACTTCAATTTTCCTGCTTCTCTGATGCTGCCTGGCCTGCTGTGTTCCTCCAGCTCCACATTGGAATTTCAGGATTGATGTGGAAGTGTAACATAGGATAAAGGTCTTAGGCACAGAATAGGAAGTCTATGACAAACAGTGTTAAACTGAAACTCAACATAAAATGAATATTTGTCATTGTTTTATTAACAATGTTAAAGAGAAATAACATCAGCTAAATAAACTTTAAATTACATCATACAGTATGAGTCACAGCAGAGCAGTTGGAAGCACATTCAGATTTTGTGTTAACTGATTTGAACATTGGCAAAAGGTGCAAGATTTAGTCTTTCTGATTTTGTAAGTAAGCACTTCAGCTAAACGGAGAAGCTTACATACTGTTGTAGTTCTGACAGGGTATTTTTGTGGGCTGAAGGTTTAAGAAGTAATTTTGCACAGGTTTCAGGTTTTCAGGCTTTTTGTTTTTCTTGCTACTTTTTAAGTTGGACTTGAAATTTAGTTTTAATTTGTACACTTTTAGGATGAGTGTGATTACAGCTGGTTATTTACACAGCAAATAAAACAAATTCCAAAGTTTTATGTAAAAGACATAATAGTTGCAAAAGACACAACATAAGTGAAAACATTTTTAATTTTTTAAAAGTGTACAATGTTGATGTCCCTACTTCTGTTTGCAATCCGTATAATTTTATGTAATACTTTGGAACATAACTTTTTGTTATGTGATATGAAAGTGGTGTGAAGTCGTATCAGTTAAAAATCAGACAGTGCATGTTGGAAATATTTTGTTCTAAATCAGTAATGGTACTGCAGAAATAAACATGTTCATACTTTTACATGAAACAGATCGGTATATATTATAACTCTTGAAACCAAATACATCGATAGCAGAGTTGTAAAGTGTTAGGAACAAGCATTGTGAATGTGAAAGTTTCAGAAGGAGTATTTAGCTCATGTTTCTCAGTACCATTTCCCCATCATCTCCCTACAGATGCACAAGTCAAATATACAGAGATCAATTAACTCAACATTTCCATTTTCCTGAGCAGTTAGATTTTGGAAATAAAACACAGAACAAAAACAAAGTTGCTGGAAAAGCTCAGCAGGTCTGGCAGCATCTGTGAAGGAGAAAACAGAGTTAATGTTTCGGGCCCGATGACCCCTTCTCAGAACTTGGAAATGTTTTGTAGATGTACTGTAACAATTCCTTTCTAGTAGAAGGGAGATGGTGGCACAGTAATGATGTCTCTGGATGAATAATCCAGACTCGCAGGCTAACGCCCTGAGGACACCTGTTTAAATCCCACTACCAGAATACTGGTGGAATTTAAATTCAATTAATAAAACATGTCATGGGTTGTTTACCCATCTTTACCCGGTCTGTCCTGCATGTGACTCCAGACCTACGGCAATGTGATTGACTCTTTACCGCCCTCTGAACTGGCCAACCAAACCATTCAACAGTTCAAAGAAGATTAGAGGTGAACAACAAATACTGGTCTTGCCGGAGACGCCTATGAAAATGTAAAGGAAATAAACTATTTAAATTCAGTAATAGATAATAAATGCATGCTATGTGAAATAGTTAGTTTTCTTTGTTCTCTCTCCTGCCTATTTTGTTTCATCGCTTTGCTTACTTTGAATTGCATGTAACTAATTTTGTAAAAGCCATCATCTCGATTTTTATAAAAGAACAAAAACGAATTTTTTTGAATGAAAGTCAACTGTAACGCAATTGACAGGGCTTTTGATTCTCAGTTGCAAGGGTATAAATTCAAATCAAGGCCGTGAGTTCAATCCAGTCACTTGAGCCAGGCTGCCACATGAATGCAGTACTGATGGAGTGTTGCACTACATGGTGTGCCATCATTTGGTTGAGATGGTCATCCAAAATGTCATTTGCTGTTTGTGTGTGCATAAATGATGCAACAGCATAAACCAAAGAACAGTGGAGTATGCACTGGTGTCTGGTCAATATCTATGCTCCAACCAATGTGACTAAAAATGTATTACTGGTCATTAGGCATGTTACAGTTTATAGGAGCTCATTGTTGACAGATTAGCAGCTATGTTTTCCATACACTTCCAAAGCACTTTATCAACTGTAAAATTATCTGGAACTTGAATATGTTAAAGCTACCATATGAAAACATATCAGCTTTTTAGTTGTATTTCCTTTCTTCTGTTGTCAATTTTTAGCATCCATTTTGGAAAGAGAAGTACCAAACGTAGTGGTTTGCCATTGGCTCAAATTAGCTAGGGTTCAGGCCTCTGCCATTTTTTTCTCCTTTTCTTTCTATCTCTGCCCCTTTGTGCTATTTATGCCATGGGAGTAGTAGATCCATAACAATGTTTCACGTTTTTATTCTTAGAGCTGTAATCTCCTTGCAGAGCACTCCTCCCTATCACAAGCCTCTTTGCTTCTACCTTTCCCCCATTCCTGCTTCCACTGGTTTTATAATTCCTACATTTCCATCTTTCTTCAATTCTGATATAAGGCCATGTGCCTGAAACATTAACTGTGTAACATATAGTGCTCAACCTGCGGAATATTTCCAGCCTCTTTGTTTGGGTTTAAAAGAACACCCCTGCTTTTATACTCTATGCTGCTCTTAATAAGTGTGCTTTATTAAGTGCCCTGTCAACATATGCCTCCTTCAATGATTTATGCACATATACAACCGAAGCCCTCTGCTCTTGCATTCTCTTTAGAATTGCATCCTTTAAGTTATATTCTATCTTCACTATTTCTATAAAAATGAATCACTTTGCACTCCTTTCCGTAAGTGGAAATTTCATCAATGTGATCTCTTCACTGGTAATAACAGATCAGAAGCATGTGCAATCCTTTGTCATTTAGATTGTTTGTGGCCTCAAGAAAATCCGAGTGTCACATTCAACTCCAGAGCTCCACCATGACGCAGATGCATGATAAAATGATTGAGTATGAAACAATTAAATTGTAAGTACAAAATAATAGTAGGCTGCAACATGTATGATTGTTCATTCCTGGAGTTTCCCTTTCATTATTAAGTGGCTACAATTAAGAGAGGTGGCATGGTGGCTCAGTGGTTAGCACTGCTGCCTCACAGCGCCCAGGATGCAGGTTTGATTCCACCCTCAAGTGACTGTCTGTGTGGTGTTTCCACATTCTCCCCGTGTTTGTGTGAGTTTTGTCTGGCTTCCTGCCACAGTCTAAAGATGAGCAGGCTAGGTGGATTGGCCATGTTAAATTGCCCGTAGTGTTCAGCAATGTGTAGGGTTTGGGTCTGGGTGAAATGTTCTGAGGATTGGTGTAGACTTGTTGGCTCAAAGGCCCTGTTTCCACACTGTAGGGATTCTATGAAAATGAGCTTACTGTGTCTTAGCCATCAATTTTCAGAAAGATAGAGCAAACATCGGTGGTAGAAGAGATGGATAAAAGAGAAAAAGATATGGAATGAGTGTCCAATGAAGCCAAACAATGTTACTACAATGCGTTCTCATCTCTTCATCCAATTTAGCAGAATATCTTCAAGGTGTCTAATTCAGCAGCAGCTTTCCATGAACATCTGGGGAAAGGAGATAGTCAAATACAGTTAAGTTATTTAGAGTTAGAAAGAAGGGAAAATTGTCTGGACACAAATATGGAACTCTCTCATATTATCTCACAAGATGGTCAAATGGAAATCATTTGAGGATGTAGATGACCTCTGTTTTACAGTGGTTGGAGCTGTTCCCATAGCATGAAATTGGAAGGGGCCTCCAGTGATTGGAATCATGTCAGGCATGGGCAATATGTAGCTATTTCGGCTCAAAGGGGAGAAGGCCTTGCACCATGAAGATGTAAGCTGGAGCTGTACCCCATTTGGAAAGGAGGATTTGTCTTGGAAATTCTTTCATTATTTGATCCTTATTAAATTTAACTGTGTTCCCTCCTTTAGCTTTAGATATTTTCCACTTCTTCACCAAACCACTCTGGGAAAGACAGAAGGAGGTAAGATGATGTTTTAATGCCATCCTCCACCATTCCTGAACCCAACATCTCAAATAAATGCACAGCAACTAGTGTAAATTCCCCTAGTACACACTCCCACACCCTACCTCCAGATGTATACTGCTGATGCTCATTTCAATCCTTCCCACACCTCTCTGCATGTCTTGACTGCTTCTGTTCTGGTGGGCTACTTGCATTTCATCTTATCTCAGTGCATTTTCTTTCAGTTAAACATTGGTAAGGCTAAAACCGTCATATCATGACCCTTCTGAAAAGTTCAATCTCTTGCCATCAATTTGATGTCTCTGCAAGGCCACAACTACCTAATGAGACTATTCATTGCCTTGCCATTTTATTGGAGACCAAACTGAGCTTCCAGGCTCACATATTCTCCATCACAATGATGTTGATGAATTTGGTGATACATTCTTGTTTGCACTTGCAATTGGTTAATACATTTCTGGTGGCTTCTTAGTGATATGTTTGATAAATTTGACACTACTAAAATAAAAGAGTTTGAGAAGTGGGGAGGTCCTCTCCTTATGATCAGTCAGTCCTTGAATGCTATGTTCCCCGTGCTGCTTCAATCTCCCATCTCAAACAAAGCAAGGAAATATGATAAGGACAAAAAAGGTAAGGGAGTGCATGACGAATAATAGGACCCTGGGAACCATCAAAGATCAGAGGGACCTTGGTATTAATGCTCACTGGTTCTTTAAGGTGATGTGGTTAAGAAGGCATATGGCACATTAGGAGCAGTTAAACAGTCTTTGGATAAGCATATGGATAATGATGGGATAGTGTAGGGGGAGGCGCTTAGATTAGTTCACAGGTCGGTGCAACATTGAAGGCCGAAGGGCCTGTTCTGCGCTGTATTGTTCTATGTTCTATACTTGCCTTTAGTCGAGTTTAGGAACTTTGGTTAGGCAACAACTAAAATATTGTGTGCAGTTCTAGAATTCACATTATAGGAGGGATGTGATAGCTCTGGAAAGGGTGAAAAAGTGATTTACCAGGAGGTTTCCTTGGCTGGAGAGTTTCAGTTATGAAAAGAGATTGGACAGACTGGTGTTATTTTCCTGAAAGCAGAGGCGATAGAGACGGGACATGATTGAGATGTTTATTATTATGAGGAGCATAGATAGTGTGGATAGTAAGAAATTCTTCCCCTTAATGGAGGGATCAATGACCAGGTGGCCTAGGTTTAAAGTAAGTGGCAAAATGTTCGGAGGGATGTGAGGAAAAATCACTTTGACCTAGAGGGTGGGGGGAATCTGGAACTCACTGCCTGTTGGGGTGGTAGGGGCAGAAATCCTCAGAATATTTGAGAAGTATTTATATGTGCACCTGTAGTGCCAAGGCATACACACGATGGATGAAGTGCTGGAAAATGGGATTAGAAAAGGTAAGCGGTTGTTTTTAAATGGTGCAAGTGTGATAAGCTGAAGGGCCTTTTGTTGTGCTGCAGATCTCCACGACAGTATAACCCCACAACTCTTTCTCTTCTCCCTAGAACTTAGACATGTTCTCAAAACCACAGCAATTTTCTGACTGAGCCATGTGTGAATATCCCAAATCAGCATTAAATTGCCCTGCGAATAATCATGTGGTCTAGCTGTGAGCAAACATAGCAAGACCCTGCCTTGGATGATCTTTCAGTAGTAGCAATGCCATTTGATGGACTTTTTTTTATTTACAGTCCTTCCTTTTCTCAATGTAGGAAAGTCTGGCCAGTGCTGAGTAAATTATGAATGTCAAATCATAAAGCCTGTTAGTCTTTGTGACCATGGACAAGGAGCTATTTGTATGCAGGCAAGTGGGAAAGTTGGCAATGGTGACAAATATGTCACTTGGCACCACAGTTTGTCACCTTACTCCTACATGCCACGTAATAACATTCACCATTGAAAGGGGTTGGTATGACCATTGGATGTCATTTATTTCCACCTTTATATGTATTTTAGTCATTTTGTGCTGAAAGTCAGCAGCAGAAGTAAGTTCATGACGAATGTGTCAGCATGGAAATTAGCAATTATTTAAGCTGCTGAAATGCAAAATTTGTGTGGGACTGATAGAATCTTAGCTGTGTCTGTACAAATAACTAAGCCACAAAACACGATTGTTAGATTGTTTTTCACATATAGTAGAGTGTGCATATTAGATCACAATACTCAATAGTCATTAAACCATCTCTTGATCACACCAGACACATCTTTTAACTGATAGTCACCGTGGAAGACGATAAATGTCTGTTGAAAGGCCTGGAGATTCCAAGCACCCCCTGGAATCGCATGTTGGATTGGATCTGAAAGTTTCTTTGGTATTGGTGTGGGTGTGGCAGCAGACTCAGGTTGTGACTTGCGCGTGTGGGAAATGTGAACGTAGGAAGATTTTGATCAAATTCTATTTCCACTGGAACAAGTGTGGGAATTAGAATCCTTTAAGAAATCATAAATGCTCTTGAAGGGTGGATAAGGCCTTTCAAGTTATCCAGCGACCAAATTGTTTACATGGTCAGCCACTTAAAAGTTAAAAAATAACTGCCACTCATTTCTAAGAGTGCTGAAAAAAACTGCTGTTGCAGCATCAATAGCTTCTTTTCAAACAATATATTATTATAGCATTATTAATGCTTGTCTGTTTTCTACCATATGCAATGATCCTTAGTTGTGGTGGGCTGAGAGGGGAGGAGATGGTGGTGGAGGGAGCTGGTGGTGCTGTGAGAGTTGCAGGTTCACAGTTTGATAGTTCAAACGTGCTATTAAAGGATTGGTTGGATTTGACATGACCAGAATTCTGTTTGTTTTTAAGGGATTATGTAATTGAAAGGCTTTCATTTTTTATTTGACTTTCCTGCATGAGCCTGTTTTTAAAATAATGGGCTTTATAAAGAGATATTTAGAGTATTATGAAATTTCTTCTCAGCCATGGCTTCTGAGGGCTGTTCATGATGAATACTGAGTAAGGGATGTCACAAATGGTGTAAGAGCAAAGGTTGGTGGGGAGGCCACATATGACATGGCACTAACTTGGAATAACGGCAATAATGGACCATGGGATGGGTGGGAAGTTAGAAACATAGAAACCAGGCGCAAGAGTAAGCTATTTGGCCTTCTGTGCCTGCTCCAACTTTCAACACAACCGTGGCTCGATGTCTATGACATATTCCTGCTTTTTCCCCATATTAATCTAAAGATATGTCAACCTATTTCTTAAAAATTTCTTAAAAAGCCTCCAGAGCATTCTGTGTTAGCGAATTTCAAAGGTTGATCATCTTCTGAGTAAAGAATTATTTCCTCATCTTGGTCATAAGTGTTCTATCCCAACCCTGAGACCATAGCACCCAGTTCTACACTCTCCAGCCAGGGAAAACATTCTCCCTGCATCTAGATTCTCTGACTCTAACTGAGTTGGTGTCTGTTGGTATGAGGCTGGAGAAGGGACAATCATTGCCATGGAGATGGGTGGGATCATAGGTTAACATGGAGGATATAAAAGGCCATTGAAGATGGATGAGGGGAATGGGTTGGAATTAATTGGCTTATGTAAACATGAAGAGTAGTTGGATGGTTTCTGTTTAAGGATGAAATTTAGAAAGAACCAGGACAAAGCCCCAGAGAGTGGGAATGCCTTTTAAACAGCCCACCTCAGCACCTCCTGTAACTGCATCCAATTTATATCGGGCCAATGAGCCCAATTCCATACTGCATTCCCCATCCTCCCAGACATGGAAATAGGACCCCACTATTGAAGGCTGTTGGTGTGGGAAGCCATGAGTTAACATTGTCCAGGAAAAATTAAATTTCCTCTTTTCCTCATGTACTTGTGGGTGAAACCATCAGCACATGTGCAGCATAAATTCATATTTTTGTGGATTATTTAAGTTGTACTTGTTCGTAAAACTATAGATAATTTACTATCTGTACAGTTTTGTGGCTGAGGAAAGTAGATGGTTTGGGATATTGATAGTGGTGGTGTGAACACATGGAATGCAAGGAAATTTGGCTGAGTGGCAGGAAGCAGAGTGTGATGGTCAAGGAGTATATTTGTGACTGAAAGCCTGAGTCCAGTTGGGTTCTGCAGGAATCGGTGTTGGGACCCATGCGTTTTGCGGTATTTATGAATGGTTTAGATTTCAATGTTGGAGAGTTGATCAGTAAGATTTCAGATGTTATGAGAATTGGTGGGATGGTAAATAATGAGGAGGATTGCCTTCGATTATAGGATGATATAGATGGGGTGATTAGTGGCAAATAGAATTCAGTCCAAATAAATATGATTTGATGCTCTTGGCCAGGTTAACAAGGCAAGGGAATACACAATGAATGAAAGGACTCTGGGAAGCACCAAGGATCAGAGGCACCTTTGTGTGCTTGTCTACCACTCCTTTAAGATAGTGGAACAGATAGATACAGTGATGGGTTTGGCATAACTTAGTTGAATGGACGGTTGGTTTCTGAATGCCAACAGCATGGGTTCAATCCCCACGCCAGCTGAGGTTACCATCAAGGACTCCTCTTCTAGACCTCTGTGCCTTCACCTGAGGTATGGTGGCCCTCATGCTAGATCACCACCAGCCCTGTAATGAGAGAGCAGCCCTGTGGTCTGGTAAGACTATAGCGACACGACTTGAGATACAGTGGTTAAGACAACATTTTAGATACTTGCCTTTATTATTGAAGGCTTGGAGTTTAAGAGGAAGGAGGTGATGCTAGAATCATATAATATATTAGAGAGGCCACAGCTAGAAATGGGATTAGAATGGTTAGCCATAAAAACAGAAGTTGCTGGAAAATCTCAGAAAAAATCAGAGTTAATGTTTCGGATCTGGTGACTCTTCCTCAGAAATGTTAACTCTGATTTTTTCTTCACAGATGCTGCCAGACATGCTGAGCTTTTCCTGCAACTTTGTTTTTATTCCTGACTTACAGCATCTGCAGCTCTTTCAGTTTTTATTTTGAATGGTTAGTGCTACTGCATAGGTTTCAATGACTGTGTGGCTGCTGAAAAACATTGGAAAAACCTATTTGTTTCGTAGTAGTAGTTTGCTTTATTTTTGACGCCCATTCCTTGAATTATCAATTAAGAAAGTCAGCATGATTGACTTGACAGATTATGGCTAATTTGAGCTGATAAAGGGGAAAAAAACGGAAACAGTCATTTTTCATTCTGTGGAGTTATTTTCAAGATTTTTAACTCAATTGACAAGCATTGATTGATATGGAAGGCAGTAACTTTCTGCCTCAGATGTGATTAGTAAATGTAAAAGTGATTTCCGGCCTAGGTGATATGTTGGGGTAACATGATCAGCTAACCACATGTGATTGTATGACAATCCATAGGCTTCCGGTTTGCCATCAGTAAGTTTCTGGTTCTTATGTGGTTTAAATCATCCCCAGATCTCTGATTCTAGACACTGAACTTATTTAGGGAGTGTGAAATGGAGCAGGATAGATGTTTCAGGGCAAAAGAGCTTCTGCATTTATTTAAAATGCAAAAGGTACGTATTATACAAGAAATATAGGTAAATGCAATAAACAGGTAAATTGACACGATAAACTATACAGAAGACAGTAATACTTTTAAGTACACTTTTAACTGGACTAAGCACTATTAGAACCCAAAAGAACAAGAGTTATAATTGCAGAATCTTTAATCATGCTTTCTACCCTTGGGGTCCCCATACACTGTCATCTCCCCCTTCCCCTCCCTGCGAGTTAGGTCAGGACTTTGAGGTCTTGGGAGTTTCAGCTCATCACTGAGGAAAATGCGGTTTTGAAATGTGCCCTGTTGCTGAAAAATTTGCCACCAGTTCTCTTGGTTTGGAGCCATCCTGTGTCTGGAAGCTCTTGTTCAGGTTGCACTTGGTTGGCTTCCCCCATCTCAGATGTCATTTGTTCCAATGATACACTTGGTTTGGCTTCCTATTTCAGCTTTTCTGTTTGCCCTGTCAATTTGGCTTCTCGTGGGTATTGCTTCAGAAGCTTCCTTTTGGGAGTGGAAGCCCTTGGGAAAGTTTGTCTTTGGGCAAGATCAGGGCTGGCAATTCTTCAGACTGTATATGCCTTGTTATCTCCCCTCAAATCTGTGTTGTCTATTGTGTTTCAAATGTTTCTTCTGAAGTCAGTTGGTATCCTGATCATTAAGGGTATCTATGACTGGATTTCAATTAAAGCTGAATGACCAGTATCTTTGTAGACCCCATACTGTGGAGGGAAGGTCTTATGAGGAAAGGCTGAGGGACTTGAGGCTGTTTTCGTTAGAGAGAAGAAGGTCAAGAGGCGACTTAATAGAGACATACAAGATGATCAGAGGATTAGATTGGGTGGACAGTGAGAGCCTTTTTCCTTGGATGGTGATGGCTAGCACAAGGGGACATAGTTTTAAATTGAGAGGTGATAAATATAGGACAGATGTCAGAGGTAGGTTCTTTACTCAGAGAGTAGTAAGGGCATGGAATGCCCTGCCTGCAACAGTAGTTGACTCATCAAATTTAAGGGCATTTAAATGGTCATTGGATAAACATATGGATGATAATGGAATAGTGTAGGTTAGATGGGCTTCAGATTGGTTTCAACAGGTCGGCGCAACGTCGAGGGCTGAAGGGCCTGTACTGCACTGTAATGCTGTACTTTGTATGTTCTATGTTCTATGTGTGTGCTGGGTAGCCTGAGGTATAAAAGCTATCTCAGGCTAGAGTCTTGTTAGTATAGGTTGATTATCCTTTCATCTGGAGGTGTAAATCAGAATTCCAGGCTGAACAGCAGTCCCAGACAGAAATCCCTATTCTGGTGGCTCTGTTGTATATTTGCTGAAGCCTGAGTATAGGGCTCTGCCCAGTTTTTTAGATATTGAAAATGTCTAAGTTTTGTCTAGTAGTATTTTAGGTGATGGGGCTTTTTGCTCGATCCTACAGGTCAGTTCATCCTATAGAATGCATGAGTAGCACGGCCCATCATGCTATAGCAGGTGCGGTCAGGACCTTATAATCCCCAGTACTAACCTCAAACATCATCACAGCTGGCAGGCACCATTTTTAATGAACATCTGATAGTAATGCTTTCCCTGCCAAATCTGCTAAGTACTTGCCAGAAGCGCGGTGGTTTGTTACCCACTGGGAAGTGTCTCAGCCCAAACAATGACAATGTGCCGCTATACGGAACATTTTTGAGATAAGGGAATGTGTGTAACCAGCAGCTAATTCTCTCCACTTCGGGTACTAGCAGGTAGATCAAGTGAATGAAGAGAAGGCAATCTCAAACCCCAGCTCCAGCTCAGCCACTACCTCAGAGAATTAATGACTCTGAACTCCTGGAAGACCATGATGACCTACACCAGCACAGGGTTATTTACCTTCACTAGATTCGGTTCAGGGGTCACACTCTGGTGAGCACATCACTGACACAGTTCTGCAACTGACCCTTGAAGCACAGTCTCCCACTCAGCCATAGACAGATGATAAGGGCCTGTACTCAGTCCAGAAGAGGCAAGTTGGAGATGCAGGGCCCAACAGGCAGAAGAACATCAGGCAGAGAGGTCAGAGGCCATGAACAGTTTAAAGCAAAAGATGGAGGAGTCCATCCAAATTCTGACTAATGCCACAGCTCCAGCATGTAAACAGATGGCTACCTACATGGAAAGGGTAATGTCCTGCTTGGATATCCAGATCCAATGGAATATACAGTTGTTACTGAATGTGTGCTGGTTCCAGTGCACCATCATTCTTGGCATGGATAACTGGCATCAATGGGAAAGCAAAAGAGGGACCAAGCACCTTGATTTCTATCTGTGTGTCCCTACTTCTTAAGGAATTAAGGAAGTGGCCTTGGGCACCCAAGGAGAGCAGGATTTTCAGCCAAATAGTACAGAGTCTTTATCTCAGAATACACCATCACTGTATCTTTCCAATCAACCTTCCCTCTACCATTGCCTCAGCAGGCCAAGTTTAGAGACAATTTATTGACTCACAACATCGGCATTGTGATTAATGAAAATCCTGACATGATGGTGTTAAGCTCATGGTTATCATTTTTGACTACAGGCCTGTTGTCTGTTCATTGTTGCCCCTTGTGAATTATACAATCATATGCAGTAAGAGCAGTGGACTATTCAGCCCCTTGATTTTGCTTCACTGTTCAAAATGATCATGGCTGATCTGTTTGTGCTTCAAATTCCACACTCCCATCTACCCGGATGACCTTAGATTCTTATTAGGCAGGAAGGTCAAACTATCTCTGCCTTCAAAATATTCAATGACCCCACCTCCACCACCTCTGAGGCAGAGATTTCCCAAGTCACACAATCTTATGAGAGAGGCAAAAAGAATATCCTCATCTCTGTCCTAAAAGGGTCTTGGAGCAAACTGGCTGTCTACAACACATGCTATCAAGAAACATAATTGAAATGCCCCGAAATTTCTAGATTATTTTAATTCTGGTTCCTTTGGAAGGAGCAGTGAGTAGATCACCTACAAGTTTTCTTAGCTCGGCTTTGATAACATTGTAACCTGCATCCTTTTCTAGGCAGCTCACCAATTGAGATGGCAGAAAATCTGGTCGGGTGCCAGTCTTGATTTAATATATTAAAGGGGTGCGTGCCTATAAATATCAAGAATGAAAGGGCAAACATTTGTAATAACAAAGAGTTAAATATTAAATGTTTTTAAAGCAGAAAACATACAAGTGAATCTCAGGCTAGGTGCTGGGAATCCTGAAGCGAGAAACTAACCCTTTGTCTCCCCAAAGCAAGCCCATTATCTGTCATGTACAAGTTAGGAGTGTGGTGGAACACTTTCCACCTGCCTGGATAAATCCAACTCCAAAATCATTCAGGAAGCATGGCGCCGTCCAGGACATTGTAGCCTTGTTGATTGGCACTCTATTTAACACCATAAACATTCATTCACTTCACACTGAAACAGAATGGCAGCAGTTTTTCCAAGAGGTATTGCAATAACTCACCGAAAGCATTTGACATCTTCTAAATCTCTAGCCTCTATAATCTATCAGGACAAGGGCAGCAGATGCATGAGAACACCATTTCTCTCTAAGCTTCACACCATCCTGACTTAGAAATATATTACTGGTCTTTTACTGTTGTTATGATCCCAGCTGACATTAATAGCAGGAAGGTCAGAGCTCAGGCAGGAAATGGGCTTGATCGATTATATTTTGATTTGTTTTGGTTACAACAAAATGGTCTCTCACCGGGACATAAGCACATTGTAGATTTTGCTTTAATGATAAAACGGAAGTTTAGTTATGAAAGAAATGAATAAAAAGAAAAATAAATGAAACCATCTAAGTGTAATACCAATTTTAATGTTGCATTAACCTCAAGATACTTCTTTAGAAATTGAAAAGAAGCTAAACTGGTTTTGAACAGTATCCAAAACATAACCCTCATTTGTAGATGTAGTTCTCTCAGAACATAATATTTGCTTTTCTTGCATGACCTCGCACTGTAGAGAATTGCACTATAAAAAGTTGTGTAGTAGGGAAATCATTATACCTGAACAGCAGAAAGTTCACGTTCTGAGGAAAAGTCGCCAGACCTGAATTGTTAACTCTGATTTTTTTCTTCACAGATGCTGCCAGACCTGCTGAACTTTTCTAGCAGCTTCTGTTTGTCTACTTGATTTACAGTGTCCACAGTTCTTTTGGTTTTTATTCACATTATAGCAGAAATACCTGTACTGAAAACATGAGTCATGAAATGCTTGCACCAGTACCTAATAATTTGGTAGGTTTAAGTTTCTTGCGACTTGACACTGTACATAGATTTTATTTTCCTAGAGCTATTTTGCACTTAAGTAACCTCTTCAGGGTTTTAACCCAACAGTTTCATCTGGCACTAACACTAACAGTTCACTCTAAGATAGCTAAGTTTATTACATATCCTTCTTAGAGTTCTGATCTGTAAAGCCAATCTTTTCTAAGGTCTTTACAGATTCAAAGTAAGGTTAAAGTAAACACTTCTCTCTATGAATGTTTCTTTTAGCTTTTTAAAACAAAAAGTTAGCTTTTTAAAAAAAAGTAACTTCTTTTGAACTTCAAATTGATGCTTGTTTGCATTGTTCAGTTGAGAAATTCTACTAATATACACAAAAAGAATTTCTCAAGCGACATCTCAAAACTTGTTTTAAAATAAATTATCATGGCTACAGGGAAAAAAAAGCTTAAAACCTGGTTATTAACTTCAGAAACACAGACATTCCCATGGCTCGCTCAAACCCAGAATCTAAGATCCCAAACTTACAATAAATAATATTTAAAGATATATATAATTTGCCAAGTTTACATCACACTGTCTCTTGGTTGTGTGATTATACTGTGGGTTTAAAGGATTGTTTTGTTCTGGTTTCTTTTAGAGAGAGATTGGGATATGGGTGCTGAGTAATCTGAGAAAGTAAACAATTTGTGAGGCCTTAGTTTTTTTTAAAGTTGGAACAGCCTGAGTAGGTGTGGTCAAGCTATCACAGATCCAGGATTTTTTTTTAGTTATTGCTAGAGTTGCTTTAGTTACTTGCAACTTGGAGTTATTTGCAACTATTGATTTAGTTGTTGCTGGAGTCTCAGCTGGATTGGAAGGCAGTGAATCTCTCTTGGGTACTGCACTCTCTCTCTCTCTCTCTCTCTCAGAATTGTGTTTTGATTATCTTTCCCCCGGATTGGAAATTGTACATGTCACAAACTATTTTCTGAATTTGCCTTTTTGTCAAGGGTGTGGTTAGGGGATATTATGGTATTAAAACTGTTAATTAGTAACAGCTATGGTAGCTATTATTCTGTGTTCCATTAGTGTTCAGTAATTCCAGGTTCTTCTTTATTTTGTTGTATTTTACCTATAGTGTTTGAATAAATTGTGTTTTGCTTCTGAACAGCTTGACCAATCCAATTGCATCTGGAACAGGCCACCTGACATTTATGTTTAAAATAAGGAAATATTAAGACCTAGGCTATATTCTTAACATATATTGTGGGAGTCTGGTCTAGTCCATAACAAATTGGGTCTGTTGGGGTCAAAATCTCTAATTCCAGGTTGGGTTTAGAATTACTAGATTCAAAGACACGTAGAGGTAGGTATTGGTGACATTTATTTGAGATGTTGAATTTGATTGGTTTAGACAGAGTGTGCCTTATGTAATAATGGATCTTTCAGCCTCCCTAGGAGTTTTCTTGGAGCAAAAGAAGTCACTTCAGGAGTTTTACAGAAAGTGAGTAAGGCAAGGCTTTTGGAATTGGCAGATCAGCTGAAATTGGGTTGCCTTTGTCTGTACAAGGTAATTGAAGCAATAGCTCATTATTTATAATTGTTGGAAATGCCATCAGAATCTTTAGAAATGGCTAAAAGTCAATTATAAATGATGCAGAATGAATTAGAGGAAAGAGAAAGAGAAAAGGAAATGAAAAAAATGAATTATGAATAAAAGCAGAGGAAGAAGAAAAGGAGAGACAGGCCCTAGCAGAAGAAAGGGACAGAGAGAGAAGAAAAGCAGAAAGAGAGAGAGCTTGAACTTCAGAAGTTGGCAATTAGAGAGAAAAGTCGGCTTAAAAGGGTGGACATGAAGGTAGGCTTATGAGGAGGATAGTGATAATGAGCAAACCCATTGTAGCCAAATTCCTGGTGGGAAGCTGTTTTTAAATATCTTCAAGTGTTGCCTAAGTTTGACAAGAAGGATGTAGAAGCCTTTTTCATTTCAGCTGAGAAACTGGCTAAACCAATGAAATGGCTAGTGACCATGTGGGCATTGTTGATTCAGCGAAATTTAGTAGGTAAAGCCAGTGAGGTATTTGCATCACTGTCAAAGGAGGTATCTGGGGAGTATAATGATGTGAAAAATGCTATCTGAACTGCATATGAGACAGTATCAGAAACCTACAGACAAAGTTTCAGGAATGTAAGGGGGGAACCTGGTCAAACAATGTAATTTGATAGGTGAATAAGAGCATTGAAAATAGAACAAACATATGGCACTCTTAGAGATGTGGTTATTTTGGAGGAGTTCAAAAGTTCTCTCTACTTTAGGAAATGAAATTTTGTGGAAGAGCAGAGGCTTAAAACTGCAAGATTATTAGCGGAAATGGCCAATGATTAGGAGTTAGTTCATAAATCAAAGGTTGGCTTCCGACATCAATTGCAATCTGTGAGAGATAGAAATTGAGGAAAAGAGAAATCTTCAGGTGGTAAGGAAAAAGGAGATCCCATTGAAGATAATTAAGACAGTTTACCACGGAGTAAGAAGGAAATACATGAAGGGGGAGAAGGAGTAAAAAAAACCACTCAGGAGTTTTACTGCAAAAATGTAGGTCACATGAAGTCATAGTGTTGGTGGTTCAGAAAAAGCACGTGATGACATGTAGGAAAACAGGAAAAAAACAGAGAGTTTTGTTGAAGTGGTAAAGGAAAGCCCAGTAGAAGCCACAAATCTGCACCAGAATGTACAACCTGGTAAGAGGTTGGTTGAGAAGATAGTGCCAGATCTCTTTAAAGAATTTACTCATTTAAGGTTTACTTATGTATGCCAGGAGGAGCAGGTAGAGAAATTGACATTTTAAGAGGTACGGGAGCATGTCAGTCTTTGATGGTGAAGGATGAGATATGTAATTCAGAAGGAGTATTGCCAGAAAAGGTGGTAATATGTGGAATTCATGGTGAGAAGAGTAGTGTTCCATTGTGTAAAATGAGGTTGGAGAATCTGGTGAAAAGTGATGAGTGGTAGTAGGAATAATGGAGAAATTCTGGGTTCTAGGAATACAGTTTCACCTTGGTAATGGTATAGCTGGATCACAGGTGAGAAAGGTGCCTACTGTAGTTGAAAAGCCAGTGGTAAATGAGGCAACTGACGTATTACCGGTAGTATATCCTGGGACTTTTCCTCGCTGTGTGGTAACAAGGCCACAAAGCCACAAGTTGAAACAGGAGGAAAAATTAAGAAATAAAGAAACAGAAGTTGAAGTAAAATTATCAGGGACCATGTTTGATCAAATGGTTAAGAAAAGACAAGAACAGTGGGAGACAAGAGTGGATATCTTTAGCTCAGAGAAGTTAACTGAATTACAATAAATATGAAAAACTAAAGCAATTATATCAAAAAGTGTGATCAGAGATAATGGGAACTGCAGATGCTGGAGAATCCAAGATAACAAAGTGTGAAGCTGGATGAACACAGCAGGCCAAGCAGCATCTCAGGAGCCCTCTCTGATGAAGGGCTTAGGGCCAAAACGTCAGCTTTTGTGCTCCTGAGATGCTGCTTGGCCTGCTGTGTTCATCCAGCTTCACACTTTGTTATCCTGTATCAAAAAGTGTACCTAGCAGAAGAATCTGAAGGTATCCCAGAATGTTACTATCTTAAGAACAAAGTCTTCATGAGAAAATTGAGATCACCACATATTCAGGTGGATGGAAAATTGGCAGAGTCCATTAAGTTGTATTATCAGTGGGTTATAGAGAGGAAATGTTGTGGGTAGCACATAAATTACCGATAGGAAATCATTTGGCAGTAAGGAAAACTCAAACCAGATTACAAAAACTGGACTGCATAAGGATGTGGTTGAATTTTGCCAGACATATCATATATGACAGGTATGTGGAAAACCTCAGGCAATGACAAAACCAGAACCCCTAATATCCATTTCCGCATTTGAGGAAACTTTTACAAGGGTCTTCATTGATTGTGTAGTACCTCTACCTGAAACAAAAAGTAGGAATCAGTATTTGTTGAACATAATGGATGTGTCTACTAGAATTGCAGAGGCCATTCCATTCAATTTGCAGTATCATGGCTAGAAGGTTTACAGAAGAGCCACTCAAATTCTTTACTACATGCAAACTACCCACAGAGATACAATCAGATTAAGATTCAAATTTTACATCAAAATTATTCAAGGAAATTATGAATGGTTTAGGAATAAAACAATTTATGTCCATTGTGTACCTTCCAGATTCACAGGGAGCGTTAGAACCACAGCTTTAAACTTTAAAGATCATTTTGAGTGCTTATAATCAAGACTATACAGAGGATTAGGACAGAGGAATTCCATTTGTATTTTTTTCCAATTAGGGATGCACCAAATGCATTTACCAAATTCAGCCTATTTGAATTAGTTTTTGGGCATGAGGTGAATGGGGGTCCAATGAAATTAATTCAGGAGAAATTGTTGAGTCACAGTTCAGTGATCATGTGTCAAATTTTAAGGAATGATTAAATAGAGCGGGTGAGTTAGCGAGACAGCATTTAAAAGTAACACAGTGTAGAAGCAGACAAGAAATCAAAAAATTAAAATTTTGTAATGGAGATAAAGTATTGATGTTACTTCCAATGGTAGGTAAACCTTTAAAAGTAAGCTTTAGTGGACATTATCAAATTGAAAGGAGATTGAGTGAGGTGAATTATTTGATAAGAACGCCAGATAGAAAGAAATCTCAAAGAGTATGTCCTGTGAAAGGTATTTTGATAGCCAAGGAAAGCAAAAGGAGAATGTGTTACTGGTTACAATACAGAGTGGAAAGAAAAGTACCCAAAACCAGTTGGGATAAATTATTAAGTCAAATTCCAGAGGAAGATCAAAATGACCTGAAAGGGTTATTGCAATCACCTGGGGAGATATGTGGGTATAAACTGGGTAGTACAAACCTAATTAAGCATGATGCAGATATAGGATATGCTGCTTAATTAAGCAGCATCCTTGCAGACTTAACCCTGTAAGTTGGGACGTGTTCAAAATGAAATTGAACACATACTTAAAGACAACATAACTGAAGTGAGTTCCAGTGTCTGGAGCTTTTGCAAATTCAATCTTATCCAGTTTTATTACCAAACCTGCCTCCGAAAGTCATTCAAACAATTCCGTTAGACGCTCCCTACATGGGTGACAAGAATCACCAGGTCATCAATGTAAATAGGACAACTGGGTAATCCAGAAATGACTTTATTGCTTAGTTTTTGAAAAGTGGCTGGTACATTTTTCATACCAAATGGCCTGACTTTAAATTGGTATAATCCATTCGGTATCACAAAAGCTGAAATTGTCTTCTCTGTTTCAGATAAAGGTACCTGCCAGTATTGTCTAAGCAAGTCCAACTTAGAAATATAAGTTCTTGTCCAACTGTCACAATGCAGTATTCCATATGTGGAATGGGATATGAATCAGATTTCATTGGACATGGATAGGCAGCTTCATGGGATGTGAAAACAAAAGTTATTGGGAGTTTCCAAAAATATCAACAAAGAAGGCAGTACTATGATTCCTGGATTGAGTGGTTTTTATTGGAAGTTCTGAGCAAATTTTTGCAGTGTGCATGCTTCACATACGGACTTACTGAAGAAGTGCAGGAACTTTCAGTGGATAGAGGACAGTCGAAAGCATTTGACAGCCTGAAAGCTTTTTAACCACTGTGCTAGTATTAGCCAAACCTAACTATGCCAAGCCATACAAAGTGGGTATAAAGCAGTGATGTGGGTATCATTACTGCTCTTTTGCAAGGAGACAATGAGAAGATAGAAAGATGAGTGGGTATTTTTCCAGAAAATTGAATAATCATCAAAGGAAATATCCCATGATTGAGAAGTAAACCTTGAGCTTGGTATTGGCATTACAATCTTTCAACAGTAATGTACCTGAGACAATTGTATATAATGATCATAACCCATGGAGATTTTGGAGAAATTTAAGAACAAAAATTCCAGACTGTTTAGATGGAGCTTATTATTGTAACTATTCAATTTGAAAATTATTCACGTGGCAGGAGAACGTAATTGCTGACACTTTGTTGCGACTGGGATGAAGGAAGATGGAGGAATTTGGTGGCAGAATAATAAACGGGCTAACCTAATTACAGAAGTGAGTGTTACCATGCTCAGAGTCAATGTAATATATATGTATTATATTGCACTAACAAGGAAGGCTACGGGTTTTAAAAATAAAGCCATCTTTGTATATGGATGGAGTTTTTTAAAGGAGTGGTATGACAATACTGTGGCTTTAAGAGGAGAGGAGTTGTGCATGTTTCTGTAGGGAGAGATTGGGGACAGGTACTGAGCAATCTATGAGAAGGTAAACAACTCGTGAGGCCTTGGAGTTTTTTTTTAAAGTTGGAACAATAGAAACAGCCTGAGTGGGTGTAGTCAATCTGTCACAGATCCAGGATTTTTAGTTAGCTTTTGGCAGTTGTTGCTGGGTGTCAGCTGGATTGAAAGGCAGTGAATCTCTCCAAGAATAGTCTTTTGATGATCTTTCCTCCTGGATTGGAGAACTGTATGTGCGATAATCTGTTTTCTGAATTTGTCTTTTTACCAAGGGTGTGGTTGTGGGATGTTACTATGTTGGAGCAGTTAATTAGTAATAATTACTGTATCTATTATTCTGTTAAGTTTTCTAACACAGTTCAGTTATTCCAGGTTCTTCTTCCTTCTGTTGTATTTTAACTGTAGTGTTTGAATAAATTGTGCTTTGCTTAACATTGAGTAGTTTGACCAATCCAATTGCATCAGGAACAGAGGGCCTGACATCTGCCTTTAAAATAAGATAAAGTTCGGGCCCAGGCTACCTTCTTAATACATTTTGAGGGGGCCTGGTCTGGACCATAACTGTCAAAAGCCTGGTACTCTCTTCCTAACAGCACAATGGATATCCCTACACTCTAAGGACTTTGGTGCTTTAAGAGATAACTCACCACTACCTTCTCCAGGGCAGTTATGGATGGTCAATAAATGCTGACCTGACCAGCGAAGGCTAAAACTTATGAATTTGGTCAGGCTAGCTTCAGGCTTTAACTTGCTGCAGCTAAGGATTCTCTTAAATTCCCCAGGAAATGGCTGCCCGCACTCCCATTTGTGCCCCAATTTAACAATGTCCAACTTCATACATAGGAGCACAATCTCATACAGAGGTGTAATTTTAAAGACCTGACATACGAATATTTCCTGAACTGATGAATAGCTCCTTTACATTGACCTGCATTGTGCTCTGTCCTGCGTACAAACTGAATTGTAAACTGACATCAGAAGAGAACCTGCTCACAGCCCAAGGACTGCCTGTACTGTGTTCTGCAGAAACATGCATTACATTTTATCGTCACTCAAAACCTATTTCATGAGACAGATTGAAAAATACTGTCAATTTTTTTTTTAAAGTCTAGGAGGCCAAGTGAAAGCGAAGGAGGCCAAACTGTCCATTGCTTCGTCACAAAAGCCCCACTGGCAATATAACTGAACATTGACAATTAGCTAAATGTACATGGCCAAAGGTAGAGAAGTGTTGTATTCCTCAACTACACAATTCAAGAAAACTACAATATGTACTGTATCAAATTACAAATAGTAAAGCATTTCAATGGTAAAGTGGTGAGTAAACCATTTACAGTTTATTTCTATGATTTTGTCTCATTCCTTAGCTGTGCTCCTTGTGATAAACTCCAGGCTATTTGTCCAACTATGAGATAAACTAGATTAGCTTATATGGGAATATTTCTGTTCTAAATATTTGTTACACTGTTTGATATAGTTGACACCTTTGCATGATAGCACAGTGTTTGCATGTTGTCAGCTTGCTAAACCATCGAGAAAAGTGTGGGTGAGCTTTACTCAGGATGTGCACCCACAACTTGGCAATAAAGCAATGAGCTGATTTTAATCTTTGACAGCTGTACGCTTTGGGTTAGTGGTTGTTGATGTTGCTGTTAAACTGCGAAATCATTCTTAGTTTCCAAGAACTGAATATCACTATTGTTGTTTCAGATTGTCTACCAATGTATGAAAATGAAAGGCTGTCCTGTATCCCTGAGGGATTTTCAGTCCTGATTTAAAGCAAAGACAACAACGTAGACAGGACAAAAAATTGTGGCCTCTGGACATCATTCCAGAGATGATTCAATCCCATGAATTATGATGACCAAAATTCAAAGGTCTTTTCTTCATGATCTAAGGCAGTTGAAAGCCCTGCATTTTATTTTGTGTGTGTGTGTGTGTGTGTGTATGTATACACGCGCTTGTGTATGTATTAGTACCTCACAGATATAGTTTTGGTCAACCAGGAGACTCCTGCTCTTATCATCTGCCATGGACATATCAGAAAAATTGATAATTTGCCTTTGGTAAATGATCAATCTTAAAATGAGTGTAGAAATGAGAACCTCTGGTCCAGAGGTAGGGAGACCATCATTGTTCTAACAGGGCTCCCTATTGTTAAGATAATAAAATGTGAGGCTGGATGAACACAGCAGGCCAAGCAGCATCTCAGGAGCACAAAAGCTGACGTTTCGGGCCTAGACCCTTCATCAGAGAGGGGGATGGGGGGAGGGAACTGGAATAAATAGGGAGAGAGGGGGAGGCGGACCGAAGATGGAGAGTAAAGAAGATAGGTGGAGAGGGTGTAGGTGGGGAGGTAAGGAGGGGATAGGTCAGTCCAGGGAAGACGGACAGGTCAAGGAGGTGGGATGAGGTTAGTAGGTAGCTGGGGGTGCGGCTTGGGGTGGGAGGAAGGGATGGGTGAGAGGAAGAACCGGTTAGGGAGGCAGAGACAGGTTGGACTGGTTTTGGGATGCAATGGGTGGGGGGGAAGAGCTGGGCTGGTTGTGTGGTGCAGTGGGGGGAGGGGATGAACTGGGCTGGTTTAGGGATGCAGTGGGGGAAGGGGAGATTTTGAAACTGGTGAAGTCCACATTGATACCATATGGCTGCAGGGTTCCCAGGCGGAATATGAGTTGCTGTTCCTGCAACCTTCGGGTGGCATCATTGTGGTAGTGCAGGAGGCCCATGATGGACATGTCATCAAGAGAATGGGAGGGGGAGTGGAAATGGTTCGCGACTGGGAGGTGCAGTTGTTTGTTGCGAACTGAGCGGAGGTGTTCTGCAAAGCGGTCCCCAAGCCTCCGCTTGGTTTCCCCAATGTAGAGAAAGCCGCACCGGGTACAGTGGATGCAGACCCTGCAGCCATATGGTATCAATGTGAACCCTGCAGCCATATGGTATCAATGTGGACTTCACCAGTTTCAAAATCTCCCCTTCCCCCACTGCATCCCTAAACCAGCCCAGTTCATCCCCTCCCCCCACTGCACCACACAACCAGCCCAGCTCTTCCCCCCCACCCACTGCATCCCAAAACCAGTCCAACCTGTCTCTGTCTCCCTAACCGGTTCTTCCTCTCACCCATCCCTTCCTCCCACCCCAAGCCGCACCCCCAGCTACCTACTAACCTCATCCCACCTCCTTGACCTGTCCGTCTTCCCTGGACTGACCTATCCCCTCCCTACCTCCCCACCTACACCCTCTCCACCTATCTTCTTTACTCTCCATCTTCGGTCCGCCTCCCCCTCTCTCCCTATTTATTCCAGTTCCCTCCCCCCATCCCCCTCTCTGATGAAGGGTCTAGGCCCGAAACGTCAGCTTTTGTGCTCCTGAGATGCTGCTTGGCCTGCTGTGTTCATCCAGCCTCACATTTTATTATCTTGGAATCTCCAGCATCTGCAGTTCCCATTATCTCTCTCTCCCTATTGTTAAGCCTTCCTTTGACTGTTCTGTTGGACCACACGATATAGTTTTTGAAATAACTCCATGAAGGTCGAAATCCAATCATCAATTCACCCGTTATTTGCATGTGCATAGGAAATGACACTGACCCAGCTCACACTGAGCCAGCTCCTGAGTGAGCAGAACCCCAGACACTCCTGCTTATATGTGTCAGCTAGGACTCCCTGATTGGACTGGATTAACAGTCCAATCGGGGAGCGCATATTCTATGAGGTTCACCTGGCTAATCTTGTTCCAAACACTACAGTTTCAGGATAAGATATTACTGAAAGCCATTGATGCAATCGGGTGGATTTTCAGCAACAGCACCTCCATCCCCTGTCCACACAACTAATCTCCAACTTTAACCATAGCCAAACACAAGCTGGAGAGATCACGCTCAGCCTGCAGAAAACCAAATAATGTGTGTAGAATGAATCATGGGACCAGAACGTCATCACTGGGCCCAATTCCTAGTGGGCTGAAAAGAATCTGTGCTTCAGAAATCCTAGTGCACACAGAATCAGGGAAATAAGATCCATAAACAAAACAAACTTGCTTAACTAGTAGGAGGCGCCTCCAATCCCACGACATGGGACCTGCACAGCTCAAAAAGCACACCAGCAGTAAAATTGACAAGGATACAGAACAGAGGATAAGGCTTTTGGTTTCTGTTACATGATGCATCTGAAAGTATACATTATTAAGATCAAAAAGCCTGAACGTTGGGCAGACTGGTCACTAATGGTGGATGTGATATGACCTGCTGTCTGTCATCCCATAACCACTCTCCACCCTGTAGAAGTGGAATTATACTCCTAATGGTGAAAAGATCAACCATAAGGAGGCATCTGCATCATCATCATCATCAAAACCCAGCCAGAGTATACCTGATGCTTGCTTGACCTCCTGCACAAGAGGACATGGTCAGCATGGTAAAACTCTGCAGGAGAAACCAAAGAGCTTTTCCTAATTTTTGGTTTTCCTAATGACGACAGCCATGAATATTCAATTTAGGAAAAGCTGGAGTTTCGAATATCTGACAGTCAGCAGGAATGCTGTCCTAGGGAGGTAATTGCCAAACCACTTGGACTGTTTGTTATACTGACAAAGGAGGGAGGTTTGCATTTAACAATGACCATTGGCCCTAAGAATCGAAGCAGCAATTTATAGCCATGGTAGCTGTGCTGCATTAAGACTTCTGCAGGTTCACAGTTCAATTATTTTTCACAGTTATTTTTACAACAGATGTAACTGAGTATCAAAATTGAAGCATTGCATTGATATCAACCTGAGAAGCGTTATTTTACAGACGTGTGTGTGGTCGTTTAGTCCATCTCCCGCATTCAGGATCCCTAAACTAATTCCACCAAATCTCAATCTTACCCCATGCCTTTTAAGTTTTAAAATATTTCGCTGCTTGCCTTTTAAAAGTTAAGATTTTACCTGATCAATACAAATTTCCACACAGACTTGGACATAATCTGTATACCACGGTACTTTCCTTATTTGTAATGAAAACCCAGATCAATATTTGCTGTAAGGAAATAGCTAACCAAACAGTTCTAATTGTTTTGCTGTTGTAATCAAGGATAGAAAAGAATGTAGCATGGATACCATTCCACCATTCTAGATGATGGTTGATCATCTACATCAACATATTTTCCCACATTACATTGGGTGATTATTTGGATAGCAACATTGTGCATGGATATGGGGATAAGGCAGGAGATGATACTTGTTTGAAGAGGTGGTAAAAACGCAATGGACTGAAAGGCCTTCCCCTGTGCCATAACATTTCCATGATGCTGTGGGATTCATCATTGTCCCATCAATGTGTCTGTTACCGTTGCCTTCAACAAACTGAGAAAAAGTACATTTGAGGCCCATGATCGTAAACTTGAGACTAAGGCCGTATAGTGGGTAACAGTGCGCTTATACTCATTGAGGTTTGGATAATCGGCAACAGGCATCTCAAAAGCACTGAAGAAGTACCTCCAGTGATGCCTTTCAAGATTCTCCAAAACTAGTGTCAAGGAAAGTGGTCCAACAACGGCATCTTCTCCCAAACCTACAAGCCCAACTTCAAACTGCTAATCACTCACAACCAGCCTGCTGGGCAGGGCACACTTTTCCTATGTCTGATACCAGGCTACACTCAGAACACTTATTATCGCAGAAGTGCAGCAGAAACATTTGAATGCGTCCTCAAAGCAATCCAGGCTAGGGTCTCAAAACTCACGGCGTACATTTGAGAAGTAAACACATATGTGGAAGATTCACTGCTGATATTCACAGACCAGACACACTCTTTCAAGGAGTGAAAACCCTTGTGATTTACAAATGTTACTGGCTGCTTCAGAACTTTGAAAAGATGTTCACACTTTGGAGTGGTGAGAAGGAAGGTGGCAAATGAAATTCAATGCAGAGTGGTGTGACGTGATCCACATTGGTAAGAAGAGGGTGGGGAGACAGAATAAAATTAAGTGGACTATTCCAAAGGGGCAGAGAGACCTGACTGTATATGTAAATAAGTCATTAAGGGTAGCAGATAACTGGCGTGAGCTGTCAATAAAATATGCAGTATTCTAGGCTTCATACATAGAGGCATAGAATCTAAGAGCAGGGGGGTTATAATGATTTTTTTATAAAGCATTGGTTAAGCATCAGATGGAGTTATGTATACTGTCAGAGTACCATACTATGTTGGAAAATGTAATTGCATTGGAAAGAATGCAGAAGAGGTTCATGAGAATGATTTCAGACACTTTAGTTGTGAAGAAAAGGTGATGAATCTGGGACTACCTTCCTTGGAGAGAATAATGGATTTGACAGGAGTTTTAAAAATTGGGAGGCCTGGACAGAGGGCAGAGGGGGAATCTTCACGCTTGTACATGGCTCAAGAATAAGAGGGCACAGTTATAAAGTGTTGTTCAAAAGAAACAAATGTGAGCCAAGAAAAATCTTTTTCGTGTAGCGAGTACCTAAGGTATGGAATGCACTGCTGGAAGTATGACGGAGACAGGTTCAACTGAAGCATTCAGGAGGGCATTAGGTGATTTTTAAACTGAAGCAATGTGCAAGTTTACACGGAAAAGGCAGGAAATTGGCACCAAGTTAAAATGCTCAGAGAGCTGGTGCAGACAAATTGGTCTTTTCCTGCATATTATCAATTCTATGATTCTGCACTCAGTGAGCTCTAATGGCCACCTTGTTTCGTCAAAGAACAATTAAACTCTTGGCCGAGAAAGCCCAATAGCCTTCTGCAACTGTGGAATAATTGATAAATTCACTCACACAACAGAAGAGAACAATGGCGTCTCCTTCGTCAACTTGTGGGTGGCACATATGTTACTGATGGGGTCCTGGAATGCACCACTGGTAATACAATTGAAGGCCACTGGCATAAGGTTCTGGTTGTGTCTACAGGCTGCAGGTCTTGCTGCATGATCCCACAGATGGCAGTGACCACTGTTCAGACTCCCTCAGTGGTCTCTCGTAGTGTGTCTCCAACATTCGGAGGTAGTTCGTTATCGTCCTGTTGACATAGCGATACCATATGCCTATATTTAATGACAACTTTTCCGAATGGATGCATCCCATCTGGTGCTGCCCACTGTTGGCATCATGGCCGCAGGTTTTCAATTGGCAGGATCATTCCTTTGTTGCATCCTTATCCCACGCTCTGGAGATAGTAATCGTTTTAAGCATACGTGGTCCATGGATGTGCCAGCAATTGATCACTGAAGAAGGTGGATATTCAGCTGAGGACATGTGAGTTCAGAGATCTATACACAGTAAGATATTCAACTCCTTCAGCTGTTTGATCCTTAATCTTGGCACCACATGTGTGTTTGGAGGACTCTTAAAAAGGCCATTTCAAGTTTTGCTAGAATAGTTAGCCTCCACTTACCTGCTGTCACCTTGTTTCCATCACTCTCTCAATTCACTCATGACCTACCTAACATCACATTGCAGCTAATAAAATGTGAGGCTGGATGAACACAGCAGGCCAAGCAGCATCTCAGGAGCACAAAAGCTGACGTTTCAGGCCTAGACCCTTCTACAGAGAGGGGGATGGGGTGAGGGTTCTGGAATAAATAGGGAGAGAGGGGGAGGCGGACCGAAGATGGAGAGAAAAGAAGATATGTGGAGAGAGTATAGGTGGGGAGGTAGGGAGGGGATAGGTCAGTCCAGGGAAGATGGGCAGGTCAAGGAGGTGGGATGAGGTTAGTAGGTAGGAGATGGAGGTGCGGCTTGGGGTGGGAGGAAGGGATGGTAGGAGGAAGAACAGGTTAGGGAGGCAGAGACAGGTTGGACTGGTTTTGGGATGCAGTGGGTGGAGGGGAAGAGCTGGGCTGGTTGTGTGGTGCAGTGGCGGGAGGGGACAAACTGGGCTGGTTTAGGGATGCGGTGGGGGAAGGGGAGATTTTGAAGCTGGTGAAGTCCACCCGAAGGTTGCAGGAACAGCAACTCATATTCCGCTTGGGAACCCTGCAGCCTAATGGTATCAATGTGGACTTCACCTGCTTCAAAATCTCCCCTTCCCCCACTGCATCCCAAAACCAGCCCAGTTCGTCCCCTCCCCCCACTGCACCACACAACCAGCCCAGCTCTTCCCCTCCACCCACTGCATCCCAAAACCAGTCCAACCTGTCTCTGCCTCCCTAACCTGTTCTTCCTCTCACCCATCCCTTCCTCCCACCCCAAGCCGCACCTCTATCTCCTACCTACTAACCTCATCCCACCTCCTTGACCTGCCCGTCTTTCCTGGACTGACCTATCCCCTCCCTACCTCCCCACCTATACTCTCTCCACCTATCTTCTTTTCTCTCCACCTTCGGTCCGCATCCCCCTCTCTCCCTATTTATTCCAGAACCCTCACCCCATCCCCCTCTCTGATGAAGGGTCTAGGCCCGAAACGTCAGCTTTTGTGCTCCTGAGATGCTGCTGGGCCTGCTGTGTTCATCCAGCCTCACACTTTATTATCTTGGATTCTCCAGCATCTGCAGTTCCCATTATCACCATCACATTGCAGCTTCCCCCTGTAGACCTTCAACCTCCCCCCATCAAGCTGGTCTCTGTTGTACTCCAATTGAACATGTCATCCCTCCCTGTGGATCTTCTTTTGTAAAGTTCATTCACAGGATGTAGGCATTGCTGGGTCAGCATTTATTAACTGTGCCTAATTGCTCAGAGGGCAGTTTTGGGTTTCCAGTCCAGTGACGTTACCACAATGCCACCACTTCTCCCTATAGGCACTAATCCTGGCAGCAAGCCCCCACTTATCAAGATCCTTAAAGTTTAGTTAAGTCTGGTGAGGCACTATGAGATATTTGATTATTCGAATCTCTAACTGGATTTACCCTCTTTACTGAATGAAGCACCTGACTGTTACTGTGAATGTTACATCTTCCTGTCAGCACCCTTAGGCAGACTTACAGGACACTACTGACTCCGCCTTTTAGGTGTCTTGCAGGTTCAGCCCTTGACATAAAGGCAGCATTTGGCTGAATGTGGAATCGAGAAGCCTTACCAAAAATTGAAATCAGTGAGAATGAGGGGGTTGGGAAATCTCAGCTGTTTGAAATCATACAAAGCACAAAGGAAGATGATGGTTGCTGTCAGAAGCCAATCTCCTTAGTCTTTTGAGTTCAGCGCAGGAGTTCCCCAGTGTAATGTCATAAGCTCAGCCATCTTCAGCTGCTTCATCAACGCCCTTCTCTCCATTTTAATGTCAGAAGTGGGGATATATAATGAGGACTGAACAAACCTCAGTGACTCTTCAGATACTCAAACAATCTATATCCATATGCAACAAGACCCGGACAACATCCCGGCTTGGACTGGTAAAAAGCAAGTAATATTCATACCAGACAAGTGCTAGGCAATGACCATCCCCAACATAAGAGAATCTATTTTCTCATGAGATTGAAAGGCATTGCCATCATTGAATTCTCCCAGCAACAACATCCTGGGGATGCCTTAATTGAACCAGAAATATAACTGAATCAACTATACAAGGGTGTAAACCCAAAACAACAACTTTCCTGTTCTTCTGATGCTGCCTGACCTGCTGAGTTCCTCTAGCTTCACACTATATTGACCGTATAAATACCATAGCTGGAACAGAATCTCAGGCTACTAATCCTGCTAAGTAACTCACCATCTAAATCCCCAAAGACTGTCCGTAAAGTAGAAAGCAAAAGTCAGGAGTCTGATCATTTATTCTGAACTTGTCTGGATGAGTGAAACAATACGGAAGAAGCTAGACATCAACTAAAACAAAGCAGCCTGCTTGATTGGCACCACATCCACAAAACATTGTACAAGAAGAACATGTTGCACTAAAGGTTTACAGGGAAGTTTGCTAGTGCCACTCTGAAGAGTTTAAATTAGTGTGGCAGAAGTGGGGTGTGTGGGGACCATAAGACATAGGAGTGGAAGTAAGGCCATTCAGCCAATCAAGTCCACTCTGCCATTTAAATCATGGCTGATGGGCATTTCAACTCCACTTCCCTGCAATCTACCCGTAGCCCTTGATTCCTTGTGAGGTCAAGAATTTATCGATCTCTGCCTTGAAGGCATCCAACGTCCCGGCCGCCACTGCACTCTGCGGCAATGAATTCCACAAGCCCACCACTCTCTGGCTGAAGAAATGTTGTCTCATTTCTGTTTTAAATTTGCCCCCTCTAATTTTAAGGCTGTGGCCATTGGTCCTAGTCTCCCCGCCTAATGGAAACAACTTCCTAGTGTCCACCCCTTCTAAGCCATACATTAACTTGTAAGTTTCTATTAGATCTCCCCTCAACCTTCTAAACTCTAATGAGTACAGTCCCAGGATCCTTAGCCGTTCATCATACGTTAAACCTACCATGCCAGGGACCAGAGCAATAGGCCTGTATTTGCAGTGATTAAAGAGAAAATAGAGGTGAGGCCAAATAAGTCCAATAGGAAAAACAAACAGGGCCAGGTTAATGAACATGGCGGGACAGGTAGCAGGAGGCATTTATTGCAATGCAAGGAGTACAATAGCTAAAGCAGATGAGCTAACAGCCTGGATTAGTATTTGGAACTTTGTGTTATAAACTACATGTTGCCACTGCGGAAACTTAGTTGAGAGAAGGACAGAACTGCTAGCTTAACATTCCAAGGTTTAGGTGTTTCAGGCATGATAGGGAGTTGCTTTACTGATTGGGGAGAATGTCACAGCTGTACTGAGAGATCTTGGAGGGCTCATCTAGTGAGGTCATATGGGCAGAACCAAGGAATAAGAGACGTGCAATCATTATTTTGGGGTTAACTACAGCCTCTCATTAGCCAGCTGGGAGATAGAGGAACAGACACATAAACAGATCATGGAAAGATGTAAAAACAACAGTGTTGTTTTAATGGGTGTTTTTAACTTCCGCATTATTGTCTAGGATTCCCTGATGGGCTTAGATGGAGAAGAATTAGTTAGGTACATCCAGGAGAATTTCTTGAAATAATATGTAGATAGTCCAACTAGGAAAGGGATTGTACTAGATTTTGTATTGGGGCAGGAGCCTGGCCAAGAGAGCAAAGTTTCAGGGGGACAACATTTTGGGAACGATAATCATAATTGTAGAAGTTTTAATATAGTTATGGATAAGAATAGGACTGCTTCTCGGGTGAAAGTGCTAAACTGGGGAAGACTAATTATAACAGTATTAGTTAGGAACTGGAGAAATTATATTGGGGATGGCTATTTGAGGGTAAATCCTCTGACATGTGGGAGTCTGTTAAAGGTCAATTGATTGGAGGTCATGACCAGCACGTTCCTGTGAGGATGAAAAATAAGGATGGCAAGATTCCTGGATGACAAGAGATATTTAAAAATTATTCAAAAAGCAAGAGGAGGCTTCAGTCAGGTTTAGGACACTGAAATCAAGGAAAGCCTTGAGGAATATAAAGCAAACAGGAAAGAAGTTAAACAAGAATTTAGGAGGGTTGAAATGACCATAAAATGTTCTTGGCAAGTAGGATTAAGGAGAATCCCAAAACATTTTTATATTCTTTTCTCCTCCTCCTATCCACCATATGTTGTCATTTTATACATATATTAGGAACAAGAGGATAGCTAACAAAAGGGTAGATCCACTCAAGGTCAAATGAGGGAATATATGCATGGGCCCAGAGGAAGTGGGTGAGGTCCTTAATGATTACTTGGTATTCACTGAGGAGAAGGACATGGATGATGATAAGATTGCGGTGGGTATGTCAATATTAAGATGAAGGAAGTGTGGATGTCTTGAAAAACATTAAAGTAGTTAAGCTCTAGGGCCTGATGAAATTTATTCTAAGGTATTGAAGGAGCCAAAGAGAAGAATTTCTGGGGTCCTGACAGAGATCTTTGTTTCTCTTCAGCCACAGATGAGGTCCCAGCATACAAGAGAATAACAATATTGTTCCTTTGTTTAAGAGGTGCAACAAATTATAGGATGGTGAGCTTTACATTAATGATATGGAAATTATTGGTGAATATTCTTAAGGAAAAAATTTACTCATAATTGGAAAAGAGTGGATTTACTAGGGATAGTCAGCATGGCTTTGTGTGGAAGAGGTATTGTCTCATAAATATGGTTCTGTTTTTTGAGGAAGTGATGAAGATGATTGATGAGGGTAGGGTAGTGGATACTGCCATCATGGACTTTATTAAAGCATTTGACAAGTTTCGTCATGGTAAGCTATTCCAAAATTTTAAGTCACATCAGATTAATAGTGAGTTGGAAATATGGATACAAAATTGACTAGGTCACAGACCACAGAGGATGGCTGCAGAGGAGTGTTTTTCTCACTGGAGGTCCATGACCAGTAATGTTCTACAGGGATTAGTTCTAGGACCTCTTATTCAAATGGCTTCACAGTTGGCACAGACACAATGGGCTGAAAGGCTGTTTCTATGCTGTATTGTTCTATGTTCTTTATTCAATCCCTCCACCATCAGAACTTAGTAACAGCAGTGTGTACCAAATAGAAGATGCATTTCAGCAAATTACTAAGTCTCCTTACATGAACCAAACATGTGATCAGAACCACCAGGAAGTTTTTCAGCAACAGAGAAATGGGATTATGACCACTTCCAAGTTCCTTTCCAAGCCACTCACCATCCTGACCTGGAAACACATTACCATTCATTCAATGTCACTGTATTAAGACCCCTAACAGCACTGTGGATGTACCTACACCAGCTGGGACTTGTTAGCTCAAGAAGGCAGCTCACAACTAATTCCTTCAGAATAATTAGGAATAACTAACAAATGGTGCCTTGCTAGTGAGACTCAAATTCTCTGAATCACTTATCTTAGTAGAATGAGGATGTACTCCAATCTGATCTTGGTGTCATCCAGTGAGTTGTCCATCTACAAACAAATCACATGAGAAAGCAGTGAGGAATAGAACTAGTGGCTATTAAACTTCTCTTTTGTCTTCTCTCATTACCCAGATATGAAAAATGAATCAGCAGATATGGAGGGACACCTACCTCTAAATCCACAGTCCCAGAGAAAATGATCTTTTGAAACAACTGGATTTGATATTTTAAGCAATACAACTATTGGCACATTGTTGAGATGGAATCAGAAATGTGATAGTCCTGCCAAATATGAGAGTTAACTGGTCCATTCTTTTTAACTGTCACCACAAATAGAATTCATGACATGATAGACATTTGATATCAAGATGACAAGTAATGAAACTCAAACATCCTGTTCAGTTCTCAAGCTACCTCATTTCTCAAAAGAGAGTCAAACCTATGACCTCTCAATGTACATTAATTAGTTGAGCATGCTACTGTTTGAGCCATCGGATTTACTGGAAGACCAGTTGACTAAATTGCATGAACGTAATCAGGAGAGAAAGGTCAAAGTCACCTCCAAATATCAGTTCCATTTTATAAATTCTGGATATTTCTATGATAACAGTTCATGAGGCCCAAATAATTCATGTCAGTGTTTATCTTTCATGACCAATACAAAGCAGCTTTCCTATCCTATTCCTGTATTACTTTTTCCACTTTTCTTTCATCCACTAATCCAGTTTAACCTCGAAGTTGACACAGGATGAGAGTTTTGCTTCCTCACATGACTGTTCCAATCATCAAGGGGACTGTTACATGGGTGCCAAGCAGTGACAATGTGCCTAACACCTACTTACCTATTTACATACAGTGGTATTTTATCAACAGCAATGAGCCAAGAATAGCCCACCCATCCCAGGGCTAACTGAGGGCTAATTGTCCTCTTAATGTCCCACTCCTGCCATCATGAAAGGCATTTGCTGGACTGTATCTGTTATGAAGGCTCTGGCCTTGGAAGTCCAGTGGGAACACACTTGGGAAGTTAAGTGGGCAACGTTTTGTCTGAATAAAAACTGAAAGAGTTGTGGATGCTGTCAATCAGAAACAAAAGCAGAAATTGCTGGAAAAGCTGAGCAGGCCAGGCAATATCTGTGGAGTGAAATCAGAGTTAAAGTTTTGGGTTGAGTGACCCTTCCTCAGTGGAATTGTTCTGACGAAGGGTCATTCGACCTGAAACGTTAACTCTGATTTCTCTCCATAGATGCTGCCAGACCTGCTCAGCTTTTCCAGCAACTTCTGCTTTTGGAATGTTTTGTCTGATCTGTGTTGGCAAATAGTGATTCAATGCAGGTTGAGAGAATTGGGTCATTCTTCAATATCATTGTTAGGCCAATCTGATGCTGAAGTGTGGCTGATGTTTGAAAGTGTAAATGAGTTTTTGGTTTATTTTAAAATGTGTTATATGATGCAAATATTTTTAATCCATCAACATGCTACGACACAGGTGGGGCTTGAACTGGATATTATGGCCCAGAGGTAGGGAAACTGCCATATCTAAGTATAAAAAGCATGATGATCAGATCAAGATTTATATGAAGCACACACACACACACACACACACACACACACACACACACACACACACACACACACACACACACAAAACATCTTGAAAATGCATAAATAGGACAGTGGCAAAATTCAGGTCACAAGCAGTGCAGTTTGGTGACAGAAATTGTAATCAGGTCACTTGACTGAATACGTACTTAAAAGACTAAACCACAATAATTTTTCATATAAAGTGGAAAACAACTGCTTCTTGGAGCTAAGTAATCTAGTTAATTATTCTAGCTGTTGTTATGAAGTTTATTTAACTAGAAACAGTCTAGCAGATTGGGGAGGCAATGGCCTAGTGGTTTTATCACTGGATTATTAATCCAGAGACCCAGAGAATGTTCCGGGACCTGAGTTCAAATCCTGCCACTGCAGATTTGAATTCAATAAATATCTGGAATTAAGAATCTAATGATGACTGTCAAATCCATTGTTGATTGTTAGGAAAAACCCATCTGGTTCACTAATGTCCTTTAGGGAAATGAAACTGCCACCCATACCTGGTCTGGCCTACTTCTGACTCCAGACCCACAGCAATGTGGTTGATTCTTAACTGTCCTCTAGGCAATTAGGGATGGGCAATAACTGCTACCTGGCTAGTGACATCCACATCCTGTGAATGAATAAAAAAAAGGGATGATGACCCGATGACATGAAAACATGCAATATATCATACATTTTTATTCACCTTCCAGGATAAACTAGCTACCATAATGTCCAATATGAGGGGTGGTGCCTTAGCGGAAATGTTCTTGCACTGGCATCCAAGACATGTCCCTACAGGAGTCATTGAGCTCTTCAGTAAGGTGAATGGAGTGGGGAAGAACAGCAACAATTATATTACGTCTCACTTTCCTCAATTCATTAACCACACAAGCTGAAGTCAATACTCTCAGGTATTTGGCAGACCAATGAATGGACCAACAAGTTTACATCAAAGGCTACATCTTGCAATGTTAAGTTTTGATTATGTTTCTTTACAACTGCCTATCAACAATTTACATCAAGGAGAAGCAGAAACACCTTTACTTATGCAGTGTCTAGCTCTGATTAGGTTTGTTGCCTGCTACCCCTTTCCCTACCTCCATTAAACCGAGAAACAGGTGGGTTAAAGAAGCGTAGTGGTTGGTTTGGAATTTTTAAAGATGTATTGAAATCTGCCTGTTACTTTTCATTTGGAAACAATTATTTTTCTTTATCTTTTAGACTTCCTGATCACAGTGGAGGATGTCCTATTGACACCATATAAGGGCATCTTTAACTTTGGACCAGAAGCTTCAGTTTGTCCCACATCAGGGCTGCATGGTCCTAAAAGCTCCATTCATACATGACCAAACAGGTTAATCATCAGCTTATAAGTCCTTCCAAGAAAACAGAATGAGTTTCCTCATCAGCTATCCTGCAAAAGGCAATGGCAACCACAGGATTATTTTGTCCATAAGCGTGGAATTATTTAATAGAAGCCAATATCCCAGCCCTCAGAAGCAAGGACAGAATTGTATTTGCTTTGCTTTGATTTGATTTGTTATTGTCACATGTACTGAGATACAGTGAAAAGCATTGTTTTGCATGCATGCAGGCAAATCATACCTTAAAATAACTACATTAGGGTAATAGAACAGAATGCAGAATATAATGTTACAGCTACAGAGAAGGTTCAGAGAAAGATCTACTTTAATATATGAAAAACAAAAACAAAGTTGCTGGAAAAGCTCAGCAGGTCTGGCAGCATCTGTGGAGGAGAAAAAATGAGTTAATGTTTCGGGTCCGGTGACCCTTCCTCAGATAATATATGAGAGGTGCTTTCAAAAGCCTGATAACAGCAGGGAAGTAGCTGTTCTTGTAGACTAGGAGGAAAGACAGGCGCACTCTTAGTAGTGGCAGACAATCTTTCACTTGGAAATGAGGAAAAAACAACCACATTTATTTTCTTAAAAACAAGTTGTCCAGCAGTAACTAAGGGACTTGAACCCAATCTTACTGATTTTAGGATATCAATTAGAGCTGGAGCCATCAAACGTGTACCTGTGTACATTTCTTTCACAGGTCGATTGTGCGTCGCTCTTAATCTTTATTGACATCACCAACCCAAGGAAACCTAAACGCATAAATAGAAAGTGGGACATAACACCAGCGCTTCACCGGAGGCTCACTGATGATGTTACCTAGAATGGTAACGAAACATCTGAAAACGAACCTTCCAGCTCAGCGAGCAAACTTACATCCAGAACCTCAACCTGAGCTACAAATCTTCGTAAAACTCGCTAGCTCTTAATCTTTCTCTCTCCACCTTTCTATATAATTTTAAACATGCCCTTTCCCTACATATAATGTCTCCATTATGTCTGTTCTGACACTGAACGTTGAGGCCCCATGTGGCTGAGTGGTGTCCCGCAGGGCTCTGTTCTTGGGTCTCTGCTCTTTGTAGTTTTTATAAATGACTTGGAGGAGGAGGTTGAGGGGTGGGTTGGTATGTTTGCTGATGACACAAAGGTTGGAGGTGCAGTTGATAGTATCGAGGACTATTGCAGGCTTCAGCGAGACATTGACAGTATGCAGAGCTGGGCTGAGAAATGGCAGATGGAGTTCAACCTGGATAAAAGCGAAATGATGCATTTTGGAAGGTCAAACTGAAATGCTGAATATAGGATTAAAGGCAGGATTCTCGGCAGAGTGGAGGAACAACAGGATCTTGGTGTTCAAGTGCATAGCTCCCTCAAAGTTGCCACCCAAGTGGATAAGGTTGTTAAGAAAGCATATGGTGTTTTGGCTTTCATTAACAGGGGGATTGAGTTTAAGAGCCGTGAGGTTTTGCTGCAGCTCTACAAAACCCTGGTGAGACCACACTTGGAATATTGTGTCCAGTTCTGGTTGCCCTATTATGGGAAAGATGTGGAGGCTTTGGAGAGGGTGCAAAGGAGGTTTACCAGGATGCTGCCTGGACTGGAGGGCTTGTCTTACGAGGAGAGGTTGACTGAGCTCGGACTTTTCTCACTGGAGAGAAGGAGGAAGAGAGGTGACCTGATCGAGGTGTACAAGGTAATGAGAGGCATGGATAGAGTCGATAGCCAGAGACTTTTCCCCAGGGCAGGATTGACTGCCACGAGGGGTCATAGTTTTAAGGTGTAAGGAGGATGGTATAGAGGAGACGTCAGAGGGAGGTTCTTCATCCAGAGAGTTGTGAGCGCATGGAATGCTTTGAATGGTAGTCGTGGAAGCAGAATCATTAGTGACATTTAAGTGACTGCTGGACATGCACATGGACAGCAGTGTATTGAGAGGAACATAGGTTAGGTTATTTTATATTTGGATTAGGATTAATCCACGACACAATATCGTGGGCTGAAGGCCCTGCACTGCGCTGTACTTTTCTATATTCTATGTTCTATGTTTTAATGGAAGAAAATTTTACCTGCAGAAGTTGCCAGAGTAATTAGAATGTTGCACACCACTATTTGTAGCTTGAGTTCTTTTGCTTTAAAATTTCTCTTGGCTGGTGAACTGTAAAGCCTGGTGGTGACTGTTCTATGTTTGTGAAATTATGACATCCAACTGCATTCTACAACCAATCAGGCTGGAGACAGCTACAAAGAAGTTCTTGACAGATATTATCAGACAGGAAGCTGTTTGGAGCATTTGGAGATCTCTCTTTGCATAAAGTGGTATTGCTGCTACTTTTGGTCCTTTCTTTTCTTTTTCCTGTTTCTGGCATTTCAAATTGCCATCAATGTCATGGTTAGCATATTATCTCTGTCTTTGTCCTGGACTATTTCTGCTGCAGAGCGGTAAGTTAACTTTAATATCTGCGTAGTGTTAAAACCAGTTTTGTGCTGCTTAATGTTTTTTCAGTACAGTCAAAGCTTGCATGTGAATGACTAAAGCTGAACGTATGCTTTGTGTTCATTTAAATTGTACATTGCTAGAGTGTCTTGCACAATATTTGGACAAAATGAAATTAAACTAAATTTGCTAATAAGATATGTGATTTTTATTCACTAAATCAACCTGTACAAGTGCATTTTGTGACTTTCAATTTGTAAAAAAATGAACATTTTCTGTAATTTTGCATGAGTAGTGTATTGTATTTAAACAAATAAGGGTGTGTGTAGCATTATGTTCCATTTTATGAGAGTTAGTTGGTTTTTGTTCTGAATGAAATAAATAAGGTTTTAGCTAATAAAAAATTTAGTGTGTAAAGTTCAGCATTGCTCCAGTGAACTATTGAACATCTTTCTTTGTTTGAAAATGTTCAAGTTATAATTGATGCTTTCTGCCAAATTGATATTTACTCATCTGAGCAGACTGAAAATAAAAGAATGTAAAAAGTTCCAAGATTAGATTCTCACTTTTCTAATCCCTGTAAAGACAAATACCTTTTAAAAATTTCAAACAAACTGACTGAACATATAATAAAATGTGAGGCTGGATGAACACAGCAGGCCCAGCAGCATCTCAGGAGCATATAACACAAGTTTTCAAGTTTAAGACCTGTGCTGTAACAGACTAAAAGTAACATTGATGAAATGCTATTTTCATAGGTATTTACGGCCTAAACTACAGAAAGGAATTTTTGGTTAATATTTGAAATAAACAAAAAAGTCTCCCGGTGGTTATTTCATTGGTTGGAAAAACACTTTTTCTTTCAGAACTTGTCCAACAGGATTCTCAACACCCTAGGAATTATTTTCTTTCCCACTTCCAGTGTAAAACATCTGGCCCTAGAACAGTCTCTCACATTAAATAACAAGTTGAAGATTATTTTCCCTGTCCCAAATGGGCCAATCTTTCAGCCTTGTTCAAACATTTAAGTTGGTTCCTTTTAGTCCAAGTATGAGCTGCCTCATTAAGGCTGTCTAGTCAACAATACAGACTATCTACCTTTACTTGTCTCCCTCTGATGCTTGCACTCTGATCCCTCTGATTGTGCCTTTGATGTTAAATGATATTTTTAGCAAACCTTCACCTGATCCCAGTGGCTTCCAATGTATTCTTTTCCTCTCAAAGCCCATCTCTATCACACTGTGAATTGCATAGGCCTCATACCTAGTGGAAATGCTTATTGGCTAGCCTCCAGAATGCCTTTTTTTCCTTTCTTGGAATTAAATAGCCTGAAGTATAACTGAATACATTGCACGCCAACATAGTCAACAAGGACTGGCAGATGGAATTTAATTTAGATAAATTTGAGGTGTTGCGTTTTGGTAAGGCCAAATCAGGGTCTAAGGTTATTGAACTTAATGTTGAGTCCTGAAGGCTGTGAAGAGCCTAAGTGGGTAATAAGATGCTATTCCTCCAGCATGTTAAAGGTAATCTGCACCTCATTCAAGACCTAACAAGTTTTGGTTCACTCTGCAATCTGACTTGTTATGTCGTAAGATCAAATGGGATCATAACAAATGGAGAGTTTGACCATGACCAAAGATTTTTTGATTTGAAGTGGTATTTGTGAATCTTTCAAGAAAAAAAATCTGTGTGAAAGAACTGAGCATAGAAATAGGAACTGCTGTGGAGTGTATGACATCGACCGGAATTTAAAAATGGCTTTGACTGCTGTTAAGATTATTTTCTGGGAGTTGATGTAAAAGTGGATTATTAAATTATTGACTAAAGCTAAACTGAGAGGGTTAAAAGATAAATTCTAGGTAGAAATAAAAACGAGGGCCTCAAGCTGATGGTATGATTAATGTGATTACCCATCATTTCAAGTTAAAGGGTGACAAATGTGAAAGTGATGAGACATAGTTGAATTTAGTTAAGATTCAGCTAGAAGAGAAATGCATTAAAGGAAAAAGATAGTGAAAGAGAAATTAAAGCACTTGAATTATAAGAAAAGGAGAGGATAAAAAAATGGAAAGACGATATCTCTCCTTCGAAATAAAAGGATGATGTGGAGGTGCCAGTGTTGAGCTGAGGTGGACAAAGTCAGAAGTCACACGACACTAGACTATAGTCCAACAGGTTTATTTGAGCACACAAGCTTTCTGAGCACTGCTCCTTTGTCAGTTGAAGTCACCTGCTGAAGGAGCAGTGTTTCAAAAACTTGTGAATTCAAATAAACCTGTTGGACTTTAACCTGGTGTCAAGTGACTTCTGACTTTTAAAAAATGGAGAAATGGAAATAATAAATCTTGAATTGGCAAGATAGGAGCAAAACAAAGAAACAGCAATGGAAAGAGAGATAAAATTTAAGAAGCTTAAAGCCAGAAAAGCTAAAGCACAGACAATATGTTTTGAATGAACAATAACTAAAGAACATAAGAGAAAATCATTACTCAAAGGATGATTCTCATTTTAATGAGGAATTTCATTCAACTACAAATCGTTGTTAGTGCCTAAATTTACAGAAAACAAAGCTGAAAGCTTTTCTACCTCCTTCAAAGGGATAACCGTGCAGCTGAAATTGAAAATACACTTGAACCTTAATGTTACGAAGTATCCTCTTGGGTACAGCTATGAACTTATATGTCAATCTGTCAGAAGAGCAGTCTGCAGACTGTGTAACTGTTAAGAGGGCAATGTTTAACGCTTATGAGCTTGTTGCTGAACCTATTGTTTAAAGTTTAGGACTGTAAGAAAGAGACATTTATAGAATTTGCAAGACATTGTAGACATGCTGTAGGATCAGGGATTTTGGACACTGAGGTTAAATTTTTAAAAAAATCAAGAATGGAAATCATGATTATGGGAGAATTCTGAAATAGTACTTAATAACCCTTAAGTCTTATTCATCTTCAAGATATTATAGATCCAAGGGACAGCAGTTCTGAGAGAGACTTATGATATTTCACACAAATCGTTTCATGAGGGAAAATAGCCATGATAAAATCTCGAACGCAATTGCAGGATTAAATAGCAATTGTGTTATTTTTAGGAAACAAACTGTAAGGTGCCAAAATAATAATGGACTAAGACAACATCCTAAATATGATGTAAGGAAAATAAAATGAATCCATTTTAATAAGACTAAACTACCTAAAATTAATTAAGTTAAGGCTGTGAACAGTGGTGTGATGCAAGGATTAGTGCAGGTCCACTGCTTTTGGTCATTCATATAAATGATTTGGATGTGACTACAAGAAGAATGGTTAGTAAGTTTGCAGATGACACCAAATTTCATGGTGTAGTGCCTGGTGAAGAAGGTTGTCTCAGAGGACAACAGAACATTAATCAGATGGGTCGATGGGCCGAGGATTGGCAGATAGAATTTATTTTAGAAAAATGTGAGGTGTTGCATTTTGGTCAGGCAAATCCAGGCAGAACTTGGGGAGAGTTGCCAAACAAAGAGACATTGGGGTGCAAGTTCATAGTTCCTTGAAGATTGGGCTGCAGTTTGTCCGGGAAATGAAGCAGGCATTTGGTACATTTACCTTCATTGGTCAGCGTGTTGAGTATAGGAGTTGCGAGGTCATGTTGCGGCTGTACAGGACATTGGTTTGGCCACTTTTGGAATGTATTCAATTCTGGTCTCCCTGCTATATGTTGTTAAACTTGAAAGTGTGCAGAAAAGATTTACAAAGATATTGCTGGGTTTGGAGGGTTTGAGCAATAGGGAGAGGCTGACTAAGCTGTAGCTGTTTTTTTCTGCGGCTTTGGAGACTGTGGGGCGACCTTACGGAGGTTTATAAAATCATGAGGGGCATGGATATGTTGGATAGCTAAGGTCTTTTTCCCTGGGTAGGGAAGCCCAAAACTAGGCAGCATAGGTTTAAGGTGAGAGGGGAAAGATTTAAAAGGGACCTAAGGGGCAACATTTTCATGCAGACCGTGGTGCATGTATGAAATGAGTTGCGTGAGACAATAGTGGAGGTCGCTCCAATTACAATATTTAAAAGACATCTGGATGGATACATGAATAGGGAAAGATTTGGAGGGATATGGGCCAAATGCTGGTAAATAGAACTAGATTAATATAAGATATCTGGTCTATATGAACAAGTTCTATTGAAAAGTCTGTTTCTGTGCTGTATCGCAAAATGAATCTATAAATCTAAATGGGAGACCTATTTATGTGCCTAACAAATCCTCAGAAGAAGTATCAGACAAGGAATTAATTCTTAAAATTAATAGTGTGGTACATGTGAAACATGTTCCCTCAAAATCTGTTAGGAATAGAGAGATAGCTCAGGGCAGTCAAGAAAATTGTTGCTTTAATATTTCTATGAAAAGTCAAATTACTCGCTGCCATACCTTCCTTATTTTGAAGAAAGAAGCGTTTCCTCATTCCTTCAATGAAGCATGTAAACGAATTATGGAAAGGTTTAAAGATTGTGTTTATTAAGTGGTATTCACTTACCTTACTTACCAAGGAGCCAAACCAGTAAGGTATTGAGAATCAATGATGCTGACTGATGATGCAGTTGGATTTCCAGAGGAGCTAATGAAGGAAAAAATATTACTTGAAGGTGTACACAAAGGTTATAAAACAGTCACATTGTATAGAGTTGGGTTAAAGAGTGACTTGGATGAGATGTTATAGTTGGAACAGTGCAGTAGAAGGAATTTATTTTATCTTAGGGAATGGCTAGGCTGGTTTAAAAGCATTAACATCATTAACAGAATTTGAACAACCCGTTGGAATGAAAGAAACTGATATGTATGAACAACATGAATTGTTTTCTGAATGTGATGTCACCAGATCTCATGTGCATTGAATTCAATGGTAAGAGGACAAATGTACATAAAAAGCAGACAGTGTATAAATTCAGCTATCTGGCATTATTCTTTGAAAACTTAAGTAAAAAGGAGGATGATAAAGAGATTTGAGACTGATATATTTAGAATATCTTCTTTAGTAAAAATGCAGCAGGCAGATCCTAAATTAAAAGAGTTCCATCAAACAGCCCAAGAAACAGAATCAAAATCAATACCTGAATGTTATTATTTAAATGAAAAAGTGCTAATAATGAAATGAAGACAAATAGCAGTTGATAAGGAGGGGGCAGTAGTATATGTGGTGATAATTACATCTGGGTATTGTAAGAAAATTTTACAATTGGCTCAAAAAATTCCAATGGCAAATCAGTTGGATACTAGGGCTAAAATACGGAAATGTTTTTAGTAGTTTGAATAAAGATGTGGCTAAATTTTGCCAAACACATCATCTATTCCAAAAGTAGGGAAACAGCAGCAATCAATTCAATTGTGTCTTCAATTCCGACACCAGTTTTCAAAGAATTATTTAGCAGGGTTCTAACAGATTGTGAGGGGCCTCTAACAGAAACTAGAAGGGAAAGGTTTACACAAAGTTTCAAGTATCATTCTGCAACATGCTCAGAGCAGAAGTGTATGTGTCTCGCTGTCAGAATGATCCTGCACCAAACTTAAAAACATTTCCTGGATGCCCAACAGCCTGCCCAAGCACTTTGCAATGGTGTAAATCTATACTTGTTGCAAAACTTATGAAATGGATAGTTATCTACTGGAGCTGAGCCATATCTCTTTAACTAATGATTTCTGAAATGTAAGCAGTGGCCGGATTTTCCTGAATGCTGTAGGTTTCACACCATTGCAAATTTGAAGCCACTTCACTTTAGGCGCAATTGTTTTACTGTAAAAGCATCATTAAGTGAGGGGTCCAAGAAAACAAAGTGTGGGGCTGGATGAACACAGCAGGCCAAGCAGCATCTTAGGAGAACAAAAGCTGACGTTTCAGGCCTAGATCCTTCATCAGTTTTTCTGATGAAGGGTCTAGGCCCGAAACGTCAGCTTTTGTGCTCCTGAGATGCTGCTTGGCCTGCTGTGTTCATCCAGCCCCACACTTTGTTATCTTGGATTCTCCAGCATCTGCAGTTCCCATTATCTCTGATCACAATTAAGAAAGGTTTAATGCTTAATTTTCAATCAACTTTATTTTCAGCACAATCTTACATGGGTTGTATTAAGGAAACTGCATATATATATAATGTACACAGATCAGAAAGAATAAGGGATTATTTAGACAAAATTCTTCATAAACATGCTTCTACAACCACATATTTTAAAAAAAGAGCTGCATTGACACAAACCTTTCTTGACCATCAACTATCTCTACAACCAAGGAAGGATTTTTGAAGTGTGATGTGTCACTGTTGTAATGTAAGAAACACAAAATAAGTTTGGTTTTGAGCAATGTCCACTGAATACAGTATGATAATGACCATATGATTTGCTTGTTTTGATGTTGGCTGAGGCTTACAAATCAGCCAGGATGCTGGGAATAACTCCACACTCCTCTTCAAAACAATGCACAATGCCATGGGATTGTTAACATCCACTCAAGCACTGCATTCTGAGATCTCATTTGAACGACGGTATCTCCAATACAGCAGCATTCCCTCAAAAGTGCACTGGAATATTCGCTTTGCATTTTGCACTGAAGCCCTAGAGTGTGAACTAGATCATTTTGAGTCCAAAGGATAAGTGCTGCCAAATGAGCCATAACTGACATATCCATAACACATTCCAGAGAACTTTTTTTGAGAAAAGTTCCTTTATACCTTAAACTACAACCTTTCACAGATTCACAAGTCTACACTGTTGCACAAGTTATTTAAACCACTCAAACGTTAACTGAAACAAACTTCAAGCATCTACCAAAGCCCATATATTTAATTTCTTTCAAAATTCTGGCGCCAGCAGATAAAGAAGTGACCAAATTTCAAGAAAATTTAAGGAAATAGTGCAAAAATGTTGAAATATATAATGTCTCCAACTCAGAAAATTGATAAGCCAATCACCACTATTGTATTATTTTCAGCACAATCTTACATAGGTTGTATTAAGGAAACTGTATACATATATAATGTACACAGATCAGAAAGAATAAGGGATAATTTAGAATAAAGATAAGTGTGCAATAGAAATTCACAAAAAGTTCATTTCTAGTCTAGAAACGAACTAGAATGTGTTATCCCCTAAAGCTAGCAGCAAAGACAAGAACCGAGAGAAGGACAAATGTCTAATCACTGCATATTGATTCCTAAATAAGTGCAGTTTATAGGAAGAATTACCTGGAACATCTGTTAGGAAAAAAATAGTCAATTGAAAAATCAATAAATGGAGTGAAAAGTACAATGAGGAAACAGAATTATGTTGCTTTGTGCAGACTACATCCAAATATAATAATCTCTTTTGTGCACAATTGCATATTGTAATAGCATTTACTATATGTTCCCGTTATGCAGGGAATTATTGGCAGGATTAAAATCTACATTGCCTTTAGCTCAAATTGGCTACCTATTTTACAGCAAAGATGACACCTTCCATTGCTTTGCTAATGATTGTGTATAGACGGTAAGAACGGTAATTGACTGGAATGGATTTGTCCTAATTTTTGCGTACATGATATACCTGGGCAATTTTCCATCTCGTTGGGTATATGCCACCCTTGTAGCTGTATTGGAACAGCTTGGCTAGGGATGTAGCAAGTTCTGGAACATTAGTTTTAGGTACCAATCCTGGACTGTTGTCAGGGCCCATAGCCTTTGTCATATCCAAGGCCTCCAGCTGTTCTTTGTTATCATGGAATTAACTGAATTGGCTGAAGTTTGCCATCTATAATTGAAGTGCCCCTTTAGTTGCTGAAATTTATCCCAGCCTTGATTAAATAATAACATGGAGGAGTATTCCAGGGAATTCATTGTCAAGTGATTGACTCAAAGAGCTAAATTCATTAAGAGAGCTAATATTGGGCAGTGAATGAATCAATATTCTAAAGGGCAACTGAAGAAGACTCCAAGCATTTTGTATGAAAACCAGGATTTATTGTACCAGTTGGATTGTTACAAATATATTTCAAATATTTATTAAGAATAGGAATAAATAAATATAACAAGATAGTCAAATATTTATTGAAGTATTTGTGAATAACGGATGTATTACAGCAGTAAGACTGCACATTATATGATCAAAGACGCTCTCCCTAATTGGTATTGCTTTCAGTTTCTGCAAAAATAAAATATAATTGAAACTGACTTGTAGAAATCTGTAAATCAAAAGAACAGCATGGATGAAATCTATCACAAGTAATGCTTTTTTAAAATTTGGTAGCTAAACTTTGATTGACACGTACAATAAACAACAGTATAAAGAAGGACACGTATAAAGTCACTGAGATTGGCATTCCGTTTATATTTTTGTATCTTCATTTAAATACAGGCTACCTTCCAAAGCATTGATCCCCATCAGTGATTCATTGCAGCAGTAAGGTAAATTATCATGAACACTGGCCCTGAAATTTCTTGAAGTTCCACTGCCCTCTCAATGTAAATCTAGACGCAGATGGGTGCAAACGCTGCTGCATTTCAGAAACGAGAACTTCTTGCTAATTTATCCACTGACACTACCTTATCCACATTGTATAGGTCAGACACAATGTTTGCAGCACCATAAGTTAATCAATGAGGGAATCAAGGTCAATGGTTAGAAGGCAGGAAAATGGAGTTGAGGATTATCAGATCAGCGATGATCTTACTGAATGGCAGAGCAAACTCAATGAGCTGAATGACCTACTTCTGCTCCTATGTCTTATGGTCTTACATTGAAAGGAACCTGCTAGTGCAACACATTTGAGGAATGGGGTTTGGTGTTCAGACACAATCCAACCAAGTGGACCTGGATTGGTTACTGTGTCACCCAGCTCACAGTGAATTTCTACAATAACCTTTGCATTGGAGGCAGGAAAATAACTGTGCCTTTCTTGGCATTGGTAACAATGGGAATGTGCAGAAGAATTCTTATGTGGTAAGAACCTGACACTCATCATTGACTAACATCTTGACAGGATCCTTCAACAGGCGTTCAATCCCTGATAAGATTAGATTAGATTCCCTACAGTGTGGAAACAGGCCCTTTGGCCCAACAAGTCCACACTGCCCCTTGAAGCATCCCACCCAGACCCATCCCCCTATAACCCACACACCCCTGAACACTACGGGCAATTTAGCATAGCCGATCCACCTAGCCTGCACATCTTTGGACTGTGGGAGGAAACCAGAGCACCTGGAAGAAACCCACGCAGACACAGGGAGAATGTGCAAACTCCACACAGACAGTCGCCTGAGGTTGGAATTGAACCCAGGTGCCTGGTGCTGTGAGGCTGCAGTGCTAACCACTGAGCCACCATGTCGCCCCTAAGTAAGATAAGTAAGGGCTAAGTCAAATGCTAGACATACTTTGAATATAAAAGGTCCCACAGATTAGCAGTTGCCTAAACCAATGTTCTGCTATATAGCAATTTTTAAATATTGTTTCTTTTGTACTGTTTACTGTGTTTTGCAAAGAAGTTGCTATGGTGAACTGACCTGGAATTCTCAATGGAACGGTAGATTCAAATAGGAATATTCGAGTCTTTATGTTGCAATAGTAGATCTCTCACTACTGGTCACATGCTGCTTTGTGATAATTCAGCTTGAATTTTAGCTCTTACTGGTCTCCCATCCAGCCAGCCTTGAGGCTACCAGGGTCCATTTATCATTGTCTTTACTCTTGCTTCCTGGCTTTGCAACTACTTTCAGTGTCTGCTCCTGTCATCTATTACCACAACTTCTCATTGCCATTATCTCTTCTTCTCTGCTCCCACTGAGCCAAACATCATACTGTTGTCAGGTTCTGCCCTTGTTCTTGCTCACGTGACATGCCTCTGATATCCTCCTTGGCTTTTGGTGCCTGCTGCTTTGTCATACCCAATAAGCATTGTCCTTTCGTCTGTCCCTGCTAAAACCACGTATTGACTAAATCAGATTTCTTATTTCTTACCTGTCACCTATCATGTAGAAGGGTTGTAAGAAAAGAGAAGAGGAACGGACACAGCATATGCAGACAACTTGTACTGAAAGCCATTTGAATGGGATGCTTCAGGTGCTCAGTGTCATTTTTGCATTAATCAATTGTTTTACTGTAAGAACTGACAGCTCACATCTTATTTCTGTTGCTCCGGTCTTTCCCAATCATGATCCCCATGGCTGAGGTGCCCCTGTTAGAACACTAATGGTTGGTTGTGGACTGGCATTCTAAGGTGAATGGCTGGCAGTTTGTGTGTGGCTCTGGTGCACTGATTGTAGCAGAGGCGTACCCCCCTGTCTGGATCCACTGGGTCCATTTCCTGTTCTGGTTCTTGCTGGTTTTTGCTTATCTTCTGCCAAGCTGTTGTGCTGTCACTCCAAAATAAAACAAACTTTGAAATTATTGGTCTTATGCTTTGTTCATGGGATTTGGGCACTGCTAATAGGCTCAGCATTTATTGTTCATCTCTAATTGCCCTGGAGAAAGTTGTGGTGGACCATTTTTTACAAATTGCTGCAGTCCTGGCAGGGGTAGGCGCACTAACATCGATGTTAGGAAGGAAGTTCCAGGATTTTAACATAGAACTGGTGAAGGAATAATCCAGGGCAGGAAGGTGTATTGATGTAGTGGGGTTGGGGGAGGGGTGGGGTGTGCGCTTGCAGGCCGTATATTCTTATGCCTCAGTTCCCTTCTCCTTTCAGGTGGCAGAATTAAAGGGTTGGTAGTTGCTGATTAAGGAACTTTATTGAGTCTCTGCATGATGTACTATAGATGATAGGCCCTGCAGCAACAGCGCATGATTGATGGAGAAAATGAATATTTAAAGTAATGGATGAGTGTGGTGCTGAAGCAGGCTGATTCGTCCTGGACGGTATTAAGCTTCTCGAACGGTCTGTTTGTAAACTTGACAGCTCTAGCAGTAAACCATGCAACTATTGAATGCGCATAGCAAGGTCACAAATGTGACTCTCAGCCTTGAATTATATGAGAACTGAACAAATGTTTGAGCTTCATTAGTTATCAGCCCAGGCATCAGGCTGCCTTGTAAGAGCTGAAACTCCACTTTTCGTGTGACTGTTTAAAAAATTGCACCAAACCAACTAACTGTCATGCTTCTGGCATGCGAGACTGTGACATTTCATTGAGACTCCATCTCCACAATGTGTCAAAAACTCCTAACTCTATTGCTTAAAATATCGAATCTTTTTGCTCAGTGGATTCTGGTTTAGGGCTCCCTCCATATCTTTTAAATCATAGAATTCCTACAGTGTGCAAACAGATCCTTTGTCCCAACAAGTCCACACTGATCCTTGGAGCATCCCACCCACACCCATCGCCCTGTAACCCTCACATCCCTGGACACTACAGGCAATTTAGCACCTAGCCTGCACACCTTTAGGCTACAGGAGGAAACCCAGGTATACATAGGGAGAATGTGCAAACTCCACATGGACACTTGCCCAAGGGTGGAATTGAACCCCCGTTCCTGGTGCTGTGAGGCTGCAGTACTAACCACCATATCACTTTCTATCACTGTGCATTGAGAGAAATCAAAGGAGGAGTTTATTAGCAGCAAATCCCATTCTTCACTGCTAACTGTGATTATATGTGGAGAGGGATAACTGACTGGATGATATCCAGACCAGATTAAAGTACAATTTACTTGCTTCCTGTCTCCATTATTAGAGATTATTTCTTTTTATTCTTGGGCATCACTGGAAAGATCAACATTTGTTGCTCATCCCTAACTTCTCTTGTAAGGGTAGTGTGAGGCTCACTCCCTGTGGTGTATGGATGCCTACAGTGCTGTTAGGGAGAGAGTTCCATCTTTTATCGCTGCAGCTGTGAAGGAATGACTATACACCTCCAAGTCAGGGAAGTCTTTGACTTACATAAGAATATACAAATTAGAAGCAGGAGTAGATCACTTGGCCTCTTGACCAGCTCTGGCATTTAATAAAAACAGCCTGGTCTAATATTCCACATTCCTGTCTATCCAGGATAACGTTTTATCCTCTTGTTTAGAACCTATCCATTTTTGCCTTAAAAATATTCAAAGGCTCTGCTTCCACTACTTTTTGAGGAAGAGAATTTCAAAGATCCTCGATCTTTATAGTCGTAGAATCATACAGCATAGAAGCCTGCCCTTTGGCCTACCATGTCTATGCCGACCAACAAACACCAAACTACACTCATCCCATTTGCCCTCCCTTGTTCCAGAGTCTACTATGTCCTTGCATTTTAAATACCCATCCAGATGCTTCTTGAAATTTTGTGAATGTACTTGCCTTCACCACCCTCTTAGGCAGCTGATATTTCTACCAACCTCTGTATGAAAACATTTTCCTCAGATCCCTTCTAAACCTTGTATTCCTCACCTTAAACTAATGGTCTCTGCCTTTCTCAGAGATATATCTTAAGAGCTTCTCAAGACCTACTCTGTCTATGTCTCTCATAATTTTGTATACCTCAATCAGATTCCACCTCATCCTCTTCTGCTTCAAGCGAAACAAACCCAGCCCATCTAGTCTCTCCTCATAACTGATACTTTTCATTCCATGCAATATCCTGGTGAAGAGATAGTAGGGACTGCCGATGCTAGAGTCTGAGATAACAAGGTGTAGGGCTGGATGAACACAGCAGGTCAGGAAGCATCAGAGGAGCTCCAGGCCTGAAACATCAGCTTTCCTGCTTCTCTGTTATCTCAATATCCTGATGAATGGCCTCTGCATTCTCTCTCTCGAGTGCAATTGTGTGCTTGCAATAGTGTGGGGTCAAGAGCTACACACAGCATTCTGCCCGTGGCCTAACTAATGCTCTACACAGTTGCAACAACTCTTTCTGGCTCTTATATTCTGTGCCCTGGCTAACAAAGGCAAGTATCCCATATGCCTTTTTCGCAACCCTATCTAGGGTACAGGCACCTTCAGGGATCTTGGAGTTGTACACCAAGGTCCCTTCATTCTTCAGGGATCTACCATTTGAGCATATCCTTCTCTTGTTAGGCCTCGAAAATGTGTGATTTGCAGTCAAGAAGAAAATTCTCATAATCTCTGCCTCAAATAGACAACCCCTTATTTATAAAATGACCCCTACTTCTAGAATCTCCCACAAAAGGAAAGATTCTTTCTATCACTGTTAGAATCCTATGCATTTCAAGGCTTGGAGTGGAACATGCAGGTGATGGTGTTCCAATGCCTCTGCTGCCCTTGTTTTTCTAAATGGCAGATGTCATTTGTTTGGACAATGCTGTTGAAAGAATTTTAGTGAATTCTTGCAGTGCATCTTATCGATGGTATACAATGCTGTCACTGTGTATCAGCAGTGGAGGGAGTGATTGTTGAAGGTAGTGGATGAAGTGCTTTGTCCTGGATGATGTTTGACCTCGTTGAGTTGGAGTTATACACATTCAGGCAAATAAAGAGTGTTCTATCTTCTGACTAGTGTCTTAGACAGATTTTGATGAGTAGAGATATTTGCCATACAGTTTTCAGCCTTTGAGTTGCTTTTGCAGCCAAGGTAATTGTGTTTCTGGTTTTAAGCTTCCAATTAATGATAATGTAATGAATACGAATTCGATAGTAATACCATTATAGGTCAAGAGAAGGTGGTAAGGTTCTACTGTGTTGAACATGGTCATTAGCTAGCACTTGTGTGGCACACTTACTATTTACCACTTATCAGCCCAAGTCCATTTCTGGTTGTGTATGGACACAGACTGCTTCAAAATCTAAGGAGTTGTGAATGGGGTTTAACACTGTGCAGTCATCAATGAACATACCCACTTTCAATTTTATATGCAGGGAATGTCATTGATGAAGCAACCAAAGATGGTTGGGCTAAGGACACTACACTGAATTTGGGAACAGGAAAAAAACAGTGCAATTTTATAGACCATTGGTTAGGCCACAGATAGAATACTGTGTGTAGTTCTGGATGCCATGCTATCGAAAGCACATCATTATGCTAGAGAGGGTGCACAGGAGATTCACCAGGATATTGCCTGTGATGAAAAGCCTCAGTTCTTAGGACAGATTGAATAGGCTTTCTTTTACTTAGAGCAGAGGAGGCTGAGGTAGTAGGGGGGAATCTGATTGATGTATATAAAATTAGACCTCAGACCCCCTCCACTTTTCAGAATATTAATATTTATAATTCCACCAGTCTCTTGTTCAATTTCATTGCTGTTGTGCGAGCAATATAACAAAATGAAACTAATTGTATAGTCCTTTCAAAGGAATGTGCAGGAGGAGTGGCTGGTTAGCTTCCATCTGTATTATTCTGCAACTATTTTGAACCTCATTAGTTGTTGTTTGTTTGCAATGTCATAATGAAATATAATTCTTTGGTTTCATCAATGTATCATTGAAAGGTTTCCCAATCTCTTTCTTTATTTTGCTGTTGTTTCATTGAGGCCTTCCAAACATTAACATAAGAATTTTATCAAATATTTCAAAATGTGCATCATATGCTTCATTTATTGCATAATGAAATTATTTGCATAAAGAACAGAAACTAATTTTTAGCGCTGCATTTCTAAGGATCCTTAGATTGTATTTTAAACACTGCATTGCTTGAAACATTTCTCTGCTTTGGAGTTGCATTTGCTCATCTTGAGGCATGTGCCACTCTATCTTTCAGTGGTCATGCTCCTTGTTTCTTTGTCCCACGTCCCTGTTTTCCCGCACTTATTCAGATTCTGAAACATTCCCTTTAAGTTATTTACAGTCATAATGTTATAGTAAATTTTGAACAATAGGTGATGTGAATGAAGAAGTAAGGAAAAATCAGTTGTTCAAGGAATAACTTTAACATTATGTGTGCCTCACTGCCTATGAACAATATTAAAATTAATTACTCCATAGGAGTTAGATTTTAAATGGTACCTTGGACATGGGTAGACAGTTGGTAATGTAGATTAACACACTAACCTTCCACCAGTGTAATCTAGGTTTGAGTTTAACCATTAATGTAGGATGAAGGTAAGCAACGCAGAAATTTAGTTTAGACCTAATTGCAGGTGTTACTCAGACAACCTCAAAAGCAAGTAAAGTCCATTTTGTGAATTACTAGTTAATGTAGACCATGATAAACTATTTCACTGAATTGCAGCAAAAGTAGATGATATACTGCCTGCAGCTGAATGGAATAGATTTAAACCTAATCTGCAGAAACAATATTTCAGTGACCCAATAGTCAATCTCTGAAACATATTTCTTAGGGAGATGATGGAAGCAGATAGCAAGAATTATTTAAATGCAGCTTTGATTGATTTATTTCAGGAAATAACATTTTGAGATGTAGTTTACAGGTGATATGAAACAGGACATATTGTATGTCAGCATGCAGGGTTATTTTGGATGTATGTTGGGAGGGAATGGAGAGGCAATCATATTGGTGGGAGCAGTAAGATTGGGCCAAGTAATGCATGGGCAATAAGACGGAAAATTTCAGTTTAAAAGTGCAGAGTATGCTGGAGAAACTCAGCAGGTCTGTTGAAAGTGAGACTGAGTTATTTTTTAAGCCCTGCATGACTCTTGTTGAGACCTTTCTTTCCCCTTTTCCACAGATGCTGCCAAATCCAAAACTTTGGTTTTCTGGTCAAGATTGAAATGCTGATACTTAGTCAATGGGGTGGGTCAGGTGTCACAATCCCCTCTTGTTGTGTTCCTGACAATACACTTGATTGTCCTGTAATACATTAGATGCCCTGAATTTCATGATGTCAGAACATTTTGAAATTAAATTCAATTTTCAAGATTAAGTCAGTGGCTCACAGGCTTCTCACAGCACCTTTATCTCATTCTGTTAAAGGATGTCTGGACCAATTGATTTTAAGCAGCTTTGTCTTTTATCTTCCTTGTTGAACACTGTGTCACAGTCTTGAGGGAGAGAGAGAGTGACAGCTTGCATAGTGGCGTGGGAACTGTAAGAGCAAGTCACAGCCAAGCAGGGGGAAGAGAGCATGTGGATGAGGGAGCATGGGCTAATGGACAAAGAATCCAACAGAGAGAGAGTTCAGGATTGGGAATGTAGAGGGGTGATGTGGAAAAGATCTGAATATAGTTTTGAGGGTGAGGTTGGGGGCTGGGTGTGTGTGTATGTTGGGAGGGGAATCTGGTGAATGGATAGGAAGAAATAACTTGGAGAGTGATAGAACGGATAAGTTTTCGGGAGGAGCGAGAGTAATGATTTGTTGAACTGATTAAGTAATAAGATTACTGAGGCCATGGACATGTGTGGGAAAGTTGTGACTTTGATAGACAGCTTCAATGCAGGTGCAGGAGGCTCCTTTGTAGCTGCAGCATTTGTTACCTGATGATGGTTTGCATGTATGTATTTCTCACTTCAACCACTGACAATTTAAGTTGTAATTGTAAATGATTAGGAGCCAAATCTGGATATGAGCTAAAGTATTACCGATTTTACTATTGGGAATGAAGTGCCACAGATTTTTCTTAAGCCCTCCACTGTAATGATTGCTTTGTGTCATTTTTGGATCTCTGATAAACATTGATTGCGACAATATCACTGTATAACTGAAGACCAGGATGATGATATAGGTGGTGGTCTGTTTCTTTTGCTGTGGCAATTCCTATGTTTCTCTGTTGTTTTGAAGGGTCCATCTTGGAAACAAGTTAAAAACCACAATTACCTCTCTCGCTAGTAATTGTCAGCTATGAAATTTTGAAGCATGTATTGTGAATAATCTATTTTTATATCTTCCTGTGGTAAACCTTGAAAAATTTTGATATTTCAGATGTGACTTGCAAGGAGTGCCAGAAAGTGGACTTGACAATTAAACTCCAGGACATAGTCGTGCTTAAATGCGCATACCCAGAGATGGGCAAAATGATTCAGTTGTCCTGGGAGAAGAAAGATGATGGTGTGAAGCACAAAGTTGCCGTGTATAATCCCAAACGGGGAGAGCGCATTTTCTTTCCATACAATCAAAGTGTTATATTTCTCTCATCAAATATCAATGGAGATATAAAGTTGACAGCAACAGCTGCAGATGAAGGCCTTTATCAATGTTCCATTAGCACTTTTCCTGAAGGGATGTTGGCGAAACTCATTGCAGTAATAGACCCAGGTAAGTGACAATGCTCCAAACTAACAGGACTGAATGATTTTACCGTCCTGAAAGGGGCTATTTTGTCCATCATATCTGTGCCAACTATTTGCTCAGGCAATCTGGACCCAATTCTGTTGCCCACTTCTCTTCACTTATCGCATAGCTTCAACTCCCTCAGATATTTATGTAATTGTCCAATCAATCTCCCAAATGTTGCAATGTTTACTGTCTCAACCATTCCCTTTGGCAAATTATTCTGTGCTCTAATACCCTCAATTTAAGAATTTTTTTTTCTCATCCTGTCTACTTTCTCTACTACTAATATTAAATAAATGATTGCTTATTGCTGACTTTTCTTTATTAATAGCTTTCATAATTTAAAAAAAACTTGATTAAGTTTCCTCTTATTCTTCCTAGCTCCAGAAGAAATGGCTCCAGTCTCCTATCAATTTCCCATTCTGTAACCATTCTGATGAAACTATGCTGAACCCTCTTTTGTGGGTTTCATATCCTTTCTAAGAACAAGACACAAAAAAGTTTTTGCATTCCACCATAGTATGGTCTATCTGTAGTTTACCTAGTGTCTAGTACAAATTAACCATTGCATTTCTACCCTTGTGGTCTTTGTTTTGATTGGTTACAGAAATAATAGATGTGTTTTTGGTCATCTTCCTAAGTCTGATAGGTTCTGGAATGATTCCAGAAGATTGGAAGATGGCAAGTGTAACCACACTATATATTGGCATGTATTGACAACTGGTGACTGAGTTGAATAAACGTGTCATCCTCAGGTTGGGAGGCTGTGATTAGTAGGATACTGCAAAAACTCATGTTGGGCCCCAGCTGTCAGCAATCTGCATTAGTGATCTGAATATCATATTTCCAAGTTTACCAATGACACAAAACTAAATGGGGATTTGAGTTTTGAGGAGGATGCAAAGAGCCTTTGAGGAGATTTAGATAGACTAAATGAATGAGCAAGAACATGGTGAAAAATGTTAAATTATTCACTTTTTAGAGATAACTAGAAATTAAGACAATTTCTTAAATGCTGAGAGATTTGGAGGAGATAATAGCCATAGAGAGCTATATGGTTCACAAGTCACTGAAAGCTAATATGCAGGCTCAGCAACAGTTAGAAAGCCAAATGGAATTTTGATCATTATTGCAAAAGGATTTGAGTTCAGATGTAAAACAATCTTGTTTCAAGAGTCTTTATGAGACTGTACTTTGAACTATTTCAATTGTGTATCCTTGCCTAGGGAAGGATATACTTGTCAGAGAGGGATTTCAACAGATGTTCACCAGACTGATTCCTGCGATGGAAAGATTGAGGTGACCATGCTTATATTCTGTCAAGGTTAGAAGAATGAGAGATGAATTCATTCAATCATACAAAATGCTTTCAGAGCTCTTCAGAGTACATGCAAGAGGAATATTTCACTTCACAGACAGTTTTGGAACTAGGTAAACCAGCTCAGAATAAGAGGTAAGCCATTTAGCATAGAGATGAGGATTGATAGAGTTCAAGATATTAAAGATATCAAGGCATAATGGAGGAAAAAAGCGAAGAGGTAAAAAATCTAATTGAATATCTGAGTAGAATCAGGGGCCCAAATGATTTATTTCTGCTCTGATTTCCTACGATCCTATGTCCTCACTTAAAAACAAAATGCTACGGTTGGTGGAAATCTGAAACAAATACAGAAAATACTGGAGAAACTCAGCAGGTCTGACAGCATCTGGGGAGAAACAAACAAAGCTTAAAGTTTTAAGACTGCTTCAGACCGACTGTTTCTTCAGCATTTTATGTGTTTGTTCCTGTGTCCAAATTGTCTGCTAACCCCCAAACTCTTACGGCATCAACCCATTTTAATTGTGCTATTTATACCACAGTCCAAATTATGTCCAAGCCAAGAACAGTTACGGAGTCTCATTGATTCCTGATATATGCTGCTTCCCTCCAACCCTTCTTCAATCCATGCAGCATTTCTTTCACTGATAGTCAGTACATTTTTAATCTGTGCCATCAGTCGCCTTGTCAAAATACTCTCTTAAATTTGTCAAATATGATTTACAATTAACAAATCCATGCTATCTGTCTATCAATAGCTTTCGCTTTTCTAAACACTTAATCATTTTATTTCAAATTAGATTCTCAACATTTGATTAACTGATCTGTAGATATTTGATTTATCATCTACTGCACTCTAAATATCACATAAGCTACACTTTAGTGCTATGACACTTTCTGCATACTATAGGCATGTTGAAAAGTGTTTTGTCAAAATCTCTGCTATCTCCTTAAATTACCTTCAACTGCCTGGGATATGCACCGTCAGTGGTGATTCACTTTGCGTTTAGTTAATTTATTTTAGAGCTAGATCCTTTTCAGTAGTTACCTCTATCAGTTGTCATGTAGGCTTTTCTGGTGCACCTAATTTTCACTCCCTCTGTCAAGTGCTAATTTTCTGAAAAGCAGTATCCAATCATACAACCCCCTTTATCCTTGAGCACCATAAGCTGATATAAGTATCCTTTCACCTTTTAAAAATTGCCTTCCATTTCCTAAGTGACCGCTTCAAATCTTTCTCCATAGCCCTTTCATAATCTTTCAAACCTGCACCAAATTTATGATATTCCATTTGGCTTTCTTCAGGATTGCTTTGCTGTTGGAAGTCACGGATGCATTATTTAACCAAGAGGATGTCTCTAAGGCAATTGCCCCTGAGCAAATAAATGGCTGGCAATAATATATATTTTTAATTTTCAAATGACTAAATATACTATTAATGTTTTGGCACTGAATTATACAGACCAACAGATTCTTTCCTTCATTTTTGTTCTCTGATGAGCTAAGTGAACCGTTTGGCATCACCAGTTCATGTGCAATAATCAGCTTCAACATTGTTGGGCTGGAGAGATGAAAAATGATAATTAATTTCAAATGAACCCAAATGAGGAAATTACCGAGTGTGAATGTTGTTTGAGGTGGCAGTGACC